>NC_056527.1:123262587-123330619 GCF_019175285.1 Sceloporus undulatus
CAGGATGCAAATACAGACTACATTCCTGACTGTGGCATCCAATCTGCATTCATCAACTCTCAAGGCAATTTTTTTTCCACTGCCAAATAGTTGTTCTTGATACAATTTCTCCTAGGAGGTAGCTGACATATAACCTGCTTTTATTTATTTGTTTTTACTATATTTCAAGTGTGTTTTATATAATTTCAACTATGTCGTTTTTTAAAAAAAAACTAATTGTCATTTTAAAAAAACCTTTTTGTACAAATAATATTTTAAAATCCAATAAATAAAGTATACCTGTTTATATATATATATATATATATATATATATATATATATTTGTAAGCCACTTTGGATCTTGTATGAGGGTCCTATACAGGGCTATAAATTAAATTAAATTAAGAAAGAAAGAAAGAACGAACGAACAACCTCTGGGGAACCAAAAATTGACATCTTAGTCATGTATAGCACAAAGACGTTCTGAATATATTGACAACCAGTTAATGCACAGTTCTGGTATTACAAGAGAGAGACAGAGAGAGATACTTACTTTTGCCTTCTTTTTCTACATCATGCATAATTTTACAATTTCTGTTTTGTTCCCCTTATCGTCAGGGACAGTTTTTGTGTTCCAAAAACATACTAAAAATGAACTCCACAAAGCAGCCTTGAGATGCCCATGTCACAGATAAGAAATCCAAAATGGATAAGGACTTGTTTCCAAGCTGTGGGAGGACTGGAATGGCCAGACCTTGAAAAAGGTTGTTTTTGGCTTAAAGCACATAGAAAGCTCCTAGTCCCTAGCCATGCTGGCTGGAGGAAGGATGCTGGGAGCGATACTCCAAAAACAGTAATGCTTCCAAGTGTTGGGTAAGAGTAGGAGATACATTGATTTTGGGACATTAATGTTGCCTGGAGATCAGCGTGGAGCCTGGAAGTTGCACACAGGGCAAACCTACCGTGATCTTGCTGGCCCGGTTCAGTGCTTCCACCCAGTCCTGCAGATCCTTTTGGTCATTGGCTTGCAAGACATAGCGGCGAGACAGCGCATTGATAACTATGGAGAAGACAAAAATCAGCATCAGAGTTTAGCATTGTTCAAGGGAATGGATGCCTTAGGACTCTGCAGCAGCTTGGAAAGAAATCTTCTTTGTTTCTGCCACCATTCTCCCATCACCACGTTCTTGTGGAGACGATGCTACACACATCTCTGCCACCTGAGCTCTGGAGGATGATTACAAGATTTGGATCTTATCAATGGTGGCACCTCATACCCAGAATTCCTTACTCAGGGAACAGCTGCATGGTAGAAATCATGCAGTTTGATACCACTTTGACTGCCATGGCTCCATCCTACAGAATCCTGGGATTTGTCATTTTGCAAGGTACCAGCAATCCCTGGCAGAGAAGACTAAAGACCTTGTAAAACCAAGACTTCTATACGATACAGTGATGGCTCTTAAAGTGGTGGCAAACTGTATTATTTCTACCATGTAGACACACCCATGGCTAGGTTGGCAAAACCAATTCCTTTTTTGCAGAACAGGGATGGTCAAAAGCATCCTCCAGATGCTCTTGAATTCCAACTGGTGCCTTCCTCTACTTTCTCAGTGTCCTTGCATTGGCTCCATTTCTGCTGGCTCTCACCACCTGAGTTTCTGAATTCACTATTAGAGGGAAATATATTTGATTGAGATAAGAAGTAACAAGAGCAGGCCTGGAGAATCTTCCATGGCCTATTGCCCAGATTCCAAAAGCTGAAGTGGGCATAACCAGATGTTATTCTTGCCAATTTGGAAATTTTTCCATGATGGTGCACAGCGTAATTCTAGCCATATCTACTCAGGAGTAACCCACAATCTATAAACCAATGCTTAGGTCCATGCAACATTTCCTACAATTCACCTAGACTTTTATCTTCAGTCACTGATCAGAGATAAGAAGAAATGTTTGTAAGCTAGATGGGAAACCCCTATGGGCTGCATTCATCCCAGGACTGGATATTCCCCATCTTAATGATCTATTGACTGCAATAAAGGATTTGTTGTCATTGCTGCCATTGATATTCCCTATTCTTGGTTTGGAGGGTTGTTTGAATGTAGGCCAACATTCAAGTCACTCCCATCCTAAGTCTGGACTGGATTTATCTTTGCTCTGCTGCAAAGAAATTATATCATAACGATTTTGTTGATGGGTCCTGTTATTATAGTACTATTAATGAACCTTTCTGCTAAAGAGAGATTCACAAATTCAGTATTTGATGACTGCAAGAAACATCAAGAGATGGCCTGCATACACAAATAGGCCATCAAAGGTCAAATGCCACACATATTGTGCTAGACACTTTCCAGTGCAATGCAATGTGTCCCAAAGGGAGTCAGCACGCTTACAACCCACTATAAGTCTTCAAATGCACAGTACGCATGGGAGGCATCCTCTCTTACGCTCTCTCTTACACACACAAAAACACACCCTACACTTACCAAAACAGAATGGGGTCTTGGGCTTTTGTTTCGGTGGAGCCACACTGACCTGCAGTGAAAAAAATCAGACAGAAAAAGATGTTGACGGTGCAATTCCAAGCAGTATTGTAACTACTCCTAAGATATGTTTGCCAACATTTTGGGGCATGCAGCAAGGCGATTAGGTTCATGACATACATCAGATTTCCCATCAGCTAGACAAAAACTGAAAAAGGTTCCCATATCTTTAATGGTGTAGAAGCCAGTGTGATGCAGTGGTTTGAGCACTGGACTACAACTCTGGAGATCAGGGTTTGAATCCCAGTTGAGCCATGGAAACCCACTGGATGACCATGGACAAGACACATACTCTCAGCCTCAGAAAATCTTGTGATAGAGTTGCTATAATTTGGAAATGATTTGAAGGCACACAACAAGAGAGAGTTTCAGCAGGTAACATGCAACACTTGTGTAAATTCTCTCTTCTATCCAATCATTAAAGGTAAGGAGATCTCTCCGATTTTCTCTCTGGCAAACCCTGACCAAGCACAGAGGTGAAGGAAAAGACACAGAAGTCCTAAGAAGCAAAAACAATGGCAAGAGGCAATCCTAGAAGAAGTAGTGATATTGTTCAGATTGCAAGGGGAAAATAACCATCCTTTCTGCTCCCAGTTGCAACTCTTCATATCGCCGGGAAGTGACCCAAGTCTTGTTTAATCTACAGGAAGAGCGTGGAGAATGCCCCACTTAAGTTGCTAACCAACCCAACAGTGGCTCCATTTTAAGACAGGCTTAGCTCTGTAATTAGAACAGCCTATAAAATGATGAAGAGATAAAGCCAACTGGATGCGCAAGACAATTAATTTGGCAAAAAGGGATAGGCCCAGTGAATTTGCACCTCCTCCTCCTTCTCTATGGGATTCCTTGATATCTTTTTATGCAGAATCAGACCAGAGCTCTGGTGCCACAAGAAATGACAAATCCCAGGAATTCAGAGGATGGAGCCATAGCCATTAAAGTGGTGTCAAACTACATTAATTCTGCAGTGTGGCAACAGCCTAAGGTTTTGCCTTATTGCAATGCTCTCATGTGGTTACAAGGCAAAGAAGCAGAGACTGAAAACAAAAATGAAATGAACATCCCAGGAGGACTAGAAACTTTGGGAACACTATCCAGCCCAGCCACAAACCTGGCAATACCATCTGTATCTTGCACTTACCTTAGAGATGTAGGTCAGCTGCAATGATCCAACTGCTTTTGCCCCTGCAGCCAAGTTCTGAAATACATTAAGTCAATCAGTCAAGAAGCTATCGACAAATAGGATGAATCTTCCCTTACTTATTTCAAAGAAGCAATGCCTAGCAATGGTGGGAATGAAAGGATGTGGCTAAGTGACTGGCTTGCTCTATGCACCATGCCATGCTTGTACTTCATCCATCCTTGGATGCATCTACACTGCAGAAATAATGCAGTTTGACAGCACTTTATATGCTATGGCTGCATGCTCTGGAATCCTTTATCGATGGATTCAACCATGCATGGCTTGAAAATATTAAAAAATATATAAATTCTAAAAAGCAAGCCTTCACATTGCCATTTTATATGAGGGTCACCATTTTACTATGCCATTGTATTGAATGGGACTTGGGCATCCATGGATTTTGTTATCCACGAGGGGTCCTGGAACTAAACCCCAGAAATACCAAGGGCCCATTGTACTAAATGAAAAAGTCTTCACAAAGGAAGCCCAGACTCTCACTAGAAGCCAAGATGACTAAACTTGGAGACTATTATAGTTTGGATATATCATGGGATGACACGACTCCCTGCAAAAGATAATAACAGAGCAATAGGAAAAGAAGGAGACCACACTACAAGTGGATTGATTCAGTCAAGGAAGCCACAGCCTTGTTTGCAAGACCTGAGCAGGAAAATTGACACACAGGGTTCCTGGAGGTTTCTCATTCACCTTACCGCTATAAGTCAAAGCCAGCTTGATGGCAAACAACAAGTGTGTAACACATGAAGCAGAACACTGATCCCATCTGACAACCCACCAGAAGCAGAACACAGCTCAATGGTTCCATCTGGTAACCCACCAGAAGCAGAATAAACCTCCTTAGGCTGCAATAACAGGATGTTGTTGAATGCTTGGCAGGGCAGAGTTCACAGCTGGGGAGCTTTATTTAGGATGGCTTAGGGGGAATATAGACCGGCACTTTGTGCCAGCCTGTGGGCAGAGTCAAGGCGTAGCGTCCGCATGCTGAACACCGTGACTCTACCCCCATCATGCTATGATGCTGTGTGCCCTTCTACGCGGCACGCGGCATCATGGCACGACCCTCGCACAGCGCCCAAACTGGCTGGACTGCTACCTTTCTCTAACAGGTGACCCACCTATCTCTAACAGACAGTAAGGACTTGCTGGACTGTTCACTCAAAAGATAAGAATCAAATCAAAACAGTAGTAGTTACTCCAGATGAATTAATCCAGAGTTTTAAAAAAGTATAGTCATGCATGTGCGCCGTCCTTTAAATAGACACTGAACACAGCTTGCCAGCTGGCCGGGGGAATTTCCCAGACAAAGAGGATCTGTTGTGGTTTCTTTACCGAGATGTTCAGACAGAGGAAGGCATGATATGAGTCAGAGCAAACTGCTGGGTCAGATATCTTCTTTGGCCTCAGGAGGTTGAATTCCATGATACCCTACTGGGAAAGGATGGCCATTTTAGTTTCCTGGGTGCAAAGAACGTTGGACTGCAAAACCCAGAATGTTGGACTGCAGCACCCAAAATCTTCCACCTAACATGGGCATAGCATGAGGAATTTTCCTAAGCTTCACAGCACCTAAAAGGGAGATCCTGCCTCTACGGTTGTGGCAGAGATGCTGCAGTCTGATATGAGAACTTCTGGCACAAGAACGTAAGAACAAAGAAGGCAAGCTTTTTGTGTTTTTTTCGGGCTATGTGGCCATGTTCTAGAAGAGTTTATTCTTGATGTTTCATCTGCATCTGTGGCGAAACATCAGGAATAAACTCTTCTAGAACATGGCCACATAGCCTGTAAAACTCACAAAAAACTATGGATGCCAACCATGAAAGCCTTCGACTTCACAAAAGAGGGGCAGCTTTACCCAGGTTGCCAAAGGTGTGCTTTAGATGACAGCCTCACCTGCGGATTGTCCATGTACCACAGAAGGCTGTTGGCCTGGGTGTCCAGGATGAAATATCTCCGCAGGAACTTGCCACTGGTCTCATTGTCCTCAATGTCCAGGAACCCACAAATCCGGTTCTGACGATCCACATAAGGCATTCCGGGCTCCTTCTAGCATCCCCCTGTGAAGTACAGACATGTGAAGATGAGGTCTAGTTTTATGCACATAGCTATAGTTGTGAGGGGGGGGAGCCATTCTTTACAATTACTCCAGAGCATGGTTGTACAACTCATGATTCAACCAGTGGTGAACCCAGACCACTGGCTACCAACAGCATTACAATCCTACTGCTGCTTGTCTGAGCTTACTGAGAAACATCTAGGAAGCTATGATCCACAGCTGGTGATCTGTGGAGTTCAGCTTGGTGGGTCTCACCAAGGCCTTCTCTCAAAGCAGCTCACCTGTCCCACAACTGCATGGAGCACATTTTAAGCACATCCTTAAATAAGGCCCATATCAAATGAAAATGCACATTGCATTGAAACAATTCAGAAATGATGCAGCTTGACACCACTTTAACTGCCCTGGTTCCATCCTACAGAATCCTGGGATTTGTCATTTGGTGAGGGACCAGCACTCTTGGGCAAAAGACCTTGTAAATCTACAAATCCCAAGACCCCATAAGATGGATCTACAGCATTTAAAGTTGTGCCAGACTATTATTTCTACAGTGTAGATGCACTCTTTGTTTTTCACTAAGAGTACACGAAGGATGGGAGTACCCAATAATACATGGGTAGTTCCAACTCTGCCCTGAGCATACATGTGGCTCATGTGTAAAACCAACTGTGTGTGTATATGAAGAAAATTTCATGCTCATTTGTATTTGGAAATGCTTTTGCATGAGAACCATGTAGCAATGCCCAATGTGCCAGTTCAGGAAGTGGCTTCTGCAGCCCTACCAGAAGGCAGCTGCCTCAAGCAACAGATTTTGGAGGCTCTCAAGGGTGGCAGAGTGGAAAATAAACAGTTCTGACTATAGGTACAGCCCCTCAGGAGGTTCTCAAGCACAAATCCCCTTGAAATGAGGAGGAACTGACTGACCACAAACCCGGCTGCAATCTTGCCCATTTCCCTATGCATTCCAATGGGGTTTGTGCATGCGAAGCAAGGCAGCAGGCTCAGCATTATGTCCAGCCTGAAATAGAAGCAGGGGTTTGGCCCCTGAGCAGGGCAGGCCTTCATCAATAGCTGAGACTCTTGCAACAAGTTGATCCTGAGTTTCCCTTATCCAGATTTTCGGAATCCAAAATATTCCAAAGTTGTCGAAATGGGTGGCTGAGATAGTGACACTTTTGCTTTCAGTTAATTCACTCTAGACAATTTTTCCATGTACAAAATTATTTAAAATATTGTGCATCAAACCAGCTTTAGGCTAAGTGTATAAAGTGGATATGAAACACAGATGAATTTCCAAGATTTCTCATTATGTGTATGCAAATATTCCAAGACTGAAAAAGCTCCAAAATCCAAAACAATTCTAGTCCCAAGCATTTTGGATAATGGCGACTCATCCTGCATTAATCACTTTAGCCTCGAAAAGAAAGCTTAAAAGATTACAGAAGATCCCTGACTGTTCCCCAGCCTCCTTTCTAGAAATGCTTCTGTACCACTAACATGCCTAGACATGCCCAGACACCAAAAATCTGAATTGTTCCACATCTGCGCTTTGTTTCCCTTCCCCCTCATTATGACTCAACCTTGTAGTAACCATGCAGGAATCCCCAAGGATTCCCAAACTTTGCAAGGGAGATGCATTATGCCTGCAACCAGCCCCACTTAATACTCTTGGTGCAGTCTAAAGTTTCCAGTCACTTTTCAGTGGCAGGCCCAGGTATCACAGTTGGTCCTCTGTATCCACAGATTCAACCATCCATGGATTGGAAATATTCCAAAAAATATACATTCCAAAAAGCAAACCTTGATTTTGCCATTTTATAGAAGACGTGACATTTTAGGACACCACTGTATTTCATATTAGAGTCATGGAAGAGACCAATTAAGCGCCTTAATTGCAAATGCACAGTTTTCATGGGACAATCCCATACTACACAAATCCCCAGAAATACAAAATTAAAGCACCCCTGACAGATGGCCATCCAGTCTCTATTTAGAAACCTCCAAAGAAGGAGACTCCATCCTACTCCTATTTAATGGGATTTGAGCATCCACAGATTTTGGATACCCAGCAGATACCAAGGACCTGTTGTATAATAATCTAGACAGGCTATAACCAAGGTTTGTGCCTCCATAGCGAGACCAGACATCTCCAGAAATGGGTGCACACTAGCTAGACAATCCACGATCTCCTTCATGTGATAAACCCCTTAGTCACAATACAACATAAACACTCCAAGGTTGTTTTTCACCCATGCACATGTTCAGCCTAATAGATTTTTACAGACCTGAATGATTTCAGAGCATATCCTGCCCAAAATGAACTTGCAAGGGATTTTTCAAATATGTATACATTACAAAAGCAGAATGACTTCCCTTCGTCATCTCAAATCTCTGTCCTTTTCCCCAAGCAACACCTTCTCAGCCACCACTGCTACCTATGGATGAGTCTCTGAAAAGCACCTCTTGTTCCTGCTTAGAGGGGAATTCTGAAAAACCTGCCATGAAAACACCATAAAAAGTCCAAGACAGACTCAAATTAGTCACATTTGCTTTCCCAGACAATGCAATACCCAGAATTTCTACCCGGTTTTTTGTTCTCAAAGTCTTTCTGGTTTCAAGGAAACCTCTCCCATAACCCAGCCATGCAAGGAACTGTGTGTGACTCCAACAGAACAAGGGTGACTACTTACACACAGCCAAAAAAGAGGAAATACATCACCCAAACCATAGAGAACAGAGATCTGCATATGCTAAATTATATATATATATATGTGTGTGTGTGTGTGTGTGTGTGTGTGTGTACCTAAAAAATGACTACAGGTTGAGTCTGTCTTATACGAAATGCTTAGGACCAGAAGTGTTTGGGATTTCAGACTTTTCCAGATTTTGGAACAGTTGCGTTTACACGATGAGATAAACATGGAGGTGGTTCCCAAATCTAAACACAAAGTTCACTTATGTTTTGTATATACCTTATGCACTTAGCTGAAGGAAATGATATACACAGTATTTTAAAATACTTTTGTGTCTGAAATAAAATCTGAGTACACCAAACCATCAGAAAGCAAACGTATCACAACTTTGGCAACCCATGCGGACAATTTGGGGTTTGGGAATATTTGGGGCTTTCGGCATTCCAGATAAGGGAGACTCAATCTGCATGAGTAATGCTTCTTTGTGACTGCTTCAATGGTGAGTTTTACGTGACGTCATGTGAAATTGTTACTCATGGGATGAACTCCTGATCTCCTTTGTGTGATAAACTAGTAAGACAGGCAAAATAGGTACTCTAAACAGTGCGAAGTGCCGGCAAGATTGCTCAGCCTCCTTGTTATCTCACTTTAATGCTACCCACTAAACTATACAGCAGTCCCACATGACAACAGGACCATACAGGTCCTTAAAAGTAAAAAGTTACCAATAGAATTCAGATACATAGCTATGCTAGTCTGGAATATCAGTATGCAAAGGGATCAGTATGCAAAGGGACTGCAAGAGCCCTCTGCAAGCTAGAGTGGTCCCTTGGTATTTGCTGGGGTTTGGTTCCAGGATCCAAAATTCATGGATGCTCAAGCCCCATTATATACACCGGTGTAGTAAAATGTGTCACCCATACAAAATGGCAAAATCAAAGTTTGCTTTGGGAATTTATATGGCTTTAAAAGAAAATCAAGCCATTGATCTCTGAATCCATTGACAAGGAATCAGTGGTTACGGAGGGCCGACTGTACAAATAACTGTTGTTGTTGTTGTGTGCCTTCAAGTCATCTCTGACTTATGGCAACCCATGTCACAGGGTTTTCTGGGGCTGAGAGAGGGTGACCCACCCAAGGCCAAAAGCATCGATTCAAATCATCATCTTCAGAGTCCTAGTTGTACGCTCAAACAGCTGCACCATGTTGGCTACAAGTAACACAGCTACTTGCAACGACTTCCTTTTCTTGATTAAGAAAATATAATAAGATGTTACATTTCCAAAGTAACTTAACAAGTGGGAACAATGTTAACAGTGTTAATGTAATAAGTAAGGCTTTTTTTTTGGGGGGGGGGGTAACTTTGGTTCAATAAGAAAGTGAATCTGCTCTGAAATGGAAAGATACTTGCTAAGATGCTATCTGTTTAACAAACTGGGGAGCTCATTTCCCAGCTAAAGTTCACACTACAACCTCAAGCGGTTTCTCTCTCGCACGCTCACACTGACATGGGATCCATTCGCTTTTCAAAGTGACTTTTCAAGGGCATTTCAGATTTGTATTTAATGGGACTTGAGCATTCATGGATTTCTGATAGCCATAGGGGATCCTGGAACCAAACCCCAATGGTTACCAAGGGCCCATTGTATGTAGACAGTAATTTCTCAGATTCTGTGCCATTTTCTTATCTGTTTTCCCTACCCCACTCTGCAAAAAAGTACAGAATAACTTTCCCCAAACATTTTCAAACCCTATAATGAGTATGTATGTTTATATGTCTCCATAAGTGACTCAGGCCTCATACAGACAGGCCAAAATAAAGCTGCTTTGGGTCACTTTGGAGGTATGCTGTTTCAATGATGAATGTGTACTAAGAGTCTGGAAGCCGCGCCAAAGCCACGATCCAATCCTAAGGACTAGAGCGCTGCTTTGGCGCAGCTTCTGGACTCTTATTACGCATGCATCATTGAAACAGCATATTTCCAAAGTGACCCAAAGCAGCTTTATTTCGGCCTGTCTGTATGGGGCCTAAAGCATTGCATGCAGACTCTAAGGCCATTTTTGTGGTGCCCAGGGGCCAAAATCCCCCTAAATGCTACCAAATTCAATGCAGAGGGAAGCTAAAACATCACGAAAATGCTCCCAATGTCCCCTAGGAAGCATGGGGAGGCTAAAAATAAAGATCCATGCATATATGTGCCTTCCAATTGCCTATCAACTTATAGCAAGACCATGAAGTATATCATATCATATTGATTTGTATGCCATATACATAGGGGGTTCTTGGGCAAGGAATACTCAGAGACAATTTGGCCAAACCATCCCTTGGCAGTCTCCCATCCAAGGACTAACCAGGGTTGACCCTGCTTAGCTTCCAAAATCAGACAGGATCTGGTGCCTTTTGCACAGAGCCTCTTATACTGAATATGGTAAGCTCTTCCAACAAGGACCAACCCTGTATTTTGTGACTGAATCAGCCGCAAAACTCCATCACCCCCAGCTCTCAGTTATCCCACAGCAATATAGATATTAATCTATCGCTCAGACAGAGGAGGGGAGCTAGAAAGGCACGGCGGCAGCTCCGTCTTCCCCAGGGGCCCATGCACCTATTAAAAAGTTTTGCAACAATGAACAAAAAGCACTTGATTAAAAGAAGAAGAAACAGAATTAAAACTGGTACTCGCTGTACAGTAATTTTTTTTCATGGGCAAAACTTGGAAGCTATTTCTGTTCTTTTTCCTTTTAAAAAAATGTCATCTGTTAAACATATGTGAGAAAGGAAGGATGTGGCCGCATGCCAACAGACGTGAGTACTGAAAAAGTCAGAAGACTTGCCTGACAGGGATGCCATTGGCCTCTTCTGACAAAGAAATGGAATATAAGGCAGGTGAAGTGATGGAGACTCAGGGCAGGCAAGTGCATCAAAGCACCCACCACCCAAAAAAGCACCACCAGAATAATGTCTTGCAGAGCACTTTGGAAACACAGGAGCATACATGAACATGGTTGCATATGCACTATTTACCACTCCTGCCCAATAGCGGTACATTTTGAAGCATGAACCTTGACTGGGACAATCTCTGCAGAAGTGGTTCTCAAACTTTGGTCTTCCAGGTCTTTTGAGCTTCAGTTCCCAGAAATCCCAGTCAGCTTGGTGAACATTTAGGAGTACAGTAGCTGAAGTTCAAAGTATCAGGAAGACCAAAGTTTGGAAACCACTGCTCTATAGCAACAACCTCACCGAATGTCCAAACCTGGAGGCATTCTCTGGTGATGCCAGCCATAGATGCTGGTGAAACATGAGGAATAACACTAAGGATCCATGCAGAGGATCAATGGATAACAACAGAACATGAACTGCAACAATGCATTTAATTTATTAAAGAATACCCATGAAATTAAAACTGTATGTTTGCAAATGGTAGCAAAGGTTTTACAAGGCAGCCCTATGCCTGCATTGACTTCTTCCCAAGCAACTAAACAATGCACTGTAGGTAAAAGCTCTATAGCAAGAGAGAGTGAGACTCACCTTTTCAATTTTATTTTTGCAGGTTTCAAAGAAAATAAGAAAGAGGATTAAAGGGAAATCCAGCTCACTCATGTATCCGTTCCTTGCAAAGTCTCGCATCGAAGTATGCTCTGTCAGTCCAGAAAACTTGCACTGTACAGATACGTCAAGGCAAAACCTCAGAAAGGAAGAGTGAGAGGGCAAAGCAAAGGTTTCTCTCCTTCTCTCTGTCTGTCTCTCAGAGCGAGGGCAACCCAACAAGTTCAGAAACACAACACAGCCTCAGTTCTGCAACCAAAAGTGAAGGGCGGAGACCAGTAACCAACTTCCAACCACACAAAACCAAGCACCCTGGAACACACACAAAGGCTCTAGGTGTAATTTTTATCTGCTCTGCTGGCTAGATCTCCAAGCACAATCTAAGGTAACAACGCCTTTTCCTGTGCAGTCAGAACTTGGTTAAGTGTGCAATATTCTTGGTCAATCTCCTCCAAGTCTTCCATTTTTGTGCAAAAAGGAGCCTTTGCGCAGGGTTGCTGCATTGTGTGCCAGGGATGTCACACCATGAATCTTGTGGTCCAACAGTGAGATCTAGCCTTCTGAAGGCCAAGCTGCACATTTATATTAAAGGTGTGTTTGCATCACATGTGTCTCTGAGGGATATTACAAAATAATTATTACTGTCACGACTACTATTATTATTATTGAGCCAGCATTGCATAGTGGTTTGAGCGTTGGACTAGGACTCCGGAGACCAGGGTTCGATTCCCAGTTTGGCCACAAAACCCACTGGGTGATCTTGGGCAAATCCCATTCTCTCAACCTCAGAGTTAAGCAATGGCAAACCTCCTCTGAACAAATCTTGCCAAGAAAACTAAGTTCTCCTAAGAGTCGCCATAAATCGAAAATGACTTGAAGGCACACAACAAAATTACTACCATTAGTAATTATGTTCATATCCTGCTCTTTTCTCTAGTGAACACAAGGCACTGTTTCTCCTCAACCCTACTTTATGCTCCATCAACCCTGTGAGGTAGGTCAGGCTGGCAGAGTGACTCGCTGAATGTCAGCCAGTGATGAAGAGTGCATCTATGCTGCAGAAATAACACAGTTTGACACCACTTTAACTGCCATGGTACTCCGTCCTACAAACTCCTAAGAAGAGAAGATATCCATCAATTAAATAAATAACATCTTAAACCATTATAAAATGAAACGTGTTATTTAGTTAATTAATGGATATCTTCTCTTTCATCCAATATAGGACCCGAGATAGCCCACAACATAGGTAAAAAAACAAAATATGATCCAAATCAGTTAACTGGCTTACTAAGGGGGGCTGTGAACCACACTAAGCAATGCAACATATTCCCAGGGCTATGTATTTATGCTGATTTCAATGCTGCTCTGGGAGAATTTCAATTCTCCAGACAGTGTGCACCATGCAAATTAAGCGAGTGTGTATGTATAGGTTTCTGGTTTCTATTACTGAAACTGTAAGTCACAAAGCTAAAGAGGACACCTTGATGACAGGAAATCCTGTTACTTCTTGCCACCAGATTTCTGACATTTCATCACATATTGCTCCTGCACAAGGGCTAGAAACCAACTCACTTTTTAAAAAGACAAGATCAGGCTCTCAAGATGCTAATTTCTTTGTTGTTCGATATCAAACCACATACCCATGATCTGGATAACGCCACACAGATAAACCCAGACAGATAAACCCAGAAGTGGTAACTCATGACCAAGGCTGCATCTGCACTGCAGAAACAATCCAGGTTGGCACCACTTTTATAACTGCTGTGGCTCAATGCTATGTAATTCTGGGAGACTGTAACTAAGGTTACATCTGCACTGCAGAATTAATGCAGTTTGACGCCACTTTAACTGCCATGGCTCCATCCTCTGGAATCTTGGGATTTGTAGTTTGTTGTGGCACCAGAGCTCTCTGACAGAGAAGGCTACATATTTCACAAAACTACAAATCCCAGCACTCCATAGCATGGAACGATGGCAGTTAAAGTGGCGTCAAACCACATTATTTCTGCAGTGCAGATTCAGCCTGAGTCTATTGTTGGAGTGGTCTTCAAGTTCTGAGAGCTACCTACCTAAGTCCCAAAATATAATAGGCCCCTTAAAAGGTCCTTCAACCCTAAAAGGTCCTTAACCACAAATATCAGCAAAAGCATCTTACCTAAGAGAGAATCTCTGTGATGCTTCGGGTGCGTTCTTGAATGCTTTTGCTCTGCTGCTGGGTTTCTCCAGCTGACAATGAAAAAGACTCTGGAGTTTGACATTTTGCAAAAAAGGAGGAACCGTATATTGTGCAAACCGGTTGCAGCAAATAATCTGTCGTTCTCATTGCTGGGCCTTTGGTTTTTTCCCCTTTTTCACTTTGCATATTTAAACAGGGAGAGGGAATAAATATATTGCCAAGCTTCACTAAGGGTTCAGTTTTGCCTAAACGTATTTACAGAGGGATATCTCTGTTAATGTACTCCTTGGCCTGAGTTCTTGAACCAAAAATTATCAGAGGCAGAAATATAACATGGAAAGAATAGGGACAGGTCCCTACATCACAAAAAAGAAGAGCAGCGCAACATGGTTCTGCAAATGTTTTATCCAAAACTGACAACAGGCACATGTGAAATAAAAAAAATCAGGTCCACTAAGGCTGCATCCGCACTGCAGAAATAATCCAGTTTGGCACCACTTTAACTGCTATGGGTCTGTCCTACATCATCCTGGGATCTGCAGTTTGGTGAGGCACCAGCACTCTTTGGCAGAGAAAGCTAAGGTCCTTGTAAAGCAACATATAGCATTGGATAGAGCTACAGCACTTAAAATGATGTCAAACTTCATTATCTCAACAGTGTAGATGCACCTCCTGTCTAACACTTTTACCACTGGGGCACATGCCTTTTCTGAAACCACTATGTTTTGCAATGGAATTCATTCACACATTTATGCCAGCGATCATGAAGGGTATGGAAGTCTCATGACTTTGGATATACCCTGAGATATGCAGGCATGAGTTAGGCCTTAGTTTGGGAGGACAGGAAAATTTAACCACAAGTGGGACATTGATGAAGCCCATGCAAAGCCCTGAAAGTTAGGGAACTGCTTGAGCCTAAGCCAGACTCTTGCAGGGAAATAAATCTATCTCTGGACTCAAAATCATCATCATTGTCATCATCTGCCCTGTCATAAATTTCACTGACCAGCATTGTCCCCAAACCATGCTAATTTTCTAGAAGCCGTGGACAAGAGATTTTCCATATGAAGAATTCACATCATGCAGCCATGACTTGCAACAAGAGGTAGTCCATCCTTAACCTAGGGCAATCTCATGAAGATGGTGGGTCTGCAATACGCCTCCCTTGGTAACGTGGATGGTTATCTCTGATTAAATTTCCCTTTGGCGGCTGAGACAACCAGGGCCTAGGGTTCCCACAGATACCACATTTGCAACCATTTTGCAATTGAACACTGACCAAGAATGGTGCTTTTTGCAGTTAACACTTGTTCTGAATTACTCAGTGAGGCCTGAAGCAGCGATGGTTGCAAAGGCATGACTATCAATACTAGGGTTACCACCAGAATGGAAACTGGAAGAGAGCTGCTGAACCTTTGGTTGTGAAGAAGAAGGAATACCAAAGTGATGCCTGTCATGCAACCAAGTAACAAGCAGCACTGACTAAAATCCCTTCTTCTATACAAGCATGAAGGATCTCCAGTTTTTACTCCTGGTCCAGAGAGAATTAGCTCTCTGCAGGCTCACCAATCTGTACAATGGAAATAACTGTGGAACAGAGTGTATCGTGAGTAACATTCAACATGTGCCCTGAGCTTTTAAGTGCACAAAATTGCTTTTCACACATCGCTGTGCTGCAAAGATTACAACAACCCCATAAGGTCGATCCGTATAATTATTTTCCTATTAAAGAAGGCGATCTGGGCAGGGCTGACCCAGCAGCTTGTCTAAAGCCACTTGGCCAGTTCATGACGGAGGCAAGATTTCAAAGTGAATTCCTGATCTGTGGCTCAGCCTCTTGCTAAGCGACATAGCATTGTCTCAGTAATTCTCTACAACAGCCTTGTAGAGAAGGCTAACCTATTTTGGCTTTATTGCAAATGGGGAGAGGAGCTGATTTGAAGCTAGAAATATGGCTTGGATATGTTGATTTTGAATGCCAGACCTTTGACTCTCTCTTTTTCTACTGTCTGACTCCAACTGCTTCATAAAATGCAAAAGTATATTAGTTGGTAACAACAAATATACTGCAGTCAAATGGTAACACAAGGCATTTCATCAGCATCACATGAATCGCCAGGCTATTCAGACTGATAGGACACAAAATGCATTTATTTGATTAAACTTTCCGAACAAAACTGTCCAAAATTCCTATGAAAGTAAACATGCAACAAAATGTGTATTTAATATTGTGCAGCTGGACCTCTGTATCCACAGATTCGACCATCCACAGCTTGACATAGCGAAAGAGTTCATTTTAAACCTTTAGTATATTTAAAGATTATTTAACTTTGGTTTCACTCTTGCACTACATTGTTTCTGTAAAGGCACTATTTGCTTGCTTAACACCAGTTTTGAAGGGCTAACTGGCCAATGCTGGGTTTCAGCAAGGAAAGTATTGTACAGTGGAAGAAATTCCCGGTGGTTTAAAATAATAAGCGGACTAAAATTAATAGATCCTCAATTCGTTTCAGAGGAACAACACAGCTGCTGAGGCACCATAACTAATATTATTAATAGGCCATCCATCCTGGGATGAGCTTTGGAGACGGTGGTTGAGAACATTGTGATATCCCTGCATTTGCAAATTCTACTTCCCTTTCCTGAAACGTTGCTGCATGTATGTGCTCACACAGAGAGAACCACAAATCCCGCTCCCTCTTTTGCACATGCACACACGCCGCCAGAAGATTGCATTTGCAACACTCCAGGCCAAACATGCTCACACAAACATGCTCTTGAAATTCAAAGATATAGCCATGTTAGTCTGTAGAATCAGTACATAGAGAGATCTTGTAGCACCTTTGAGACTCACTGAAAGAAAGACATTGGCAGCATGAGCTTTCGTAGACTTCAGTCTACGTCCAAAAGTTTTGTGTGCCGTTTGAGCCATTCAATCCTCCAAGTGCAGAAGGAATGATCAAGTCCAGCCTTTGTCAGCCTGGTGACGCATTATCTACCTGAGGATGATGGGAGCTGTAGTTTTATCTACTTGGAGGGCACAAGATTGGCAAAGGCTGTCCTATATGCTAAACAAATCCTCTTTTTCAGACCTTCATCTCTTGGAAAGGCTGCCAGCTTCTTCAGTGAGTCTCTACTACCGTACACAGCTTCCTCTCTGTGTGTTCATAAATCATGTGCTGATTTCAATAGTGTACAGAAGGAAGGTGCATACATATGCATACAAACCCCTTCTTTAAAACAGGAACAGAGACAACGGGATGCGGATCACTGATCCAAAAGACCTGCGAACAACAGACTTGACTGAGTGCCTTCCAAATCAAAATCCAGGCAGACCTCAGTTAAAGCCACTGAAAGCAAAGTTCCTTTTTACAAAGTTTTTTTATGCTTATCCAGCCCTCTCTTTTCTTCTCATCATCTGTCTTTCCAAAAGTTTTGTTTGTTTGTTAATTTTAGCAACATTGGCATTGGAAGGATGGAGACTTTCAGTATTATGCTCAAACCACTACATGGCGCTGGCCCTCTGACACTGTGAATACTTAAACTGTATTCAGAGGAAAGCATCTAAAGGCATAACTCAGTTATGTTTTATAAATGTAGGTGGGAAACAGTCAGTCAAGAATATAAATAATAACTCTGTCTAAGGAAAATAACAGGACAGTGGCAGATCACTTTTTGCACTCTTCTACTGAACTAAGAGACAAGAGGAATGGGTAACCTCTTTTCTACAGCCGGTGCTTTGCATTTGCACACCTCCTTTTCTCCATCTGCCTAGAGGATTTTGCAATTGCTCCCTGGAAAGACCCATATGCGAGCTGCTCTTGCAAAAGAGTCCAAATCGCATCTCACTCTTGGGTGGCCAACATGTGCAGCAACCAACAAGGTAGTTGCTACCACCTTCTCCATCCATCACCAGCTTGTGTGAAGGCCAGTGTAACCCTTTCACAACATCTAAGTTCAGAAAAACATCAGGGCAGGAGGAAAGCCATGAGATGCTCTCCCAAGGGATGTGGTACCCAAGGCAGAACATTTACAAAGGGCTACTCTATATCACCTGCCTTGGGCACGATCCAGTCAGACATCTGAACCTTAAGAGGAGCAACGTTGGACCAGAACCAAGGACTATCTCTAGGCTGGACCATCCCCACGGCTTTTCCATTGCCTCTACCACTATTTGCATCTAGCACCACTTTATATATTCAGAGGTATATTCCAAAACCCAAAATTATCCAAATGGGTAGCTGAGATGGTGCCATCTTTCCTTTTTATTTATTAACTGCTGGGAACTTCTGTTCAAAGGGATTTACTTGTGACTAAATGGAGGACCTTTGCCAGGAGGAAGAACACTGCTGGAGAATATTGCACCATGTGTAATTCCACTTTGTGCCGTTTGCAGAAAAAGCAGTGCTTCATTGGCTGCATCCAGATTGCAAAAATGATCCAGTTTGACACAGCTTTAACCACTATGGCTCCATGCTATGGAGTCCAAAAGTGCCGCAACCAACGACCATTCCCAGAATTCCATAGCATGGCACCATGGCAGTTAAAAGCGGTGTCAAAGTGGGTCATTTCTGCAGTCTGCATGTAGCCAAATGTGGCGACAACCAAAGGAAGTGCAAAAGCAGAGTTCGAATCCCTCCATTAACTCAACCTTGGACAACCTTGAAGCAGTCGTTGGCTGCTTTCTCTCGGCCTAATCTAGCCAAAGATAAACCAGGCCTGTGCGTTCTGCCCCCGAGTTCCTCCAAAGAAGAATGAAATACAAATGCAAGAGCCAGATTAAAAAAAGAAACCTGGCAAGTTTCAAGGTGCAACAGTTCTATTTTGGGCTTGTCGCTGGACAAAGGCTGAACAGCTCTTTCAGATACAGAGAATGGTCCTCCAAAGCCAGAAGAGAGACACCAAAAAGAGTCACAGGAGACAGAGCTCACCAAACAGAACAGGAGGCTGCAAGGGGTTTTTGAGCATCAATGGCCCTAAAGAAGAGGACGAGAACTCATTTCATTTTTAAAAACTTGTTCTACTACTACTACTATTACTAGTACTACAGTACTACTATTAATACACTACCCTTTTCCCAAAACTGGGACTCAGGGAGGCTCCCAACATTAAAGACCAGTGCAATTAAAAGCGTACAGAAATGGTGAATTACAACAAAATTAAATTATCGCAGTATTCAAACATTGCATGTTAAAAGAGAGTAGAAGAGATGCTACTTTGCTCTCTCTGGTGGTGCATCACCCATCCCATCATCCCCTGTCCTCCAAAAAAGTCTACTCTATGCTCTCCATGGTGCAACACCCATCATCCTCTCTCTACCCCCCCAAAAGAAGATTCTAGCCACTGTTGGGAAGCATACCACCCATCCCATCATTCCCCTTAAGATTTGACACTGCACACTCAGCAGTCACACCACCCATCCTATCATCCCCTCCAAGATCTTGCTCTGCTCTCTCAGGTGGAATACCATCCATCCCATCCTCCCTCCCAAGATCCTACCCTGAACTCTCAGAAGGTGCACAGCCCAGCCCATCATCCTCCCAATATTTGACTTTGCCCTCTCCGGCTGACCACCACCCATCCCATCATCCCCCCCCCAAGATTATGTGGAGTACGGTGCCTTGGAAAGTGGTGGAGGTCTTGAAACAGAGGCTGGATGGCCATGTGTCACAGGGGATGCCTTGATGGAGAGTTCCTGCATGGCAGAAGGGGTTGGACTGGATGGCCCTTGGGGTCTCTTCCAACTCTAGGATCCTATGCTTCTATGAGCAAGAGCTGTTCAACAGTGGAACAATCTCAGTTGGAGAGTGATGGGGTCTCCTTCTTTTAAGCAGAATCTCGATGGCCATCTGTCACAAGGGATGCTTTGATGGGGAGTTCCTGCATGGCAGAATGGGGCTAGACTGCATGGCCCTTGTGGTCTCTTCCAACTCTATGCTTCTAAAGAGGCCCTCCCTTGCCCTCTGGGCAGTGCCACCTCCATGCCATCACCCCCTCCCCAAGAGATGCCCCTTGGGCTGCAGTGCCACCATTCACTCACCGGGGCTCTGCTGCATGGCTGGCTGGGGGTCTGACTCTGCAGCAGCTGGGTGCCTTTCGTTCCGGGTTCGCTCCGCTTGCCCTCCTCCTCCTCCTCCTTCTCCGGAGCCAGCCCCGGATGTATGGCTGTCTATCTGCCGGGGAGAGAGGAGCCAGGAGGCTGGCGCTGCAGGAGGATGGGCAGGGCGATCCCTGGGCAGGGCCAAGCAGCCAAGCACCACAAAGCCCCTCATCCACAGCCCCAGGGTGCAAAGGCTTGCCAAGCTCCATCAGGCAAAGAAGAAGAAGCAGCAGCCCAAAGTCTCTTGGGCTGCGTCTGCACTGCAGAAATAATCCGCCTTGGCACCACTTCAACTGCCCTGGCTCCATGCCATGCAAGTCTAGGATCTGGAGGCTGTTGTAGCACCAGATCTCAAAGGCTTTCCCAAACTACACCCAAAAGTGGTGTCAAGGATTATTTCTGCAGTGGGGATCTGTTTTAAAGTTTTATCCACACTGCAGAAATGATCCGGTTTGGCACCACTTTAACTGCCCTGGCTCCATGCTGTGCAGTTCTGTAGCTTTGGGAGCCATATTAGCCTTCTCTATAAGAACAGCACCGCAGCAAACTGCAGATCCCAGGCTTGCGCAGAATGGAGCCACGACGGTTAAAGCGGTTGCCAATTCGCATTAATTTTGCAGTGTAGAAGCAGCACAAAGCTTGCCATTAAAGTGGTCACAAAGAAGCATTAACAGGCATCTTTTTACTTTCGGGATTTCAGCGACAACAATGCATTTCCGATATCACTTTATTTGTGCAATTGCGTGTGATGACCATCTGTGCAGCTACTCACCATTTTGACTTTATTCGCACGATGCTTGAAATGCGCTTTAATCCCTCTTTAATGCTGGAATTAGCCCTAGTGTGATAAACTCCTAAATCGGATTCTGATTGCAAATAGATTAAGGAGCAACTGTTAGTTTGCCTGGTTTGGGATCTTGTTCCATTTTAAAATGTGTTTATACAGTTTTATCTTTTTAAATACGTATTTTATTCTTGTAATAGCCATGTTTTAACACTGCATTTAATTTCGCAATGCATTTAATTTGCAGTGGCATTCCATTTAATTCCTTTTTAATGCACCTCTGTTCTGTTTTCAATTGTATTGTTCTCTTAATATTGGGAAGCCGCTCTGAGTCCTAGTTCCATGAAAGGAGTGGGATACTACTACTACTACTACTACTACTACTACTACTACTACTAATAATAATAATAATAATTTTCTATCTAGAAAGGACTCAGGAAAACTAGAGACAGGGATTATAGGCCCTGAGACCTGGCCACTTTAACTAGATGCTTAGGTTTTGCACTGATGGCTCCATTTAAGGTCAATGACAAGATTCCAGCTCCAGTTCCCTTCAATTGAATTTCCATTTCCCCATTTTGCCAGGCTCTGAAAGAAACCACTATGTCCTTTTTTTCCCTCCTGGGAAAATTCAACAGACTAAAACATAAAGCTACAAGTCTCCTTCTCCTTTCTCCTAAGTTCCACATTGAGCAAACCTTGGGCATCTTTCGGGGCATCTTGTGACTGCCTCGCAACCAGATCTGAAACATTTTTTCTGCCCCGGACTCAAGTCAAATGGGAAGAAATCACACAACTTGTTGCAAAACTATTTATAGAGCCTGGAAAGCTGGCTGCTTGCTTCCCTACCAGAAACTCTCCTGCTTTGCAACAGCTTTACTATAAGGGTTCTGTGGGCCGGGGCAACTTTTCCTACCTCTGTTGCCATTGCTGTGTGCCTTCAAGTCATTTCCAACTTATGGTGACCCCAAAGCAAACCTTATGGCAACCCCAAAACAAACCTTATGGCGACCCCAAAGCAAACCTTATGGCAACCCCAAAACAAACCTTATGGCGACTCCAAAGCAAACCTTATGGCGACCCCAAGGCAAACCTATCCTGGGGTTTTCTTGGCAACATTTGTTCAGAGAGGCTTTGCCATTACCTGAGGCTGAGAGAGTGTAACTTGCTAAAGGTCACCCGGTGGATGTCCATGGTTGAACCAGGGATTCGAACCCTGGTCTCCAGAGTCCTAGTCCAATGCTGAAACCACTACACCACGCTGGCTCTTTTTCCTTCCTAGGTTTTGTTAAAGACATAGGAGCTGGGCCTGTAAAGAAAGTGGCAACCTTGCATTTTGAATATTATTTTTCGTGGATGTGGTGACGAACCATTTCTCTTCATCTTTGCCACAAAGCTCTTCTCTGGTAACATGGCATTATGGTAACATGAGCGAATGAACTAACCTACTGGCTCTCAATGCCTTAAAATTTGCCATCAAATACAGCCCCTCATTTGATTATCTGCAAATTTAATGTACTTTCTCTGCATGCTTCCAGATGACTGGCTCTTAGCGCTCCTCATCCATCGTGATAATGCAGCAGATCCCACCTTTCCCTTCAGTATTTTGTTTCCCCGCAAAGGAAAAAACCGAGCAGCACCAATGGAAGCCAGGATGATCTTTTTCACAAAGCCCAGCAGCAATTGCACAATAAACCACCTCACCTGGAAGCAAAATGTATGTTGTGTTTCCATCCCATGTTAAGCCTTGCATTTGCTTTTTCTGTTAAACAGAGCCCTCAAGTGGCTATGGACACAGGCTGCTTACTCCTCCATTCGCCTGTCAGGATAGCTCCAAAAGGGAGGGGAAATATTAATATTAATAGGCTTGGCATTAGGCTGTTATTAATTTTGCCTTGTCCTCCTTTGCGGTTAGGACATCTGGTCACCCTGCGCTCTCTCAGCCTCAATGGAAGGCAATGGCAACCTCCTCTGAACAAATCTTGCCAAGAAAACCCCAGGATAGGGTTGCTTTAGTGCCGCCGTAAGTCGGAAACGACTTGAAAGGGTGACGACAAATTATTAATTTAAATAAACAACATGTTTGGATGCCAACTGCTGCTCATGTGTGACTCCTTCTCTCCTTTTTGGAAATCGGGATCTAACATGGTACTATCGTGGTACAACACAGTTGTAAAAGCATGGGTCTTGCAGAGTGCAAAAAGGTATCACAGAGACATTGGAGGATATCACACGACTGGATATGTTGCAAAACAAGCAAGCAAACAAACCCAGTTGCTCACAAGACTTGTTCACCTTTTTGTGCTTTACTGTAGAAATGTCCCATTCAACAAAGGACTACACTAGAGGAAAATGGATCTTGCAGGAAAATGGGATCACATTCCCCACTAACCAAAAGTGGGGGGGGGGGAGAAAATAAACTTAACTTCTCCATCTCTAACCCTCAAATAAAGAATGTAGAGACCTTGTAGCACCTCTGAGACTAACTAAAGAAAGAGGGTGGCAGCATGTGCTTTCATAGACTTAAGTCTCCTTCCTCAGATGCATTTGAACAAAGTCTACGAAAGCTCAAGCTGCCAACTTCTTCCTTTAGTTGGTCTCAAAGGTGCTACAAGGTCTCTCTATATACTGAATCTACAGACTAACTTGGCCCTATCTTGAATTTGACCTGAAATAAAGAACAAATAATAATCATAGCCAAATTGGAAACACATTATTTTTATTCAGGCAATGGAACATGGAGGAAAATATATATATATATTAGTAATCATTATAATAATCTCATTTGTGGGAGTATAGCTCTTACAAATATTCACCTGACATAGAAAAGGGAAATTGTCATACATATCAAATGCGTGAAGGTTACATGTGCCCACTGTACCAAGCAAGGCTGTCCTTGGCCTAGACGTGGAGGTCCTTTGCCAAATGGCAAGAGGAACCAAAATAACAGTCATGTTAAGGTGAACATTTAGTGGGATGCCTTAGTAACAGATGAGTTATTGGCCATTTTGTACTGGCAGACAGCAAGAACAGTGGGTTTATAGGCAGGCTCCTTTGTGGAAGGGGCTTGATAAGAGTTGGCTGCAGAGAGAGAAAGGCAGGCTTGGAACCAGCAATAAGCAAAATTGCTCACGTTTGGGTCTGGAGTTACTTTGGTTCTGGTGCAGGAGTGGATAACATTACTCTTCCAGATACTGTCGGACTGCACATCCTATGGGTCCTAACCAGCATACCAATGGTAATAGTTGATGTGATTTGTCATCCAACATCGAGGACGAGGGAATGTTCCTCTAATCTACAGAACCTTATCCCACGAGAAAAGAAAGTGGAAACCAAGCCAGAGAGTAGTGGCTTTCTTTGTGCCTTACTGCATGGTTTTGTAGCGCTTTAGTTCTTCCGGTGGGAGAGGGCTGTAAAAGCACCTCTTTTGTTTAGTAGGACAATCTGTTTGACAAAAGATGCCCCGGTTGTGTTGCACAGAGAGGCGGGATATAAATACATATTATTATTATTATTAAAAGATGCGCTTTTACAACTGTCTTCCATGGGAAGTGAACTGAAGCGCTACAACATCATGCGGTAAGAACGAAGGAAAGCACTATTCTTCATTTCCACTTTCTTTTCTCGTGTGATAAGGCTCAAAATCTATTTACTAGACATTGGTCTGATATCAAGAAAAAGTCCAATGGATCTGAATTTTTTTTTGTCTGGACCAAACCCAGAAATGTCACTGAGGAACAATGTGACTCAACCAGGTAAATTTGCTAGGCATTGCATTGACTAGGTTTAATCTGGGGTTAAGTCCAAAGTGTACATCGTGCCCTGTCCCAACATTAAAGGCCCAGTTCCATATTGCGACATTAAAACCACAGCCTGGAATTAATTCACCCCAAATCAATTTGTTCCCCATAATTCGTTATCGTTTTAACAACAATTTCAGAGTAGTTTCAGAAGTTTATTTTTAATTGCTTTTTCATTTTACCATCACCAATGTTAATGGGTTGAATGACAACATTATACATTAGTGCAATGTGTGTGTCTGTGTGCATTTTTAGTGATATTTTAAAAATACAAGTAATGCATCACCAAGATGCAGTTAATGCATAACAAAGCAAACGAATTTACAGTGGACACGAAAATAATTTAACATTTCATCAGTACATTAGTATTGTGTGGGCTTCAATCCCTATGTTTCCAAATCCTAAAAAGCCCCGGCTTTTGTGTTCAAAGGCACAGATAGTGGCCTCTTTACTTTGCTATGAATATTCATTTGTCCAATGGGGAGAAGATGATAGGCCTGCACATTACACATTACAGAAATTAGGTTGCATCTGCCTGCATTTTCTGCTCACACGAGAACTAAATGGCAGAAACCATTTCAAGGTACCTTTGCAGCTAAAAAAGAGGTAGCATCCCATGGGATAGCCCAGCAGCAAACCTTGTGTGCATGACTGTGCTAGAAATGGCATCTTTGCTGCATCAAACCGCCAGCCTTCGAGGTGATGCACATGGCACATGCACAATAAAAGCAAGGCACAGTTTGCCATATGCTACTGCAGATACACGCTGCCTTCAAACCCACTATCAGGAGTAGCTAGTAGTTCTCTTTCCAATCGTCTTGCAAAGGTTATAGACAGGCAGAAGCAATAGCCCTATAAGGATAAAATTATAAGGACGAAACCAGCATGGCCTTCTGCTACTCCAGACTGCTTTGAGGTGCAACAATTCTACAGATTTAAACCACACGCACACACACACCACCCACTATATAGAACTATAACCATTATATATACACATTATATATATATATATATTTATATATATTTATACATATATATATATTCCAATATCTGCACAAACTATAATAACCATATTATAGTTAATAATGTCATTCCTTAGGAATCGTCTTCACCCACATTTCAGTGGCATGCTTGAGAGGCACACAAAACGAGGGAGCATATGGCACTGTGTGCTTGCAGGAGTACACACCCACAGATGGAAGTGCTACCACCGAATACCCAGCAAAAAAAATACACATTGGAAGATGGATGGCATTCAAATCACAAGTCCCCTTTCCTGTAGGGTCAAGAACGCCTGACCATGGCACCTTCTGGACGTGTTGGAACATAAACAGGCAGAATGGGGGGAATAATGGGAGTTGTAATCCAACACATATGGAGTGTGTTGCAGTTACTGAAAGTGAGTTCAGTCATGGTAACCTGCCAAAGTGATATGCAGGATCATTGCTTTACAGCACCCACGACCAATTCCACAATAGGACAGGGAAGGAAGCCTTCAAAACCCTTTATTCTTCACCATAGACCCCGGTCGTACAGTTATTGCCAGAATCTGCAGCAATGCCAGTTCAATTTCCTGAAGCCAGCATTCACCTTCAGAATGAAGCAGAACTTGGTTAAATAACTGGAAGTCACTTCCACTCACGACGTCAAGTTCTGAGTAAGGTCTCTGAAAAAGGGGAAAGCTAAATAAAGGGGAAATGCCATCCCAGAAGTGATGGTTTTCCATTAGGGGGGCATTTTTAAAAAATGGTGCAATGGCTTTTGAAGACGCATCTTCTGAGGGAAGCCTGGGGGTTGCAAAATGCCCCAAGGGATCACACGTGACCTGTAGACCACTGTTCCCGTACCCCTGGTGTAGGGTAAGGCTGTAACCATGTCATGGGAATGACTGGTCTATCTGGTATTGCGCTGATAGGAATCTGCCATGTGCCTGAGATGGAGAAAGGCCTCCTCTTATACTCAGTCCCTTTTTCTGCCAAACTATTTTCAGATGAACATGAGATCTGGTGGAAGAGAGCACTCAAAGTGTCATCTTTTGCACCTTCTCATCACAATCCAGGGATGGGAAAAACGTGCCCACCTTTTGGCATGAAAACCTCAGCATGAGGAGAACTCCGTTTCACAATCGCTGGCGAGGAACAGAGCTTGCAGAAGTTAATTATTTTCAACATACCTCCCAGAACCTCCCAGTCAGCATGTCTGCTGGGTTCTGGGAGCTAAGAGTTTTTTAAAAAGTAACTTCTCCAAGCACTGACAAGGCGCAGCTTGGCAGCCAGGATAAGAGGTGTGGGAGAAAGCAGAACATTTGACAGAGGCGTTCCACCCGAGGCATATACAACACCTGAATAAACAGAAGACGTTCCAGAGAGCTGCTTCTCTGGACAGGCCTGCTCTTTCACCTTGGAAGGAAAGGTGTTTGCATTTTTGATCTGATGAAGAGCCAGCCCTCTCCATACATTGAGCCCTCAGCATGTGCCTGGAAGCCATGGGATGGGCGACATGAAAAGATCTGGCTGGAAAATCAGAGAGGCAGCCTAAACTTCTTCAGAAGCACCTCGCCAAACTACAAGGGCTAGAATCTCATTTGGAAAAGAAAGAGAAAACAAACCGCACGTAGTTGGGTTTCTCGGGATTCCCAGATTCTTAAGTGGAGTGCATGTGAAATTTACTACAGGCAGAATAGCAGCATGTGAACATCCCCAATAAATGCCATCAAAAAGGAGCATAGACCTATGGCTTTGGAGGATCTGTTTCATTCTGGCTGTTGGGAAGGATGCAACATGTGCCGATAGCACCTGATCAAGACAAATCTCAAATCTGTAGGCAGAGGGAGAGCTCCCTGTTAAGCAAACTGGTTAAATATATATACCTGGACCCAGCCAAAGAATGCAACAACTTAATGTCAGCACGATACAAGAAAGACCTAGGGAGACTGTAAAACTCCACAACCCTTGATGCTTGACCCTGGCGGAGAAATCAAAGTGCTTCAGTGATTTATCAGTGGAGACACACCTGAAGAAAATGCAAAAGGACGTTTAGGATGGGACATTTAGAAGATAAATGTCTGGCAGTTACACCTTCTATACAACCATCATAGCATCTAATCCAGAAAGGAATCAGACATCATTTTAAATTATCCTACTTGTGGGACGGATTTTCTTTATTTTTAAGTCTGAAATTTTCCCAGAAGTTGGTGCGGATGGAAAGTTGCCAAGGATGCTAACTATACAGAGGTTTATACTCCTGATTCCATCAGCCAGCTTCCAAAGAAGTGACATTTTAGATTGTGTTAACAGGGGGATAATTTTGTTTGCATATTTCTGAATGTCTAAGGGCTGCTCCTATTTACCTTGGAAGACCCTGCATTCAGGGAAGCATGCACCCTCCTCAGGGAGAGAAACTGTCCTCATTGAAGTGCATTAACTCAGAGACAAACTCCAGCAGGGAAACCATGTTGGTCCACCGCCACAAATATAAAGAGCTGCTTGGCACCTTGAAGGCTAAGTGATTTATTATGGCATTGTTAGAATAAGGAAGGGGCATTTAGAAATCTCAACCGGAGAAGACTCAAAACCTGACTTCAAGGTGCCGTAAGACGGTCATGTATGTTTACAAAGATGAAGACAGGCACTTCCTTTCGATATGGCCAATCATGGGGCCTGTTCACAATGTACAATTATAGTGCTATGATTCCACTTCAACTGCCATGACTTCATCCCTATGAAATCCTGGGATTTGCAGAGTAAGGGAAGGACATTTGGAATTCTCAGGGCTTGTCTACATGGACAAATTACCCTAAATTACCCCTACATCCTGTTTATAGGATGCTAGGCCAAGACTCCAAATCGGATGCCTGCACTTATTCAGGGCTTCCTTCCCTAACCTGCATTTAAATAACTAATCATTTGCTGTGGGTTTTTGGCTCTCTCTGCAGCAACAACAGTGTCTGCCTTTACTTATGGTCCCTGCGAGTTGCCCAGTGCAGCCACTGTGGGCACAAGTCCCTCTGAGATCAAGTGCCCAGCATCAATGGCATGGCTGGGCACCAGGCAAGGCACAGGAACCATGTGGGAAAGTAGCTGCCTGTTGTTCACTGGAAGAGTCAAAAACTTGCAGCAAAAAGAGAGCAAGTAAGGGGGAAATTTGGGGGGATTTGAGGCCAGAGTACTCCAGGGTCAGACCAGAGTATTCCAGCAACTGAAGACAAGTCTTAGCCAGAGAGCTCTAAGGCCTCTCCAAACGACAAACTCCGATGCAACCATGGCAGTTAAAAGTGGAATCACAGTGCTGTAACTGCGTGGTGTGATGGGGGCCATGGCTATTACCTAACTCTCCTAGGATTCAAAATAAACATTAATCGGGGTTCTACATGCGATCTACCTTAGGGCGGATCCAGTTGTTGCACAAATGTGTTTGTGCTGGTTGCACTTTTTTGTGGTCTCAGATATAGTTTAGCCGATGTGACCCTTTGCTGTGTGGACTGCAACCTCAAGACAGTGACGCATCAGCTCAGGTAAGCCACATCTCATACAGACCCCTTCCTGACATCAAACTGCAGGCATTATCAACAACAGCCCCTTTTGTGGGCTGGAGACTCAACAGAGCTGAGTGGCTGTTTCTCAGTTTCGTTGCAGCAAACACATCAGCCACATTTAGACACAGCCTCCTCAATACCAGTTGGGACCATACAGTCAGGACTGCCTGCAAATAGCAGGGGGCATAAATGGAGCTGGGGAATGATTTGGAGTAGTATGATGATGAAAATTGAGGACAGAGGAGAACCTCTGGGCCTGGTTCTTGCAGGCAGCTGAAAAGAAGCAAGGGGCATGTGCTTTTCTCTCTGCTGCCGGGAGGAGGAAGAGATTATTTGTGGAAAATAAGGCAAGGCGCTTGCTTGAAGATGCAGATAGACAACGGGAAGCAGCCAAGCATGGTGCTCCGGACGGAATGGATCAGTCAGTCTTTCCCAACTTGGCAATCAGCTCATCGCAGATCTTAGTCAGCTCTTCTATTTCCTGATTCTAAAACAAAAGAAGTAGTAGCAAAGAGCTTGTAAGAAGGAGAATCTTATTAATATATGAGTGTTTCGTTGATGGTGTGTGTGTGTGTGTGTGTGTGTGTGTGTGTGTGTGTGTGTGTGTGTGTGTCTATAAAATTTTCAGGGATGTTATGCCTTACATTGCGGCTGCTTTGAAATTATCACTGCTGTACCTTTTGCTGAAGTGCTCTCTCCAGTGATTCCACTTTCATTTGTTCTTTTCGGAGCCCGGCATGCAGAGCTGCGCTCTCAGCTTTGGCCTTGTTACGTACCTGAGCAATTTCTTCATTGGCTCTACATTGGAGTAGCAAGAGACACACAAAGAGAAAGACAGGTATACAGTATTTTTAAATGACATGATTTGCTGCTCTATAATAAATTCACCTGCTTAGCAGAAGAATGATCCCCCAGTTTGGAGCTGAGGAGTTTCAGCCCCAGGATCTCACATCAGCAATACAGATCCCTCCCCCTGTGGATATTGAGATACTTTGACTTCCTTTGCACCGTTGCTTCTTAAAACATCAGCTTATATTAGAAAATGTAGTTGCAGAGAAGGCATCTAAGTTGCTTTCCTTCTGTGTCTCTGGGAGTATTTGCATGTTGTATTAAATCATGGCTTAGCACTAACTGCAAGAGCAGAAAAGAGTAAGTGCAAGTGCAAGGCCTCTGAGTGCCTAGAGATATCTTACTTGTCTAATTTCTCTTCGGCATGGATTTTCAAGGCCTGGTACCGCTGTTCCTCTTGCTTGACCCGATTGAGATAATCCTGGGCACATTTCTTCAAGGCTTCTTCATTCTAGAAGACAGAAGTTGGCAGAACAGAAGCATTTAATAATAAAAGACAGAAAAGGCATCTATTTGAGAGGACACTGGGATGAGAGCTTCTAGGAGCGCCTCCTGAATCAATTTTGGAAAAGTCTCCCAGAGGTTTACCAAAACCAAAAACCTCTAATAGGTGCATATTGCAGTCTCCAGAATCATTCTTCAGTTCAGACTGAATGTGAACAAGACCCACAAGGAATGGGCCTTTGGGTTGCTTTTGAGAAATGGGAAAGTAAAATAATACTTTTAAATGCATCGTGTCACCTTAAAGCATGAGGAATGCTGAAAGGAACAATATGGATGATCACATGATCCCCACCTTTGCCTTAAAGACTAACACATTTATCTAAGTTTCTGTGGACTGCAGTCCATTCCATCAAACAGGCAGACAGTCCACAAAGCTTTATTCCAATAATAATTTGTTAAGCCTTGAAAGTGTCACAAGAGATGGCAAAACACGACAACATCTCATTCAGTCTCTAGCAAGGGATGTTTTCTGTTACTTGCTACCTGACCTTCCTAGCAGGAGATGCCAATGATTAAATCTGAAACAAGAGGCTCTGTCTATATTCCCCCCTCATGTGCTCAGCATGTGTAACTATGGCAGTTTCTTTACTCTTGCTTTATAGTGTTTCTAATACAGCCATTCTGGACCAAGAATGTATAGTAAGCTGGGTAGAGGGAGAAAAGGCCTTTTAAAATAGATGGATGACCTTCTTAAAACCTTCCAGGACTCCTTTCAAATTCTCATATCTCCTGAACAGGTCGGAGAGGGACCTTTCCACTGAATTCAGGTCAGACAGCGCCTGCTCCTTCTCCATTGTGAGTTGCTGGAGACTCTTCTGGGATGCCATGTTGGTCCGCTGTTCATCCTCTGTGAATTCAAAGGTAAAAGGAGAATGTTTAAGCCTGGTTGGAATGGAAAACCCTCTAGTAGCAGCCAGGGGTCTTCTCCCTATCCATGTCTGACTCCAAGATCATGGGATAACACAGTGTTAAAAAATCCAACACAGAAGCTCCTAAAACGATTTTGTACCACCTGCAAGTCTTGGACAATCCTGTTCTCCGTCTCCACCCTTTCTAGGAATGGGGAAAACTTCTCTGATTTGATTTCACAGAGTTTCTCCTAATCCAGCCTGAATTTTATTTCTGCCCTAGCTTTGTATCTGGTGGTGAGACTTTGTCCGTTCTTCCCACAGTGAAATTTGTGCACATCTTAGATAAATTGTTTTTCCTAAATTTGTGAGCCAGCATGGGGTAGTGTTTTGTGCATTGGACTAAGAATCTGGGGATCGGTGTTTGAATTCCAGCTCATGTCAGAAATGACTTGGAGGCACACAGCAATAGCAACACATTTATTTCTGCATTTCAGATAATTAATCCAACATGTTTACACTAAACAAAGTGTTTTTTTCTGTGTATTTTTAAAACTATGTGCATCTCAGCCACTCCTATTTTAAAATGTGGAACTGGGCATATTTGTTTCAGCCACTGGGCTGACTCTATTTTAAAAATGACTGAACTGGACAGAAACAAAAGGCCTTCAACAATAGCAACAAGGTAGGGCTACGTATCCTTCCTGCCCCTCTTATTGTTCCATTTCTGGTCCACTTTTGTAATCTGGACCAGAAGAGAGAACAGGTGCATCACAATGAAGTGCAAAGACAGCAAACAAATGACAAGCTCTCAGTGTTCTCTGGAGAAGGACAGAGCAACCGAATAGTTGGCCTTCTTTTCTTTTTAACCCACAAAGTCACTCACCACTGGACAGCTACTGTTTGCTAATGGCTTACCGATCATCTGGGCGATGGTCTTCTCATATTCAGCCACAATTTTCCTAGAATGAAAGAAAAAGCAGGGATCATTATTTCTTTCTACATTGAAACAATCCCTCCGTATGCCCCTTATGTCCTTAACAGACACATTTGATATTGCTTGTCTTGCAGACATCTTTGTCTTGAAATGCATCCCAATGCGATTCAAGAAGATTGCATGCATATCTGCTGCACAAGTTTACAGTTGTCATGTTAGAGGTGGCAGGTTTCACTTGGCTACCTCATTTCCAGGACCTCTTGCCGGCTTCCTTCATATTTCCGCTTCCACTCATTGGCTTCAATCTCTTTAGAAATGATCTAGAAGGCATAAAACGAAACCATTTCATTGATTAATAAAATCTTTATTTATTTACTAGGCTATTTCAATGCTCCCCTATATGGAAATTATATAGTCATTTTTGACTTATGGCAACCCCAAGGCGGACCTATCATAGGGTTTTCTTGGCATGTCTCTTCAGAGGGGGTTTGCCATTGCCATCTTCTGAGGCTGAGACAGTGTGACTTGCCCAAGGTCTCCCAGCGGGTTTTTGTGCTTGAGCAGGGAATCGAACTCTGATCTCCAGAATTGTAGCCCAACATTCAAACCACGATATCACACTGGCTATCAGTACACAGGGCAGCGTACCTCAATGCAAGCAAGTTAAAACAATTTAAAACTCTACAAATCATAGGATTCCATAGGATGGAGCCATGACAGTTAAAGTGGTATCAAACTGCATTAATATGGTAGTGTGCCAGGAGCCCATAACATTCCTGTTGATGCCCACTAAACTTTGACATATATTTTAAAGAAAAGCTTCCAAATCTCACCATGTTGGGACCAATAAAACTGGTCTAGGACCCACTTAATTTTCTCATTACCAAAGAAATATTCTGCAATGCATCTGTTTCTGCAGAACTTTCAAAAGTTACTTTTTTTGAATTAGGGCTCTAAGAATCCCCCAGCCATCAAAGCCAAAGGGAACGGTTCAGGGAGCTGAGATCCAAAAGAGTGATTTTTCTACCCTCTGGCTGTGTGTGGTTTCACAACCCAATCCTCCCCATCCTCCCAAGACTATTAAAAATTCCCGAAACTGTTGACAGCCTGACAGAATCAGGCTATAAGCCCCAATGGGCTGGCCAGCCTCTTACCTCTTCTCTGATCAGAGTCAGAACGGCTGTCTTATCAGATTCACTGAGGCAAATGGCATCCAAGGGGCTTTCAGCACCTCCAATTATGGTGCCTGGCATCGTTCCGGGTGCCTTCTCCAAAGCACACAGTTCAGAATTGCCCTATGGATTGGGTCAAAGAAGAATACTGTTAGATTTTTCCTAAACTGGTTATGCCCATCCCAAGGGCTCAAAACAACATATAAAGGGGGTATTGCAGAAGTCATGCTGAGCTGCGTCATAACCATGAACGCTATGATTTGACCAATACCTGAAAGTATTGAAAATATTTAAGGATTGGAAGCAGAGGATTTGGGACAGCCTCCTTAATGTTCACACAGGAGCTTTCTGGCCCTTCAATAAGTGCCATCCCTTGCAACAAGGGACAACCCTATTTTTGTTTCTGAAATCTGCAAACCAGCGTGACCCGATGTCCTAACTGCAAAGGATGGCAAAGCATCGCAAAATGTAGAACATTCAAGAAAAATGTAGGATTACAAAATAAAAGCTGAAAACCTTTATACATAGTCAATTCGTGCTTCTTAGTCATGCTCACACTGGAGGACATTTTGGAATTCCTCCCGGATAGAAGGCTGCAATGTCCTGGAAAAGGAGGCTATCTGGTCACTCTGCTTGACGACAGATGGACATCCTTGTGGTCCATCTGAGCCTTGCTGTTCCAGCCAAGTGCAGAGGCTCAGCAGAACTGCCAGCAGAGGGCCTTGTTAAATGCGGTTCATCTTGCACAGTGCTTATTTTAAGCCTGGAGGTGAGTTATTATGTCAACATTTTGCAAATGAGAGGCAGGTGCCCATCAGGCCACCATCAGTCAGACCAACCTTTCCATCAGCAAAGTTCTGACAACGGTGGAGATAAACAGCTTAAGACCTAAGAAGCCCCATTTTAAGGTTTATTCTGTGTTCTCTTTTCACAATGGTTTGCATGATTGTGTTCAGAGTTTGGAAATGTTACCTTTTGGACTCTAGTCCCAGCTGGATTGGAGACACAATATATAATCTCTCATATAGATAGATAGATAGATAGATAGATAGATAGATAGAAGCCTAAAAAGCCCATATGGATGTATTTGCTTCAGTTTTCCTCCCTGGAGGAGTGAAGTTACATTTCCGCTTACCACTATATTGTTGGTGTTGTTCTTCTCTGCCAGACTGCATGATGGATCCTTCTCAAAACCTAAAACACAAAGACACAAGCAGATTACAGCTGGAGACCCAGGAGAGAGGTAACTGGAATAAAGAAGCAGCCGCCTCATTTCTGTTTTGAGCATCTTCACTATGGGGTGTCGCAAACAGACTTGAACTCAGGATGGGGAACTGTAGTGAGGCTATTAGGATCTTCTGGAGTCCAGTGGAGGGACCCTGAAAGCATTTCTCCTATGTTTTTCGTTCCATCTCCCCAGGCCGTTTATGCTCGCACTGGAGGACAGGAAGTGACACAGGCTGCATCTGCACTATAGAATTAATGCAGTTTGACACCACTTTAACTGCCACAGCTCCATGCTCTGGAATTCTGGGATTTGTAGTTTGGTGAGCAACCTAGCCTTCTCTGTCAGAGACCTCTGATGTCACAACAAACTACGAATCCCAGGATTCTGTAGCACGGAGCCACAACCATTAAAGTGGTGTCAGAGTGCATTATTTTTGCAGTGCAGATGCAGCCATAGTAATTTAAAATGGCCTAAGGGAGAACAAAAAAGAACAAAAACGCTCCCCATAACTTCAGAGTGTGTTTGAGAGCAAAACAAAGGGTGTGTTTTTACGTCCGGGTGCAGTAAAGGGTGCTGCTTTCTTTGTTGTAAGTACTTTGTAAGAGGAGGAGGAAGAAGAGGAGTAAAATAAAGCTGATTTCTGCTTTCTTGAGGTGGATTCTCTGTGGAAGGGGACGTCAGACCCTGCAATATCTACACGCAGGACTGAGTAACAGCTGTTTTGTCTCCCCTCAGAATGACAAGAATGTGAGCCTCCTGCTAGCCAAAGCTGGCTGAAATGAATGAGTTTCACATATCCTTTTCTATTCTTATCGCTTGGGCAAATAAAGACCCTCTCCAGTTGCAAGCAAAGGATAGGGAATTTGCCTTGGAATGCCTTGCAATCTGTTTGTGGACTCAGCCATGGAGGAGGGAGGCTTCTCCTGCAACCCTTTATTTCTCTGCTTCAAGCATTTCCACAACTGCTTCTGCTTCCAGGAAACTTCCCTACATCGATCTGTCTGCCCAAGAAAAACTACATGTTGCAAACAATCCTGGATATGTTAAGCAGGGTAACTAAAGTTTAGACTACAAGCAGGAAGAACACTAGAAAGGGTGTGCATGCTCTGACATTAATTTTAGGCATCTTCCTGTCACTGTTCTGCTTTAGGTCAGACACCGCATGCTTTTACCCAATGCAAAATGGACCCAGAGTTGCTCTCCCATTTACTGTCATGTTATTCTCAAAGAAATTACAATTGCATACTCTACTGTTACAGTTAGCCAGCCTCCCTCTCTATCCTCCCACCCTTTGCCTACTAACTGGTGCAATGCATATATGGGAAACTCACTCTGGTCCTTCAGATGTTGGACTACATCTCCCTAGCCAGTTGTGAGGGATGCTTGCCTCTGGTATAAACTATGACAATATAGTGGGCTACTTCATTGCCATGACATTTCCACGTTTGGACACAGCTTTAGTTTAAAGTAACAGAACATGTGTATGGTTTGATCATGGCCTAAAAACACTAAAGGCACCAGATCTCGCCTGATCTTGGAAGCTAAGCAGTCACCCTGGTTAGTACTTGGATGGAAGATCACCAACAAATTCCAGGTGATGTGGGCTATATTTCAGGAGAAGGATCCTCTGAGGATCCCTTGCCTAACAAAATGGTATGAAATTCATGTGGTTGCCATAAGTCGACAGATGACTTGAAGGCACATGCATTAATATACCATAGATAAATATCACAGCATAGATTGCAGCATTAGATGCTGCTGTGAGTGTGTCTGAACTTCCATGCCAACTTCCAAGGCTGTTAGGTATCATGGATATTTTTGTAGTTTCCAAGGTCCCTGGATTCTAGTATGTATGCTTGCTGCAATGTCCAGTAAGGTTGTGACACATAAGATATGGTTCTGAGGATTATTGGGCTTTCATGCATTCATAATGAGCAGCATCCAGTGTCAAAAACCCCAAAGGATCTGTCCTCCATCTCTCCTTATTTTGGTCAATATGACAAGGCACTGGCCACAGGCTGGGACACAAATCTTTCAGGAATGTTGGGGTAAGATCAAACGGTTATTGGCCTTCTACAGCCTTCCTCATCCTTGGGACCCCCAGTGTGTCAGTCACGCTTGTTGCATACGATGGGATTTGTAGTTCACCTTCTCTGGAAGTGCTAGATTGAGGAAGACTGCAGTGTTGGCTGATGGCCTTCCATGTCCCTGTAGCAGTGAATCTGTCTCAGGCTTTGAAAAGTTTTAAAAGAACTATCCAAGAGGCTGAACAAATTTAGGGATAGGGACCAACATCTTGGAGAAAGCCTTTAAAGCATGGATTAAAACATGGAGTGGGTTGACATGGGACTACCCGCTGCTACTGGAAGGCTGACTATCTTAATCCATATCTTTAAGACAAGAGAGAGAAACAGAATGATGAAATAGAGAGAGAGAGAGAGAGAGTGAAAGAGAAATGCTTCCATACCTTCTTCTGGGGATGAAAACGTATGATTTATGGCAGACACGGGAACATTGGAACATTCAAAGTACTCCAGGTCTTCCTCAGTCTCACCTTTGGCCTCCGACTCAGCTGGCTTCTGGGTGGAGGAGGTAGAAGCCAGCTTCTCTTCATCAGTAGCGTGCCCATCCCGATTGGAAAGGTCTGGGATTTTCGAGATGAGGGCTGCTTCATCATCCTCCTGCATGAGCAAAGAGACAGTTAAAAAACAGCATCCAGGCCTTGGTTAAATACTCCCATAGTATTCAGTGGGAACCTGGTCAGTCTGATCAGCAGGCTTCAAACCTTCCCTTTGTGGCTGAAATCCACAATTATTTCTCCATAGCCTCCAATGTGGCATAGTGGTTTGACATTGGACTATGACTCTGTGTGCCCTCAAGTCACCTAACTCTGGAAACCATGGTTCAACTCCCAGTTCAGTCATGTAACTCACTGGATGACTTTGGGCTCTCAGCCTCAGGAGAAGACAATGGCAAACCTCCTCTGAATAATTCTTGCCAAGAAAACTCCAGGATAGGTTCATCTTAGTGTCACCGTAAGTCAGAAATGACCTGAAGGCACACAACAGCAACACTGCTACATTCACTCCTTCCCCACTGCAATGTCCTTGAAACAAAGACAAATGCACCCCCAGATAACTGGATCACATCACTGGAAACGACTGGGTTACACTGCAAGGTTGTCATACCCTTCCCTATCTCTCTTGCAACCCCAGTAAAAAGGGGGTTTATAAACAATGGGCTACTTGGCAGGGCCACTTTAACTCATGCTCATCGGGTTAGCAGTCCATTTCCACCCAGTGAGGAGAAACGGCTTTAAAGTTATCCTGGGAGCTTTCTTTCCCAAACAATGAGTGGTCAGTCATTTCTGTGCTACGAAAAAATGAAATGCAGCGGCAAACTCTGTTGTTTGCTCTTATTTGTCATCAAGTCAGCTTTGACTTAGGGGACCCTATGAATGAGAGATTTGCAGGAGGCCTGCTCAGCATTGGCTCAAGTCTTGCAAACTCAGGGCTGTGGCTTTTTGAGTCAATCCACCTGCAGTGCAGCCTTCCTCTTTTCCTATTGCCTTCCAGTTTCCCCACCATTATCATTTTTTACAACAAGTAATGTCATCTCATGATGACGCATCCAAAGCAGAATAGCTTCAGCCGAGTCATTTTGGCTTCCACTGAGCACTCAGGCTCTATTTGTTGTTCTAGGACCCATTTATTTTTCTTTTTGGCAGTCCATAGTATCTGCAGCACTACATTTCAGAAGAACTGAGACTCTTCCCTGTCAGCTTTCTTCACTGATCGGCTTTCACGACATACATACCAAATGGGAATAACATATACATAATGAGATATCTAGGAGAAGAGACCTAAGTCTAAACATGAAATTCATTTACGTTTCATATATACCTCAAACATATAGCCTGAAGATAATTTTATACATTATATTTTAAATAATTTTGTGCATGGAACAAACTTTGTGTACACTGAACCATCAGAAAGCAAAGGGGTCCCATCTGAACCAATGTTGGAGCATTTCTGATTTTGAAATTCTGGATAAGGGAGACTCAATCTCTCCCGGAAAAGGCAGACAGTTCATGGTTTACCCCTTACCTGAGAACAAATATCCAAAACCAGGGATTGTGTTTCGTATTTCTTCACTTTGCAGCCACTCCTGCAGAAACAGAAGGAATTCAAATCAGTGCAAGATGATCTGTATTTTGTAGGGATACAAATGGGGTAGGTGGGCAAGGAAGGGCACAGGCAAAAAGAGGGAGGCTAAAGCATAATGAAGGGCAGGTCCAGAATTGGCATCCACTTCACTCACATGGCAGGTTCAAAAACTCAGCAAGGAAAGCAAGCCACTGCCATGTCCTTTCTCAAAGCAGGGGATGAAAGTGTGCAGAACAGCATTCTGTGCTCAAGAGCATTTATTCCTTCAAAACAGCCAATGCTCTGACACATTTGTACGCATTATGCAAGGAAAAAACAAAGCCATCACTGAGTCATCCAGTCCTGTATAGCTGGATATCCACCCGTACAATACACACACAATAATACACACTTATCACACTCATGCTTCAAGACTTGCATAGTCTGTCAATGGCCTGATATGGATGTAACACTAAACCACTATTGTGGCAGAGCTTACTCATACCTTAAGCACAAATGGTTCCCTACCCCTCACTCTCCTCCAGCGTTGATGTAAAGAGGAGATTGGGAGCATCCACTCTCAGGTTTAAATAAACCACAGTTTGTTGTTGTTACTTTCAAAACAGATAATCAACCACTGACTATGGTCAGTTTAAACCATGATTTATTTAAACAAACCATGATCAAATTACAGGTTATGATTCCTGCCCATGTAATTCAAACTAACTAGAGTTTTCCCAGTTTGGATATGAGAAACTGTTTCATTTAAAACAGGAGACAGCATTATATTTGAATTGAGCAAGTATATGCAGACAGAGATGGGGAAGCTGGCAATGAGATGAAGAGAATGGTTTTGGAGATCCCCTATTTATTTGGAAGTTGTCATTCTAGAATCTTTCTAGTTTCATCCATCTATTTATTGTTATTATTGTATTAGTTATGTTTTAAATCCTGTTTTTATCCGATGGGTCCCCAAAGTAATTTCAGGCCCTCTCCCTCATTGTTTCTGAATGGCATTTCTTGCACTATAAAATGAAATGAGAAAGAATAAAAAAGAAGCAACTGAGATTGGATAAGTGTCCTGACAATGAACAACCGCCAACAAAATGTTTAAATTCAGTCACTGCTGTCCTAGTAAATAAACCATAATGTTTAAAAAAAAGAAGTGTTTTTGTTTTAAAAGTCGTTTGGTTTAAACCAAGGTTTAAATCAACCTGGTTTAAACCAGCCAATCCTGATTCCTCACCATTGGCTATGCTGGTGAGGCTACAAAAGTCTTACCCCATGTTCCAACTACTCCAAGCCATGCTGGATTCTCATTTAGTTTCAATGATGCAGAAGCCTTCTAAGATCTAAGGGTTAACCTGCAACAGATAAAACTCTCTTCCCTGCTGCTACAGGTCAAGTATCAGCAAGCTTTCTAGGAAAGGTACAATTATTCCAGCAAACAGCTTTCATCTTCATGAAATTAACCAACATGAAGAAGCCAGCCAACTGCAAAGTCAAGCGTTCCGCGGTTGGTAGCTTTTATCCTTATATTCCCCCTTGCTGGTGTATCATTTGTTCTTATCTAACACAAGCTGTGCTGCCTTTCAGATCTCAAGATACAAAACATGCGCACAGAGCGCCCCGACCTGGGGCCACATCCCCATTCACAAAGATGTCCAAAAATAACTAAAGGTGCCTATCTTGAAATCTAGAAGTTGTGCAAAGCAAGCTTTATCAACAGGGACACGAAAGCAAACTCCATAGATCTCCAAGCAAGAGTGCTCAGGCTGAAAACTTAAGAACAACAGGAATAAATGCATCAGTTAACAAAGTGGATGTGTTCCTGAGCATTACTTCTTCAACAGAAAATCTGGTATCTGAGGGTTTCTATACCACAAAAAAGAAGAGCAGCTCAAATTTCAGCAGATAGGTAAGGGGCGAGAGGGACATCCCAGGTGCCAAAGAGTTGTGGTTATGTGTCTTCAAGTCAGACTAATGGCAACCCTATCCTAGGGTCTTCTTGGCAAGACTTCATCAGAGGCAGTTAACCATTGCTTTTCTCTGAAGCTGAGAGGGTGTGACTTGCTCAAGGTCACCCTGTGGGTTTTTATGGCTGAGTAGGGATTCAAAACGTGGTCCTCTGGAGTCCTAGTTCAACAAACCGGCACACAATGCTGAGCCCTTCTCTGCCCTTGAGTCTGTTGTCTGAACAGCCTCTTCTTGAGGAAACATCCTTAATGAAGGGAAGAGATGCCAATCCCACTTGTCTTCTGCCTGTGAATGACCATCATTGTTGTCATTGTGTGCCTTCAAGCCGTTTCCGACTTGTGGCGATCCTAAGGCCATGGGGTTTTCTTTGCAAGATTTGTTCAGAAGAGATTTGCCATTCCCTGAGGCTGAGAGTGAGAGTATATGACCTTTCCAAAGTCATCCAGTGGGTTTCATGCCCAAGCTGGGAATGTCTCCCCATAAAAATCTGCCCAGACGCTGAATGGAAGATTCTGGGAGCAGTGGTCCAAAACCTAACTTTTCCAAGTCATGCCCACCTCTCACCCAAGTCAAGAAACATATTAGTCTAAGCCACTTAAGTTATTTTGGCACATGGGGCAGAAAGTCCGCCAAGTACATCTCCCTAAACCTGGCAGTAAAAATGCAAACAATTAAGTAATTAAAAGATTGCAGCCCTTTCATGACACCCAAAATGTACTGTTTGAGATGGCCACCTTACATTGCCCAACAGTAGAACTGATCTTGCACTTTGCTTCCAACAAGGACATAACAAAGTGTTCAGAAGCCCACAAAGCCGAAAGGCAATAATTCTTTCTCCAGCTACGGATTTTGACTGAGATCTACACTGTTTCAAAGCTGCATACATATTTGCCTACAAGGTTCCATTAAGCAACCTCTCTATTGAATACCAGTGTAGTTCAATCAATGATCAATCAGCATGGCTGAGAACCCACTCTGCAACTGCAATGCACCGAGGCAATGGATAGAAACAATGTGCATTTACACACAGCTTTCTGTGCTTCAATGTGCATGTGCACTAGACCTGCATGTGCAATTCTGCTTGTGCCACAATCGGACCCTTGCACATTGTCCCCCCCAAAAAAATCACTCTGCATGTGCAGACAACCTGGGAATTCTTGACTTGGGAAGAAAGGATGAGCTCAAATAATCAGAGGGATGCGTGGGAGCAAACACACACTGCCTGGCATAGATGCTTTCATGCCGCAAAACTCTGTTGCAAAAAATGAGCATGCCACAGCAGTGAGCGCATCTGTTGCCATTTGCAAAGCTACGTTGTCAGATTAAATTGTGTCTTTGAAGAGGGGGTGAAAGCCAGAGAGCAAAGTCAAATATTTAAATATGTAAATAAAATAAATAAAGAATGGGAAGGAAGATTCATGCAGCTAACAGAGTCTGGGAGGGGAAGGGAAAAGCCAACACAAAGAAAATCAAAAATGAAAACCAAGAAGGAAACAAGAAAGAAAAAAAAGGAGTACTTACAACAGAAAACAGAGAAATTTCACTTGTTCAGTAGTCCTGATGCACCAAGTATGAACAGAGAGAAAAGAAAGGCAGAGAGAGAAAGGCGGGAAAGAAGGAGAAGGGGAAAAGGTCCATGAAAGATCTGGATAGATTCCCTCCCTGAATACATGCATGCCAAGAGGAGACACAGAAGTTCAAATGTTTACAACTATGGCTGCAGAGAAGGAAAGCTCCCTATGAATGCCTTTATTCATAGCCAGGGCACTGTGGGAAAACCAGAGCTTGGGAAGCAGTTACTTGTCAAAAAGTAGATAGTTATGGTGACAGTTCTATTGCTCTCAAAGTAATCAGTTACTATTTGAGTTGCAGTTTTCAATGGCAGCTCTTTGCTTTTTCACAAGAGTAATATAAAGAGAATTACATATATTTTAGGTTTGTTTTGGGGGTTTTAAAACACCTTCTGAATTAAGAATTTAAGTAGAAAACATGTCTTCAACCCAGTCCACCTCAACAGCCATCACAAAGTATGAGTTGGCACCAGAAGACACAGTGTGAACCAGCACTTGGACCATGCAATATCCCTCCTTCAAGGAAGCTACACAATCCATATCTGCCAAAGTAACCTAAACCATTGATTACACCAGAAAGGTTTAAAGGTATCTCTTGTCAAGTTATAGTTGCAGCATAATGCAGTTAAACAGGGAAAAGGAATTATGCATGAATATTTGCAAGCTCTGAAGGTATGTAATGGTATATTAGGGGTAATATTGGTCTCCCTGAGAATATCTGCATTTGTTTTAAAAACAAACCCAGGCTTTGAGTCTCTGTCCCTTACGGTGCCAAGATAAGACAGGTGAGATCTCAGAAGCCAGGGAAGTCACTATTTGAGATTGCTAGTGGCTAGACCAGGAACAGGAGGCTTTGGTACTCCTGCATTACAGCCTGCTCTTAGGTCAACATGACTGGCAAAACACAAAAGTAAATTACACAAGAGCATGAAAAGTGCAGAACTGCAAAGAGAAATGGCACAATGTAATGTAGGCAATGCAACCAAGTCATAGAATTCAGCTCGGGGAAGAAGAGGGCTTCAGTTGCAGAGGCTCAGCATTTTGTTTTTAGCACAAATATGACCCAGCCCTACTTGCAGACATCAACTTTTCATGGAGTTGCATCTGGAGACAAAAGCTTTGGTCTGGGATGATGGACTTCCTGGGATAGGAGGACTGCAGCATCCCACACCAAGCTCCAGATGGATTTTTTGGGTGGAGGGGGATATTTTCAAGCCATGCATGGTTGAGTTCATGGATGCAAAATACATGGAGAAGGAGGGCCAGCTGTGATTCTGAAGGTCTGGTGCATTTATAGCAGAGAGGTATTTCCACAACTTGGAAATGCTACTATGTTGGACTATAGCTCTCCATGGTTACCATGATTGCTTGCCATGCTGGCTGAGGCATTCCAAAATAGTAACTTTTCCAAAGTGCCAACTCAACAGTGTGCCTGGTCCAGTGCTCCCCGACATGACTCTTCATGTCTTGAGACCCACTGGGCCTGCAATGGTTCTTGGAGCCCTCATTAATTGGAACTTAATTATTAACAAGTCAAAAGGACCAAGGTTCCCACGGGGAGAAAAAATGGCTTCTCTTCCCCACGTCCCGATATTATCATTATTTCTGCTCTGCTGGCTTTTTACAGCAGATAATGGATTTTTCTGCCTCCAAGGTCAATTGATTGATTGCTGACCTTTTCAGATTCCAGTCAGATCACTGCAGAAGCCAGAGCTGCAGAAGCAAAGGGACAACCAGTTTTTATAGCCCATAACACCCTCCCATCTTCTCACTGATCACCTGGGAAAGCGGAAACCTAACCACAGATCAAGCGTGGCTCCAGGATAGCCTCACCTAAGCCCTCATCTCCTCTGGCTATAACTGAGATGTGCCTCAGTGTATGTATGTATACGCATGAACTTGTGAGTTTCTACATATTTATCTATATGGGATGGGCAACTGTGGAACACTGCGGGGGCCACATTAGGCACCGCTGGAGGGCCGCACCTCCCCACCCCACCATTTTTTCACCTCCAAGACCCTCTAGGGCTGTAGGAGGCATTTGTGCTGTATTTTAGCCACCCCTGAGCCATTTTAGGCTAGGAGAAAACCAAGAACTAAGCAGAGATAACAGTGCAGTCTATGGGGTACATGCAACCCTGGGCCCTACTTTTGTGGTTGCTGAAGCCCCCCTGCCAGTCCCCCAAAGCCCTTCCCCAACTGCTCAATTATTTTTAAATGACATTTTTGGCATAGCTGACAGTTGATCCTCACCTGCTGTCCAAAGCCCTCAAAGATGTGAAAAAATGTAAAAATAAACCCCCCAAAAAACCTCAAACCACCTCACACTCACCTAAAATTCTTTGTTTTCACTGAATTCCCTCTCAAAATGACTTCCAGTCACCAATTTGAGATGGATTTTGTAGAAAAACTGAAATATTTTAGTGCACTGGGAGTAGGGGGGCAGTTGCAGAGGAATTGGGTGAATTGGCCTTTTGCTCCTCTACAGATAGCCAGCCCTATAATGAGAATACCAGCATTTCTCCTATAAGAATGTGATAGGACTAAGCTACTATATATCATTGTGCCTGTTCCCCCATGATAGCTTCACTCAGGGCTGTATGAACTTTAGGTGATTAGCACTACATGATCCATGCTACCAATAAACCAACATCTAAGGGAAACCACTTAGTAGCAGAATTATGGTTTGCAAGTGGAAGGTTTTCCATTTGAGACTCAAGCATGGCCAGTCAAATGATCTCTAGCAGCAGGACAATGAAATGAACCCCTTCAAACAGAGCTGAACCCTGCCAATCTAGTTCTGGGCAGGGCAACCACCTCTGTCCATTCAAACCAGTCTAAACTGGCTTCTGATTCAGAAATACCAGTTACCACCCCCTCTGACCACAAAGACAGGTCTGGATACAACTGGTGAGTCAGGCACTAATTTTTAAAGACAGGGCAGAATTTCTCGAACTTCTGTGGAAGCATATTGCTCCCGCGCTCAACCTGTAAACCGAAACTGGAATGACTCTTCATTCATTTGCAAAAAAGTTATTTTTTTCAAAGCAGGGACAGGTAACTTCAGGGTGTGATAACTTCTAGGATGCCACCAGGTGATGTAGGTTTCAGAGGAAGGAACTGGCAAAAACCCCTCTATGGATTCCTCGCCTAAGAAAACCCTATGGAAGTCACGAGGTTGCCGTAAGGCAACAGGCAACTTGAAGGCATACACACACTCATATATTCTGATAGTATGCTAAAGTATTCCTGCACGTGACTTAGAATTTGCTAGGGCTGAGAGCAGAGTTATAGTGCTCCCACCTGGGCCAATTTAGGCTCAAGAGAGGCCTTTTTAAAGCACAGACTGCCAAAATAAAGCTGCTTCGGGTCTCTTTGGAGGTATGCTATTTAAATGATGCATGGGTCCTAAGAGTCCGGAGGTCACGCCAAAGCCACACTCCGTTCCTAAGCATTGGAGTGCAGCTTTGGTGCAGCTTCCGGATTCTTAGGATGCATACATCATTTAAACAGCATACTTCCAAAGAGACCCGAAGCCGCTTTATTTTGGCAGTCTGTAACAGGCCTTTGTATTGTTTAAAAAGGCCTCCCCTGGCCCTAAATAGGCCAGGATGACCCCAAAACACGGTGACAGTGCCCTCCATGGGGGCAAAGAATGATTTGTTTTGTGGAAGTGGGTGCAGTGGTGGTGTAGCCTTACAATGTTTCCTGGAGGAGACTAATGCAGCCCCCTACATTTCCACAGTTGCCTACCCCAACAGAAGACAGCTGCAATGCTAATGTAACCTTTATACAGGATGCAGATGGAGCTCTGCTAGGACTGGACTATATTTTCCAAACTCAGATTCTTCCCATGAGCAGAAGGGCTGCTCTATGTACTCTCCACTCACGTTATCAACCGGGACTTGGCTTTTTTTTGGCGAGGCCAAGCCTTTCTTCAGTTCATCGCTCATGGCTGCCAGCGTCTGCGACTCCAAGATCTCATTGAGACTGTTCTCTGCGACGGGAAAGGTGTCGGCCCCCACACAAGCCAAGGTCTTGGTGGGCTTGAAGGGATCTGCCACGTCGAGGTTGTAGGACCCTTTCGGAAGAGGTGGGGAGCCCTGCAACTCTGAGCTCCCTCCAAATGAATTCAAGTGGGGTTCACCCCATTGACCTAGATCGGTCTGTTGCAAGGCTTTTGGAAGGGGCACCTCAGATATATCCGTGGCGAGCGTTTTCTCTCCATCCTCGGTACCTGCAGCTGGCTTGTTGGTACCACTTCTTTGCCTCTTGGGAGACAGTTTACTGACTGGTTTCCTTCCTGGTTTTCTCAGCGGGGCTTTCTTGGGCTCCGCGTCTTCTGCTCCTTCTGCAAAATCAAATTCAAGTTTCACCCCCCGGCCTTTGCCCTCGTCACCACCTCCCAAATCAGGCTCTTTGGCATCACTGTTGGGAAGAGCAAATCCTTGCTGAGACGGAGGGGGAGAGTTTTGGAGTTTGGAGCCTCCTATCACAAAGGGGTTCACGTTTTCATTGTATGACTCGGGGTCAAACCGGTAGGAGGCTTTGGGGACAGCCATACTCTCTGGAGCTGTTTCAGTCTCTGGGTTCTCTCCCCCCATTTTCTTTTGCAGGGCAGCTGGTTTGGCTCTTGGAAGTTTGCTCCTGCTAACAACAAGTGTTTCGCTGTTTGGCTTGGCTCCTTCTGGTCCTTCAGCAGGGAGTTCTTTTTTCCCCAGGGATGCCCCCTCTTGCTCTTTTTGAGTTGTCGCTGTGAGCACAAAACCTGCTGGTGCTTGATCTGGATCAGACCTTGTAGTAGAAACGTTTTCCTCTGGGATAGGTGCAGGCTGCTCTGCAGACAGCTCCGTCCCCAATGTGGATGGAGTCATGGATGAAACGTTGCCACAGTCAAGATCAGCTTTGGAGACGGCCAATTCGGCTTGCAAGACGGCGATGTCTGTCTGTGGTTCATCCTCTGTTGAAGCAGAGCCTTGCTGGTTTTCGTCTGAAACCTGGGCTACCAGTTGAACTTCATCTTCATGTGATGCTAGTGGGGAGACAGAGAAACAGAAGTAATGAGTAAAGCATCTATTTCCTAATAGAAAGAATTCCACCGAGCAACAGTTTTCCACCTTGTTCTAAAACCAAGGTACATCTTTGTGCTCCAACCTGCAACAAAGAGTTCGTTTTTAGTCCCATAAAAATCCAAATGCATTTTATAAAGCAGCTTCCCCAAGATACATCTTTTTGTGAAACCCCTTTACACCTAATATATGCCTTTTGATATGGTGTTTTCCTTACTTCATGTGGCAATGAGTAGACTCATTCAATCTCATTTAATCAATTGAACTTTCATGAGTGTTGTGTTGCCTGGTGTTGCACTTTTGTATTGCCCAGCTCCATTGATTCAATGACTCCACTCAAGTGGAGACCAACAACTGAAATTTTGTCAATGGAGTTAGTAGCTCCACACTTGTGAAAATACAATTGATTGAATGGTTCTACTCTAGTTGGGACTAATATTGGCTACAGACCAAGACCAGAATCCTATATGACCTATTATTTTGTGCAACTTTGTGTAAACCTAGCTATGTATGCAGCAGTCACCAAAAAAACAGAATTCTGGCCTCATATCTCTGTATCAAATTTACTTCACATATTTGTGCATGCATTTTTTAAAACAACAACAGAGGACTACAACACAAAATTCAGTAAACACAGTAAAAAGTAACTGTATTCTGAATCACGCACCAGCAGATGAAGCGCAAATTAGGATGGCTTGGATCAAAATATTAACCAAATGAATTTCACACCCATTCCTTCTTGCCAAGAGGGATTTCCTCCTGCCAAGGAAAAGCGAAAGCTGCAATAAAGTTTAGGATGCCACTGGGAGGCGTTTGATTCTTACACCAAAAGAGGCAATGGCTCCTTTTGAAAATCTGTGCCATTCCTGCATTGCTGCTGAATTTTGTTACTGTCTGGGCTTACTCCAAAGTGCATATCTGTTAATTCAAGCATCTTAACCAAACAAATAAACAAAGAAATGGTGTAAGTAGAAGCAAAAAAAGAACATTGCCTATGAGTTTACAATTGGGTGTGTCAAATTTCTTGCAAAAATTTTTCTCATTTGGCTTCTATAGCCAAGCCACCTGTCAACTAATCCAAGTTGAAACCTTTTAATATTTATTAGGGGAGAGGCCCTGGGTGTGTAATAGGAACCTCTACCATCTGTGCACAAATATATCAACAGGGAACCTGACAGCACCTTGGCAGAGCTGAAAAAGCCCACAGGCTTTCGCTACATCAGACATCTTATTTGGATGCAGCAAATATGCTTCTACATGATGCAACGGTAAAGAAAGCACAGGCCTTCTACAGCTGTAACTTGTAGAACTCATGAAAGCTTTGGTGCCCAAAGCAGAAAATTCAACACACAGGCATTGCCACTGTGTGTGTGGGGGGGGGGGGGGAACTAAAAGGATGTGTCACAAATCATCTCTGCCCCACCGTTCCCAGCCAACCCTCAATTCAGCTTTGCAGGAGGGTCTCTCTGCCTTCTCTGTGCTGTTCTTCGTCGCTTTCAAAGCTGGAGTCGGATTGGGGGTCGGATGATTCAAAAGCATAGCATTTTAAAAATAATGTGTTCAGGGTGTTTAACCAAATGGAGACTTGGAGCCTTCAAATTAAGCGAAATGCTGATAGCAGCTGAGACTCTTAAATTAGTCTTGTTCTTTCGACTGAAAGATTATATTCAAATGGGCACGGGGATTAACAGTGGGTCCAATTTCTTGGAAGCAAAAGAGCCTTCTCACCATTTAGATTATGAGGTTTTCTACATTGGTTTCTTCTTCTTCTTCTAGTATTTCAGAGCTCCAAGTCCCTATTGTTAACCACGGCTCAGGGATACAGAGATGCTGTCTCAAATGGCTGAGATGGCACTGGGCATCATCTCCCAGAAACAGTGTGTTTGTTCAAACCCCCTCCCTTGATTAAATTTCTAAAGTGCTTAAGTAAGGTAAATAATGCCAAAATGAGAAGAGCCTTTGCCAAATGTCCTTCCCTTGACAGACAAGGAAGGGCTTTTCAAAGGCATTCTGAAGGAGAGTGGAGTTTATTTTCCTAATCCTCAAATGTATTTAAGGGCAAACCGTCCTTGAATCAGATACCTATCACAGTCCTAGGACAAGCTATAGCCTCCCAGATTTGCATCTCGTGATAGGAAGGTTTTGCTTTGCAAAACTGTGCTTTTCACGACGTACTGTTAAAAAACAGGAAGCATTTAAAAGTCCCTTGTGCTAGTCCTATAGTTCTGTGCAATAATAATAATAATAATAATAATAATAATAGTAATAGTAATAATAATAATAATAATAATAATAATAATAATAATATCCAAATCCATGGCTGCTAATAAAACCGGGTCCTCCATATAAAATGGAAAAATCAAGGTTTGCTTTTTGGAATGTATGTATTTAAAATATATATATTTTCAAGCCACGGATGGTTGAATGTGTGGATGTGGAGGCCAGATTGTATACAAAAGGCTCTTGTAGTACCTTTGAAATTAACCATGCAAAAGACGTTGTAGAATAAGCTTTCGTAGCCTTGGTCCGCTTCCTCAGATGGATGGAGTGAACTGATGTCTAGGTGCCATGGGGAGTATTTTAGGGGAAGGATCTGACAAAACTCATATTCCCTATCTAAGAAAACCACGCGAAATTCACAGGATTGCCGTAAGTCGACAGGCAACTGGAAGGCACGCATACACACTCATATAGGGAGACTGGGTCTTTTCATTCCTAACCTAGCATTCAAAACTTGCCTGTTCCTCCTATACTTGGCCCATCCTTCATCACTAGAATATGGATGCACTGCTTCCAGACAAGGCTGTTTCGTGAAGTGCCATCCCAGAACGGACAGGGCTAGCAAGGCCAAGTTGGCTTCTCTTGGCGGCCATCCCATGTTGTCACACCGCTTCTGTCATTATTTTTGTCTTAACTAGAAAACCATGTGTTTCAGAGGGAAGGGTGGAATATCAGCTGCGTGGTGCCTTTCGACTGACAGCACCCAGAGTTTCTACCACTGCATGCTCCACTGTGCTCCCCTCCTTGAGACCAAGGGAATGCTGGATGGGAGTTGGCCGCATAGTTTGAATTCCCATTTGCAGCCACAGCTCCATTCCTCCCTGGATGCAGAGTGAGTTTCTCCTCCACAGAGAATTAACATTGGCCAAGTCCTAAACACCCTGAAGGCACCAGATCCTGTCTGATCTTGGAAGCTAAGCAGGATCAGCTCTGGCTATTTCTTGGGTGGGAGACAGCCAAAGAATGCCAGGTGCTATCCCAGAGGAAAGCTGTGTGCTATACCGCCGTGGAAGGCAAAACCACCTCTGAGTTATCATGCTTAAGAAAACCTTTTGAAATTCATGGGGTCACCATAAGTCGACAAGTAACCTGAAGGCACAATTATGCATACGGGGCAAGAGGAGTAGATGGAATGTTTATGCATTTATAGAATATTTCAAAGGAGGAGAAAAACCTGTTAAGGCAGAAAAGCATAACATCTGCCACATTGTCTTGTAAAAAGAAGCCAGAAATATTTCTGTAAAGGTCCTGAACCTTGTCTCAGGAAACTGTGGACTTAAAAAACAGCCAAGTAAGTGTATTCTATTGTCTTTATGTGTGTGCAATAAGTAAGGAACAAACAAAACAGCCAATTCACACATGCAATGGCAATATACCATCATGGTGATGACTTCAATTCATTGTGAGTGAATGGATTCGTGAGGAACAGACGTTTCTTTGCATCCAGGGTCAGCACAAATGGATGCCATACAATGCAATCCTTTAGATGTCTTCTCTGGAGCAAGTCCTATTGAATTCAGCGGGACTTATTCCAAGGAAACCAGGTACAGGGCTGCAGCATTAGAGAAGTCAAGACTTAACCTTCTTTCGTCCCACTTTTTCTGCTGCTTTTAAAAACGTCCCAGTTTCTCGCTCTTCCTCCCACGTTCAGCCTTTCTCCTGAACTTACTTCAACTGTTGAAAAATTGATTTCAAAGTGCAAAAGTAGTTTGCAATGAACTCAGCAGGGAGAAGAGGAGAGGAGGGGGCAGAATCTTGCCCTTCCCTGTAGGCTCAGGCAAAAGCAAACTGCTGCAGCATCTCCTAGTTTGTGTGTCCTCCCTCATTCATAACCTTTGCCGTCTGATGTTGCTTGGACACACATGTCCCAATATTCATCTGTAAAATGGTGGATGTGCCAATTGCCTAGTGCAAATGTAGAAAAACAAGGGCAAGCATGCTTGAAGGCAGAAAGAGGGTGAGAAACATGTTCTTCCTCCTCTGATAAAATGCAATAATTCAGGGTTTAGGGAGCTGACCTTGCTATAACTCATCTTGAGCTGGCTGCCTTGGATGACAGATGAGAGGTGGTGACAGAGCTGCAAGTTACATTAACTCTAATCTAGCCTGCAGTTGAATTTTGCTCAACACAGTGGTACTAAAGGTTTGGAGAAATACTACATCTGTCCACCAACCCTGAATAAAAAGGCATATGGAACTCTGCAGCGGCTTGTAATTCTTCTGACTTGGCATATATAGAGAAAAAGAAAATTACAGAGGTAGATTTCTAAATATTGTTATTGTGTAAGAAAAAAAAGGGCAACATGGCACCCAACCTGCAGAGCTTTTGTTTTCCCTTCTAGCAAGTGTTTGCTCTGCAGTCTCTGAAGGTACTTACAGTGGTCATGAGTCTGTCCCGGCCTATGAATGGCAACCTCTCTATCAATCCCCACAAAACTACTGAGAGAAGAATAGGTCTTGAATCCCTTGTCCCTATGTTTAGCAACCAACCTGTGCTTTATGTGACCACCATCTCTTCCCAAACAGAGTAATAAATCCAGAAAGTCAAAACCGTCCTTAGGTCCTCTTAACACAGCCTTCCGTGCAAGAGCCACTCCAGAGGAGCATTGGCAAGAGCCCCTCAAATCGCTATGGACTGGCACCTCCATCATTTACCCTCTTGACAAGCGGTTGTTAAATGAGACAGATGCCCTACTTACTGCTTCTTGCAGCTTGCATGAAACAAGCCCCTCTTTGCCTCCTGGGAATCCAGCGAATGCCGCCGTTCAGATCAAGAGAATTTTAATGGACACATTAGCCAAGTTCCAGCAGCCAGAACAAGGGCTGGATGTTTCTATAGCAAGTCACAATCCAGACACCATGGCATTTATGAGAGTTTGGGGCTAAGCCCCATGCCATTTGGGCATCCAAAACATGACAGCCTCACAATCACTTTATTTATATCCAATTTTTCCTCAAGTCTGACTTGTTGCTGCTGTTATTGCCATTTGTTGTTGTTGTGTGCCTTCAACGTATGGCAACCCCAAGACAATTGCAGAGTTATGCGGATAAGCCCCTATGCCAGTGATGGTGAACCTTTTAGAGGCCGAGTGCCCAAATTGCAACCAAAACCCACTTATTTATTGCAAAGTGCCGTGTCCCTCTGGCTTTCTAGTAACAAACTCTGGCAAACTCTGCACTGGGGTGACAGCACATGTGCCCACAGAGAGGGCTCTGAGTGCCACCTCTGGCACACATGCCATAGGTTCGCCATCACTGCCCTATGCCATTTGAGCATCCAAAATATGACACCCTCACAATTAAGATGTGGCACGATTATGCCAGCCAATCAATCAATCAATCACTTTATTTATATCTAATTTCCCGCCAAGTCTGGTTTGATGTTGTTGTTGTTGACGTTGTGTGCCTTCAAGTTGTTTTCAATTTATGGCAATCCCAAGATGAATCTATCACGGGATTTTCTCAGCAATATTTGTTCAGAGAATGTTTGCCATGGCCTGCCTCTGAGGCTGAGAGAGTGTGACTTGCTTACGATCATCCAGTGGGTTTCCATGACCAAATGGGATCCAAACCCTACTCTCCTAGTCCAACACTTCACTACTACATTCAAGATTAAAAGCTTAAGAGATTAAAGGAAATACAAATACAAATTAGAAATTAAGTCTTGTACTCTTCAGCTCGAAATGAACATGAGGCGCACGCAAACTAGCGGCCACCGGAATAAAATGTTCAATATACATTTCCTTGGAATTCCAACTTCCTTTTCCTTTATAAATCAAAATGTCTCTCTTGCGGCTGCAAAGAAACGCCAGCTGTTATGTCTGCTGAACATTAAAGAACCAAACCAGAGGTTTTGGCAGGACTATAAGGGGCCTGGGCTCCTTCTGTCTGTATAGCATCCTGGCTTCTCCTGCGGTCCTCCATCTTGCCTCTCCATGCTAAACAAAACCAACGTCTCCCTCCCTCCTTTCCCTCCCCAGTCTTGCTGCAATATTGCGAATTACCGAAAGCAGACCATTGCAAGTGGAATCGCTTAGGCAGTTTTACACAAGCCACTGACAGATTTATTCTTAGCATACAGATTTTGCAGGGAAGGCAGGCTACAGAATTTGGGGAGAAGGGCAGCATCATAAAATTTCGCCCACCCGCAAATGCCATCCATCGCTTTGACAGAAAAGGGCTGGCACTGGGTACCTGGAGGGTGCTGAAAACTATTCTACTGTGAGATCCAAACCGACATACACAGTTCGTTCAGTTGGGGGGGGGGAGTATTGTGTAAAGGCTTGCAGAAGAAGGAAAAGAGGAAAAAGCTGCAGCCTTCTGCGATTGAAAGGAGAGTTTCTATTGCCAGGGGTTAGCTCCAGAACCCATTTGCAACAGCCCTCTTTGCTGTAAATAATAAGGCACATCTTGGTGCAAAGAAAAAAAGGGAAGGAGGAGTACTATATTGCAGAATAGACCACACGCTATGCCTAAAGCATTTCCCAGATTTGACCATCACACCTTTAGTGACAGCATTTTAGGTACCAGAACTGCGTAAGATGCTTGGAGAATAGCTGTTAGCCAGAACAGCTGATAGCAGGAAGACTCTGAACAATGCTGTGCTGGCTGAGGATGATGGAAGATGCCATCCGTCATATCTGGAAGGCACCCGCCTGTGGACAGGTGAATTGTCAACTTCCCCAGTATTGGCAGCCTTCACAGAATATCATTTCAGAGGCAGGTGGCACTAGCTTATCTTTGATTTCAACAAACCATTTTTGGGATGTCCCTGTTTCTTACAACATCCCGGCTCTCACACGCTCAGGCGTTGCGCCACATCAAATTTCACCGGCCCCCTTTTTTTGCAAAAATACATGCATGCATGCATGCATGCAGAGAAACACAGGCCACTCCTAAGGAGCGCACGTTCCTCTCCGAGGCGCACTGCACATTGACAGTAAAAGGTGGCCACCATTTTGTGGCTCCGGAGAAAAGATGCCATTTTTAACACTGCCGGCTCCTGCTGAGTTCATCTTGCGCAGGCAGACAACAGACGTCCAAGTAATGATTTATTTTTGCGAAAGGAGCAGCCGCAGCTAGCATTGTGATTCCTCCCACTTAGTGCTGAGTCAACCTCAGCTGAGCAGAATGAACAGCTTCCTTTCTTCTGTTTCTCTCGCTCTTCCTTCTTGACCATCGCTTTATCAGATCTGGCTTCAGACCAGAGAGCTTTTGGGGTGGGCAGAGAAAGATTTGCAAGCCCGGTTTCTGCTGATTTATTCCCCCTTTCTCCATCTCATCAGGACCTTTTCCTTAAAAGACCAAAGAAGGTCGCAGTCCAAAATAAAATGAAATGATCCTATGGCCATTCAGTCCCAGTGTTATTTACCTCAACAATATCTAAACACAAGGTCTCAGAGTAAACCTCCCCAGTGTTGAGCGATTGTTGGATTAGGATTCCAGGAGACCAGGGTTCGAAACCTGGCCCAGGCACGGAAACCCATTGAGTGATCTTGGGCAAACCACGTTCTCTCAGCCTAAAAGGAAGGAAATGGCAAATCTCCTGGTATAAATCTCATCAAAAAGACCCTCTGCTTTTTAGAGGCAGCACATCCTAATTTGAGGGTTGGACTGCTCTAGGAGACCAGGGTCCAAATGCCCATTTGGCGATGGAAACACAATGGGGGGATCTTGCGCAAATCAGACAGAACAACATAGCATGCAAAATGGACTGAGCAATGTAATGTGAATTGATAAAGTACATCAGAAGGTGTGACTGTGCAATGAACAAAACAATTTATCAGCCCCAGCCAGCAAAACCAATTCTACAAAGGCCAAGATGGTTCTATCCCTGCTCCCCTTCCAGCACAACATCTTTGCGACATCAGGCTTTTAAAAAGTGATAAGGGTTGGGCTTTCAAATGTTGTCAGATTCAGATTTCAAGTTTGTTTATAGCTTTTCAATCCATTTGGCTATTTTAATGTTTTTAACACTATAGATTCTTTAATTGTTTTTAAACATTACGTTTATACTTTTTAAAAATGTTTTTGCATTGTTTTAAATCGGCATCGTTTTACATTTGCGGGTAGCCACCCTGAGTCTCTATATCAGGAAGAAGGTGGGTGATATATATATATATCAACAACAACAACATGAGTTATGGCCCAACAACATTCTAAGGGCCACCAATTTCCCGTTCATGTATTAGCCAGCTTGGGAGCCTCTTAGTGAAGATGAATCCGAGTTCATTTGGAGAATATTGTGCAACAGGTCTTGTGCAAACAATGCATATTTAACTTGTGGTTTCTTATTACAAATATCTGTTGTTGTTGTGTGCCTTAAAGTTGTTTATGACTTACATGACCCCAAGGTAAACCTACCAACAGTTTTTTTTTTTTTTTGGCATGATTTGTTCAGAGGGAGTTTGCCATTGCCTTCCTCTGAGGTTGAGAGAGTGTGCCTTGTCCAATGTCACCCAACTGGTTTGCATAGAAGAATGCTTCCGATTCTCCAGCATGACTACTATCTGGGATATTTTAGTTGTTGTTCTCCCCAAAAAGATTTCCAAGCTTTGTTTCCGATCACCAAATAACAGAAGAGGAACTTGAATTACAAACCAGAGCTCTCTTTCACATCTCACTGATTTCCGGCTCATTAATCTGCATTTTGAAAGTGAGCGTGCAAAGTGACTTTTGCACTGGAACAAACCTAAAAAACCAGCCTTGCAAGGACCTCGTGGCTGAAACCCTCCCCATTTCAGCCTTCGCTTGAATGAGTTACCCAAAAAGCAGCCCAAACAGGTTCCTACATTCACAGCCCGGTGCACTCTGACAATACTACCGTAACTTTACTACTCCTTGGGCTCAATTAGCCGGTTGTTATCAAAACAAGGCAAAAAAAAGGACAACCCTCCCTAAGGCAGATACCAGTCGAGCAACTTGCATCATCATCTCATGTTCGTTTTCTATCAGGAGCCAAATCAACTTAGTAGCCTTTAACAACTTGTTCTCAGCCCCAGCTGCCTGGCCACACTGGCAAAGCTAAAATAAAACAATGCACACAACAGATTTCAGGCCCTTCAGAAAATGTGCTTTGTCAAGTATTCAGGGACCATAAGGACTAACAGTGATTCCCAAACTCTTTCCTTCCAGATGTTTTAGACTTCGGCTCCCAGAATCCCAGACCATTGGCCAAGGTGGCGGTGGCTTCTGGGAGCTGAAGTCCAAAACACCTGGAGGACCAGAGTTTGGGAATCCCTGGAGTAGAACAATTAGCAATTAACAATAAGATATGCGGATGATACCATACTACTAGTGAAAAACATCACAGATTTGGAACAGTTACTAAGGAGTTTATCACACGGGAAGGATCCCTTACAGAAACTTGATTTAAAGTGAAAACAAAACGCAAAAGCATGTTTGTTTTTCACACGACGTTTGGGGTTGACCTGAACAGAAATGAGAAAGAACCCGCAAAAGTGGGTAGTTTTTCAGACTACATCCCGAAAGTAATAAGGAGTGGGTTTTGTCAACTTTGCGTTCGGATTAATGTCGCGCTATTTCTCATTGACGCCAATGCGTCTGAAAACTACCCCCCAAAGCGGGGGTTTTGCGGGTTTTAAAATCCCATTTCTGTAGGGATTTAACCAATTTGCTTCCGTGTGATAAAGTCCTAAGGAAGGTCAACGAAGAAAGTGCAAATAAGCATGGAGGATCTATATAAATTCATCTTAGATAATGAAGCAATTGAAGCAGCGCATGGTCCCCCTCTCGTTCAAGTGGGAACCAGGGTCATTTAAACCACTTCAAACCAATTTGCGAACTGGTTTAAAAGGTAGTGGGAATGAGGCCAAGGAAAAGAAGCAGTTCTCAAAAATTCAAATGTGGCAGCAGAGTAATGGAAGAGAAGTAGGGCTGGGGTTTGCAAGCTTCAGCTCGAAGGCTGTCAGTTACACACAATTAAATCAAAACATCCTTTGGCTAAATGTTAGGCAGCATTTGGCAAGCACTCCCATGGAGGCTAAAAGAGGACAGAGGGCATACCAGGCTACACAGCCTGCCCTGGGCTCTGAGAGTCGCCAAAGGGGCTGTTGGGATGCCCTTGGATGTCCTTTCTTCCCCATCAGCAAATGGCTTCTCTCTCTCTCTCTCTCTCTCTCTCTCTCGTTTGGTGAAGATGTAGGGATAGGGTTGCCATCATTCTCTTCCACAAAACTGGGACAAAAGGGTGCAAGAGAGGATTGGGGCAGTTTATTAAAAAAAACCCAATAAAAAACACCCCATCACAATTTGATATTTAATATTGCATACTGTCAGTCCCTCCTATCCATGGATTTAATCAGCCATGGCTTCAAAATATTCATATATATATATATATATTCCCAAAAGTAAACCTTGCTTTTGCTGTTTTATATAAGGGACCCCGTTCGAAAATGCAAGTCAATATAATGCAACTTGAGCATCCACGGATTTTGGTATCCAAGGCAGGTCCCCAGAAGATACAAAGGTCCTCTGTATTTCAGTTGTTGTTTATTTATATATTGCCACTCATTTCCTTCCTGGGATTTGTAGTTCGTTGTTTCAACCTGCCCAGCTGCCGGGGACCTTTTTCAAACCCTTCAATCTGGGATTTCCCTGGTTTTCCAAGACAAATGGCAAGCCTACATAGGAGCAACACAGCCAAGCTCTCTCCAGCACTGAATACATTTGTCAGCAAGATGTCAGTGCATCAAAGCACACCGCAAATGCAACGAGAACCACTTGCAAGGTTTGCAATTCAGGAGAGAGAGGAAGTTCTCTTGCGGAGTACTACTTCCGCATTTAAAACAACAATGATTCTGGTGGTTCAAAAGGTAAGAGGAAAAAGGAATCCAGAAGAAGGAAAGGCAAAGTCTTATAAGCCCAAAGGAACAGTAATGAGATCCCAGCAGTTTGTAATCACTTGGTAAGATCAAGATCTATCAGTAAAAATATGAATCTGGATAGCAGATTCTTATCATCCAATGTGAATTAATCAGATAACCTATGCTGCATCCACACTGCAGAAATAATCCAGTTTGACACCATGTTAACTGCCATGGCTCAATGCTATTTTCATGTTTAACCCCCCCGAATTTCCCCCTGTCATAAAGTCCATAGTCTTTACTCTTGGTTGTTTTAAATATTGGTTGTTTTCACAATAACCTGGACTATTGGAAGCTGAATAGTCTGCAGGTGAATCCCTGAGAAAGAGCCCTGCCATAAACAAGGGGCACAGGATGCTCCTTGGCATCTGCCACAATTGTCTGCCCATTTCCTAAGAATTCTTTAAGGTCAACTGCTTCAACAATAAAAGGTACAGCTGCTGTGTTGGAGGCCATCATATCCTGCTGCAGGATGCACCTGAACATTGCACAGCACAGCATGGCCTTGCTATTTTTGGAGCGTCTGCACTGAGCAGATGCCAGTGGTTCAATTGTTCATAACTGTCTGTTGTCTATGGAGCCCTCTCACACCAGACAATAATGGCATCATGATTCCACTTTAACTGCCATGGCTGAATCCTATGGAATACTGGGATTTGCAGCTTACAAAAGGGTGTTTATAATTCTGAGCTAGTCTAGTGCCTGACCAAGTTCCAGGAATCCAAAGGATGGAATCACAGCGCTGTAACTGTGTAGTGTGTATATATCTAGGAGTAGCCGTGTTGGCCATATACCAAAGCACGATAACATCCCAAATCCACAAAACAGTGAGTGATACCTTTATCTGAACAATCAAAATGTGCAATATACAAGTTGCAAACTTACGAAGCGCCACTGGCTTCTTCTTCAGGCAAAAATCATATAGGAGACATTTTTAAAAGCAATGATGTTAGTTGTAGGTCTGCAGCCTGTTGTGTGTAGTATGTGAATGTGTGCCCCAGGTGTTCTCCATCCCGCATCCCACCTGCAGCATTACCCAGGGAAAGACAATGCACAAAAACCTTCACCTATCTATCCTTCTCTTTGATCAAATCAATTTTTTCCAGATGTTTTGGTGCAAAGATGGATGACTGGCCGGCTAATCACTTACAGGTCCATAAGAAAGCAACAAAAGATCTCCCATGAAATCCTAAATAGTAAGAAACAGAACTGAGAACTGGTGCACTCTCTGAAACTATACGTCTCCCAGTATAACCTTAAGGCCTTTGTCAAAATGGGGGAAGCAAGAATATGTGGATCATTTCTACATTTTATAAAATAATAATGCAGTATGTGTTATGTAACTCATTGCCAAGCACCTTTCGAAAGGATCTTAATCGTATTCTGAATCAGTTTTGCAGAACCTGGATGGATATGATATCTTACGATCAGGCATTTGTCTTAACATCTCATTTTCATAATCCTGTCCATTCACAATAACCATGCCTCTCTCTTATCTGCACGTTTCAGAATTATATTGGTCTAACTTATATATAATGCTTCAGATCTTAATCTGAATCAGTTTTGCAGGACCTAGGTGGGTATGACATTTTACGATCAGACATTTGTCTTAACATCTCATTTTCATAATCCTCTCCATTCAAAATAACCAAAACGCCCCTCTCTTATCGGCAGGTTTCAGTATTACATTTCAATCTTGGGTCAACTTATTTAATGCCTCAGATTCTGTTCTCTTTAGATTGCATCAGAAGGGATTATTTCTCTTCTGAAATTGTCCTAGCTCTTTCAGAGCCAAACCTTCCAAGACCTGTACAGGAACGCCATGGAGACCTTTTTGGATTAGACGCAGATCTAAAAGTAAATGAAGTATGAGGGTCATTTATCAGCAATTGGTTGTATGTCTATACAGTAATATTTAAGTCATGTTTACATAATAAAATACAACAAAATAATCCTAGTCTGTAGTGTCCATTATCTTGGTGGGGACAGAAGACAATACTTTGCTCTAATATTACTTCAAGTTCAGAAAGATTCACTACTGAATCATATTCTATAATTAATATCTGCAAATCAAGCCAGCACTTATTCAACACAGCACCACACTTCCAAACAAATTCATCTCCATCTCTTTCTCCATCTTCTTCTCTTTCTTCTTCAGGTTTAAAAATGAGCAACAACACTATTTTCTAAAGTTATTCATGTCTAAGAGTTGAGCTGGGGGCTTTGCAGCTCACAAGACCCCACATGTCTTTGAATTATCTTTCCACATCAACCCTCCCATCATAAACCCCTCTCTGTTTTGCAAAGGATTCTGCAAAACAGGGGCCACATTCTGTCCACAATGACCGGGGCTCCTTGACCCTCTCCGTTGCTTTGAGTGAACAGAGAATAGAAATCCAAGGATTCCCTGTGCAGCAATATTAGCACCAACACAGAAATGCACACAGAGACAGCCTTGCCTGCCTGTTTGCCTGCCAAGAAGTGTTTAAGGAACCGCAAAGTTACTCCGAAGACCATTTTTGAAAACTCTATACTGACAGAGCTACCCAAGAGCTGAATGAAAAACAGCCGTGAGTTAACCGTTACAAATCTGCATGTACAATAACAACAACTAGGACTTTCTTCCCACTTCCCTGTATGGGCTGACGTGGCGCACTTGCAATCAAGTTTTCCCTTATATAGTTTGGTTCTCTGTTCTCAGCCACTTCTGAGAACCCACAGCCGTTCCTGATATGCCTTGTGGCACTGAGAACTTCTATGCGCTGCTACCACCATGTGCTTCCGCCAGCCATGCACCTCTGCACTTCATCTCTCAGCACATGCTGAAGAGAGAAGCTTCTCAGAAGGAAGAGATAAACCTTCAGCCAGAAGATTCCCCATGCTTCCTTCACCAGTGATGAGAATTTCAGGGGACCATTCTGCAAGCCTCCTGTCCCCAAATATGAAACCATTTTGGATCTCAGACCCGGGAGAGGTCTTTCAAAGCAAAACAAAGCAAGAAGCAGCCCTTCTTGTTGTAAGAAAGAACTCTTGATGTTGTGTGCCTTCAAATCATTTCTGACTTATGATGAACCTAAGGCCATCATGGGGTTTTCTTGGCAAGACTTGTTCAGAGGAGGTTTGCAACCGCCTTCCCCTGAGGCTGAGAGCATGTGGCTTGCCCAAAGTCAACCAGTGGGTTTCATGCCCGAGCTGGGAATCGAACCCTGGTCTCCAGAGTTGTATTCCAGCACTCAAACCTCTATGCCATGCTGGCTCTCTAACATTTTGGGTGGGTAGAAATGTGGCAAAAATGCCCTCGCACCCTCTGGAAGGCATTTGCATGCAAACTTATTTTTGACAGGGCAGCATAGTGGAGGATGTGGCCCTCCAAAGTCTCTGGAAGACAAAACCACTGACGGTGACCCATCCCTCTGCCAAAGTTATCACTTCATCCATGTTAATATCTATGTGTGCAACGTCAAACTGTGTAAATGTCTTAGATACTCTTAACCACATTTCCACAAACAGCCAGGTGACCTCATAGCAATGGATGAAAATACGATCAGCAAAATGGCTTTTTACCTTGGGATATGGGCTCAGGATCCAACAGGTCCACCAGCTCCTTCCCCAACGAATGAATTGGGGTCTCTGCCTCGGGAGTCTCAAAATTGCCTTCCGAATCCGAACTGCCAATGGAGGAGAGGAGAGAAGGATGGATTAACCTCTTCTAGACCAAACATGTGCTGAGCACACATTGATTTCACCAACCTTCCAGGATGCTTCTGTGCCATCCAAATTTCTCATTATGAACAACCTCAACGGATCAGGCCAAAAGAGTCCATATGAACCTTAGATTTTGGGGTCCAAACTAAATCAGAAACACCTCTTTTGTGTTCAACTGATGGTTATCTCTCCAGATGTTGTTGGGCTGCAACTCCTAGCTCTCTTAGCTAATGTTACCAATGTTAAGAGACAATAGGAGTTGTCAATGCTACGGGGACACATGATGCCCACTCTTGGCACAGTTAAGAGTTAACATCCCATTTTCTCTTCTTCTCAACAGCATCTGACCCACCCTTTAAAAGCTGCAAACAAAACAAGGCTGCATTCCCATCTCTTAGCTACAGGCCTGCTTTCTGCATTTCAAGCAACTCTGAATGGGATAAGTGCAGTGAAAGGATGCATTAGCTCACAACCCCACACCCTGCTTGTGGCAACTCTATCCCAGTAAAAAGCATTAAAGGTAGCAAAAAAGGTTGCCGTCTTCCTCACACAGAGTCCTCTCACTGCTGTGTTTGTGCTCAGATCCATCTGTCTCCTTTAATGGTATATGAGCCACAGGAGTTAAAGCAGTGTCAAACTGCATTATTTCTGCAGTACAGATTAGACCTGTGTTAACTGAGATATGCCTGTACAGCAGTGGGATGGGAGCGCAGACTTGGTGGGCTGGTGAGCAAGCAATGTGACTCTGCTGATTCCTGGAAATTGTGACAACAAAAGGCGAGAGAGAGAGAGATGCTGGGTTTCAAGATGCTGAGAAACTCACAACTGTGAGCTATCAAAGTGAACACAGCACAGCTGGAGGCAATGCAACAGGTGAGAAAGTAGCCGCTGTTCTGACCAGATCCAGGTGAGAACTATAGTTCCTTCTGGGTTTAAATCCTCCTAGATTTCATTGGAACAGTCTCACATGTTACAAAGCATCACTGTCCTCCCACAATAAATACACAGAGCCCTAGTCATCCAACTCATTTCACTGGAATGTCAAGCAGACCAAAGGCAGAGAGAAAGTATCTCCTCTCCTAAATACAGAGATAGCAAATTTCACTGGACACCTGCCCCTCCTCTCTTATCTCTGGGCTGAAAAGTGAAGGGCCCCAAAGGTACTCATTCTCCCAGAGGGCCAGGCTTGGGGCTGCCATTGCATGATCCCAATCGTAAAGTGAGATAGCAAGATAAATGTCTTCAAAAGTCAGGGGGCAGGGAGATGCAACTGCCCTTCAAAATCTGTTGTTGTTGTGTGCCTTCAAGTCCTTTCTAATCTATGGCTACTCTATCGTGGGACTCTCTGGGCAAGATCTGTTAAGAGGAGGTTTGCCCTTGCTTTCCCCTGAGGCTGAGAGAGTGTGACTTGCCCAAGATCACCCAGTGAGTTTCATGGCCGAGTAGAGAATCAAACCTTGGTCTCCAGAGTCATAGTTCAGTGTTCAAACCACTAAGCCACGCTGCCTCTCCCTTCAAAATCTAGGGAGGCCCAGAAAACAGCTCGCATGCAGTGAGCCCTTGGTCTCCACTGGGGTTTGGTTCCCAGATACCAAAATCCGTGGATGCTCAAGTCCCATTAAATACGGTGGCATAGTAACATGGTGTCCCTTATATGAAAGATGGCAAAAATCAAGGTTTGCTTTTTGGAATGTATATATATTTGGAATATTTTCAATCCGTGGATGCTGGAAACCATGAAGGTAAGAAATCCGTGGATATGGAAAGCCAAGTGTTTTTACGGTGACAAGCTGTTGGCACATGAATGTGCCAAGAGCTCACCAAGGAAGGAAGAGTCAGAGACACAGTCCTGGAGTCCATTTTTATAAAAATGGCCTGGAAACCATGTGCCAAAAGCCCATCTCTCACCACTACACCACCCGCCCTTGGAGAGACGTAGGACAGAGAATAAAGCCAGATCACAGCTAAAGGCTATGTCTCACCTTGGGCAGGCTTTCCCCTTCCTTCATTCCCTCTTTCTCACATATACACTCTCTCCTTTTTTCCAGCCAAGTGCTGTGAATGAGTCAAAACATTTGTTTTGTTTGTGCAAAGGCAGGATTTTGGCCGAGCCGCACTTAGGACACGTTCCAGCTGTTTCAGCACAGCAGAATGCAGCCTTGGAGCAAGCCGAAGGAAGCCAAGTGCCTTTGGGCATGCGCAGAGTGCCATGTGTTGACAGTATGCGCAAAGGGACATGGCTTCTTTCAGCTTGCTCCAAGGCTGCATGGGATTATGACTCTTGAGTCCAGGGTTCAAGTCCCAGCTTGGGCACCGAGACCCGATGGACAAGTCACACTTTCTCAGCCTCACAGGAAGGCAATGGCAAACCCTCTTGGCCCAAATCTTGCCAAGTAAACCCCATGATACGGTCGCCTTAGGGTCGCCATAAGTCAGAAATGACTTGAAGACACACAACCACAAACAAAGAATGCCATACCCACAACCATGCATACTTTGGTATCAAAAAGGAAGGATTGCTACATTAAACAACAAAGTGCGTCTTATGTCAGATCACACCATGGATGCAATTTTACCCTTGAAACTGCTTTATTTGTCTTTTTGATCTGGATCCGCTGCCCTTTCTAACCTCCAGAAAGGATCACCCCAGGGTTAGAACATAGCTTTCTTGCCACAGAGTAGCCACAGAGAGCCAGAGGTTGTGGCTTACACATGAGAAGGCGAAGGGGAGAAAATAAAAAGATATACATGTTATTGTGCTTTGCAACATGGCCAAGACAGGTACCCTTTGAGTATATCAACCCTCAAGTGTATACAGTAATTAACTCTGAGGGCATCTACACTGTAGAAATGATGCACTTTAGCACCACTATTAAATGCTGGAGCTCCATCCTATGGAATCCTGGGATGTGTAGTTATGCAAGGTCTTCTGCCAAAGAGGACTGGGGCCTCACAAAACCACAAATCCGGGGATTGTGTAGGATGGAGCCATGGCACTTAAAGTGGCCTCAAACTGTGTTATTTCTGCAGTGTAGACGCTTCACATACACACACCCCTCCCCAAAATGACCAAATCTGCCTGGATACTTAGGAGATATTTAGCCTTCCTGGTCAGAGAGAGCTCTAGCGCTCCTCAAACTACAAACCCCAGAACCCCATGGCAGTTAAAAGCAGTGTCAAACTGCATGAATCTTGAAATGTGGATGCACCCAAGGATGCTGCTTTCTCCTCATTATTGCATGCCTTTTCAAGGGGTTTCTTAGGACATAATAAAACAAATGACAGTATTTGCCCCACAGGAAAACCAGACATGCCCATAGAGAAGCATTGGACAATACTTGCCCATAGAGGAACATAAGGGAATACTTGCCATAGAGAAACATAGGGGAACGCATGGGGAACATAGAGGAATACTTGCCATAGAGAAACATAGGGGAACGCATGGGGAACATAGGGGAATACTTGCCCATAGGGAAACATAGAGGAAGGCTTGCCCATAGGGAAACAGAGGAGAACACATGGGGAACATAGGGGAATACTTGCCCATAGGGAAACATAGGGGAATACTTGTTCATCAGGGAAACATAGGGGAAGGCTTGCCCATAGGGAAAGCAAGCCTTCAATAGTTCTCTATGGGGGCAAGGGCTGCCCTTTCTTTTCTTGCCCAGATTGGCTCAGAGAGGGGCTTTGCCCTTGCTTTCCCCTTGAGGCTGAGAGAGTGTGACCCATCCATTTGGGGCTGGACCCACCCCAGAGACAAAGCCATCCATGGAGAGGCATCCACATCCCAGGCACACAGACCCCCCGGTTCCCCTTGGACCCCGCCTCACCTGAGGCTCAAGGACTTGGTCTCGGCCGCCGCGTCCTGGTCCTCCAGGTCCTCCAAGGGCCCGGGGCTGAGCTGCCCATCCTCCTCCTCCTCCTCCTCCTGGGCCCCTGCTCCGGGCCCGGAGCCTCGGACGGCGGACCAGGTCCACTTGGCCCACTGGACCGGCGAGAGCAGCTGCCAGGAGGAGCTGAAGGCCATCGGGGCTGCGGGGCTCTGGGAGCGAATCCGGCGCTTTAGCCTCCCTGGGCCATGGCTCAGGCGGCGGCGGCTGCTTCTCCTTCCCCTTCCTCCTCCAAAGGCAGAGAGAGCGAGAGAGAGGATGGAGAGATGGGCTTCCCTCCTCCTCCTCCTCCGCCCCCGTTACGCCAGGCCTTGGAGGGCGGATTCACACGTTACGTGGCCGCGCGGATGCCTTCCTGGCCTGGGCTGCGGAGGAGAGGCTCGCTCCCTTCCAGGCGGTTGCTGTGAGCCGGCAGGAGGCGGCAGGAAGAGCTCCGGCGGAGCCAAGGCATCTATGGCCCTGGCAGAGGCAGGCTCCCAGAAGCATAGAGCCCTAGAGTTAGTTGGAAGGGAGCCCCAAAAGGACCCTGATCCAGTCCAACCCCCTTCTTCTGCCATGCAGGAACTCTCCGTCAAAGCATCCCTTTGACAGATGGCCATCCAGCCTCTGCTTAAAGACAGCCTCCGAGGAGGGAGACTCCAAGACACTCCCAGGTCCACTCTCTCAGCCCCAAAGAGGGCCACCAGAGAGCAGAAGGAAGGAAGGAAGGGGGCACCTTTTTAGGCAGAGAGATGGATATATGCGTATTGGGGTGTGTGTGTGTATACACCTATGTGTGTATATATGTGTGTTGATATATGTGTCTTTCTGTTTACAAATGTGTGTTTCTATGTGTGTGTATGTGTGTGTGTGTATATATATATATATATGTCTGTGTGTACAGATGTATTTATGTATAAATATACACGTCTGTGTCTATATATGCGTGTGTTTATGTTTATCTATATGTGTGTGTGTGCAGATGTATTTGTGTCTGTATACGTCTGTGTGTGTATTTGTGTTTATACATGTGTGGATAAGTATATTTGTGTGTGTATGTACCTGTGTATAGATGTGTGTGTGTATGTATGTATGTATGCATGTGTTTATATATGTGTGTTTGTGTTTATATATGTGTGTGTATATATGTATGTGTGTAAATATGTGTGTATACGTGTCTGTGTGTATACATGCGTGTGCATATGTGTGTATGTATATGTGGGCGCGTGCGTATTCAGCATATATTTAGTATGCATATATATAGTATGTGTATATGCATGTGTATATACTATAGTGTGTATACATATATATATGTACAGTATATATAGTATGTATATATATATTTTGTGTGTGTGTGTGTGTGTGTGTATATATATATAAAAGAGATTATCATACAATTAAGATGTTCTTAATAAGGGGAAAGAAAGAAAAACAGGGCAGGCCATCACACGCTGGAAAGGCCTCCAAAATCTCCAGGGCTCATCTCTTCTTGTTGTGTGTCCCTTCCAAGTCCTTTCTGACTTAGGGCCACTCAGGTGAACCTTTCCAGGGCTATTCTTGGAGAGATTTATTCAGTG
>NC_056527.1:123330629-123375562 GCF_019175285.1 Sceloporus undulatus
GAGGTTTGCCCTTGGCTTCCCCTGAGGCTGAGACAGTGTGACTTGCCCAAAGTCACCTGGTGGGATTTGAACCCTGCTCTCCAAAGTGGTAGTCCAACAGTCGAATCACTACTAAACCAGGGCTTAGCTATATTTGACACTTTTTACTGGGGAAAACCTAGTTCTTGGGAAGGAGGCTGGCCAGGGATCCTTTTCAGCAGCCTCACTGAACTATAGATCCCAGCTTTCTTTGCAAAGGAGAGCCATTGGTGACTTGACGGACTCTTTGCACTCTGTTCATGGACCACTCACTGCCCTTTGGAGCTGCTAGAAAGTCCGGGAGGACATTTTGGGATTCCTCCTAGACAGAAGGTGGAAACGTAGGACCTGTCCCGGAAAAGGAGGACATCTAGGCACCCTGTCCAAGTACTAACCAGGGCTGACCCTGTTTAGCTTCCAAGATCTGACAGGATCAGGACAGAAGTATTTAAGCCTTCTGGTGCTGATAATACTGCTAATACTAAGTTGCTTTGCATCCCAGCCCTTGAAGAAAGACAGGAAATAAACCGAATATATAGCCAGCACTGAATTTTTCATCCATCTTCTTTGCAACTGCCCACTAATCTTGTGTAAGAACACACACAAATACACACACATCCGCACAGCAAGGCGAAGGAAGGAAGTGTATTGCCTAAGTGTGTGGGAGCAGCAGAAAGCCAAGAATGTAAATAAGTCAAGGATAAGTTGAAGCAAAAAACAACCGAAGGCACTTTCAAGACAGAACTGGATACAGGATTATCCGAAAATGTTGGCAGGGTGGATGAGGCCAAAGGAGACAATGTCAATGGTATCTTTTCCCTCCCGGTCTCTTGTTTCTTTTTGTGCATTTCAGCCTGAAATGTATGCCGGGTGGATCTCCAGATCCATTGATGGTACTCCTTTGTCCTTGCACAAGAATTTGTAAGAAGGTCAAAAAATGCCAGGAGGCTAGTATAGAAAGAGCGTCAGTGTGATGCAGCAGCTAAAAAGACCAATGCGATTCTAGGCTGCATCAATAGGAGTATAGTGTCTAGATCAAGGGAAGTAACAGTGCCACTCTATTCTGCCTTGGTCAGGCCTCACCTGGAATACTGTCTCCAGTTCTGGACACCACAAGTCAAAAAAGGTTTGACTTTGACTTCCCAAAATAAAAACCATCTTCCTGCCCAAACAGTTGAGAAATCGCACAAGGCAGAGTGACACCACTGTGAGGTTCTTCACACTTTACACTTTACAAAGTCTTTTGTCATCTACACCTGCACAGAAATACAGATTTTCTGCACTGAAAGCATACAATGCAGAAAACATGTTTCCCTGAGCAGGAAACTAGTTGTTTTGTGCCGAAAACGCCAATTCTGGGCAGAGTATCCATATGCATTTCAGTGCAAAGAGTCACATCCCCTGACTTTCTGAGGCTAATAAGGCAGATATCTGAATCAGTATTTTGGGGTAAAAGCCTTTTTTCAGAGAACGTCTTATTCATCCTGAACATCTGCCAGGCACTCTGGATCACAGAGGTGCATTTAAGAGCTCCAAAAGCCTTGCAGAGCACACTGCAAAAGTCCAAAAGACCAGCAGATGCTGCCACAGGGCATCTCCCGGTTGCCAAGGATTGCAGCTCTGCAAACCCCTTTTTTAAAAACCCCAAACGCCAGTGTTTGCTGGAAGAAGACCAGGAGGAACTGGCGCCAAGTAAGGAAAAGGAGATGAGTATAGTCCTTCCATTGTCAGAAGGCCACAGATTGAGCACTGCCAAGATGGTGGCCTCTAGCCAGGTAAGCTAGAGAAGAGGCCAGGAGAGAGGGCAGCGCACCTTCCGACGTTTCGCGATAAAAACCGGGACACGTGGCTGGGCCACATCAGAGTGTGCTCAGGCAACAAGAGACAAATGTTATCAATGATCAAGAACACCCAACACTACAACTGCAAGCAAAGGAACCCTGGGACTTATGTTCATATGGAGTTGATGTACATACTGTACTGAGTTTAGTATTTATGCACGTAATCTCCTACTGAGTTTAGAAAAGACTGAACTTGCTGCAGTTTAATACAAGGTGGCATCTCCATTTCCTTCACATGTTCCAAAACTTTCTTCTGGCCATAGAAAGAATAGGGCAGTCTGTACCATTTGGTAGAGAGCAAGACAATGGCATAAGACAGCAATTCTGGGAATTGTAGTTTTGCGAGACATTTAGCCTTCTCTCTCAGAAAGCAATGGGGCCACAACAAACCACAGTTCCCAGAATTCCATAGCACTGACCCATGTCAGTTACAATGGTGCCAAGTTGGATTACTTCTCTAATCTCTAAAAGGCTCACTGTATACAACTCTATTACCTATACCCAAGCTTTCTTATTCACTCACTGAATCTGATTTTGGCACCAACGTGGCATCCTCATTGCACCATGGCTACATTCTCATTTAGGGCTCAATACAATATATGTTAGCCATGCTTTAGCCATGAATTATCCTGCAAAAGTCAGAACAAGCCACTGTTTGTTTTCCCCATTTCTGGTCCATTTCTCTCCTTTCCTTTCTTGCATCTCCAGTACTGGAATGGAAAGCTGGGGAAGCAAGCCAGGGTCCAGCCATGATCCACCATTCAGATGTAATAAACAACAAGCCATAGTTTCCACAAACTGGTACTTATGAGCCAACAACAGACCAACACTGCTAATTGTGGTCTGCAGGTTAACAACAAACCATGGTTCTTTACAGGGATGGATGGATGGATGGATCTGGGCTAAACCAGCCAGAAATCATCACATGACAATCTGGTTCATCCTAATGTGAACACTAGGCCTTCTTTATCTTCTTTAATTAAAGATATCTTTTAATCTTGCAATGGATTTTGGTTGTGGCGGCACAAAGGAAGAACTGTCTTGAGTTCGATCAGGTTAAATGGTACCATTTCTCTTTTGTTGGGGAGCATGGGATCCAAAACTCACGAGAGGGAGCTTTGAGAGGACTTTTCCAAAGGAAAAAGCTGGGAGAGGGAGACATTTCCTTCTCTAGAGTCCCACAGAGAAAGGTGTGATTTGGGGGTCTGAACCACTGAAATCAAGCCCCTCCGATGTGCACTCCTGGCTTATCCTTGCTGGCACATCCTTTCGCATGGAGTTGTGCAGTCACCCTGGTTACATAACATTTTTTGCAGTTGCTAAGAAACGTGGAGTGGAAAGAGGCCCGATTGCGGTGGCGAGGAAGCCTGGGAACAAACAGAGGAGGAGAAAGGCTACCGTCACGAGATTCATAAAGATGAAACCCTGGCGACAACGCTATGCATTTTTCTAAGCTTGGAAATAGGGCCCGTTCAACTCAAAAGCAGCACACCACGGGCCATAAGTCTCTTCTTGTTGTTGTGTGCCTCCACGTCATTTTTGACTTATGGCAACCATGGGGTTGCTGTCATGAGATTCATAAAGATGAAACCCTGGCGGCAACGCTATGCATTTTTCTAAACTTAGAAATGGAGCCTGTTCAACTCAAAAGCTTATTTCTGAGTAAGCACACCACAGGCTAGAAGTCTTTTGTTGTCATTGTGTGCCTCCAAGTCATTTTTTACTTATGGCGACCCTAAGGCCATGGAGTTTTCTTGGCAAGATTTGTTCAAAGGGGGTTTGCCATTGCCATCCTCTGAGGCCAAGAGCATGTGACTTGTCCAAGGAAACCCACTGGGTTTCCATGGCACAGCTGGGATTCGAATCCTGATCTCCAGAGTTGTGGTCCAATGCTCAAAGCATTACAGGATGGTAAAATGGGAAGTCATGGCATTATACCTAAAAATGCACCGGATTTACACAGCCGCGGCCACATTTTTGCATGCATTGCCCAAATGCACACAAATGCCCACATCCCACTGAAAGATCTCTCCAGCTGGAAGGAGATGCTCTGATTTAAGGAAAATGGCATTTCCTTCCCTCTGCAAAGCCATTGTCATCCGCATCCGGTTGCTAGGAGACAGGCAATAGAGAGGTCCTTGAGAAAAAGGACCCAAATCATACAATGTACAAGGAAGGACAGAAATGCTATTATTCAGGAGTAAGCCTTAAGAAGGCAAAGGAATGCATCCGACTCTCCACTGCCCTCAGAGGAGATCCTTGTTGCGATTCCAGATTGTTTGCACCAAATTAATAGCATGTCAGATTTAACAAGAACTTCTGGTCCTGAGCGTTTCGGATCAGGGAGGCTCAACCTGTATAAGTTTATTCCAAATTAATCCAGAGAGGGAAATGGGATCAAAAGTAAGGGTCCTTCTCTTTATGTTGTTATGTTCCTTAAAGTCGTGGTGAACCTATCATGGGGTTTTCTTGGCATGTTTTTTCAGAGGGGGTTAGTCTTTGCCATTGCTGTCCTCTGAGGCTGAGAGTGACTTGCCCAATGTCACTCACTGAGTATCCATGGCTCAGTGGTGATTGGAACCCTGCTCTCCAGAATCATAGTCCAACACTCAAACTGTTGCAACACTGCTAAAACCCGACACTGACTATGGTCTAATCTGCACTGCAGAAATAACCCAGTTTGACACCATTTTAAGTGTTGTGGCTCAATGCTATGGAATTTGGGGATGTGTAGTTTTGTGAGATGTTTCACCTTCTCCGTCAGAGACCTCTGGTGCTAAAACAAACTACAAATCCCAGGAAGCCAGAAAATGGAGCCATGGCAGTTAAAGCAGTGTCAAGCAGCATTATTTCTGCAGTACAGATTAGACCTGTGTTTCTCCAACCCTCTTCCATCACTCTTCCTATGCCAATGCTGCTAAACCAACTGCAGATAGATTAAGGATAAAAAAGAAAGTGGAGGTTGGGCAGATGTAAAAAGAGTTTGCACCAAGGAGCTTCTTTGTGAGAAGCTTTGTTAATGCTTATACTTGTCCCTGCCACCCACTGAGATCTCCCACAGAATAAATTCAGCATCAAGTACTGATCATGCCAGTCTAGCCCAGGTGTGTGCAATCTTTGGCTTTATTTTGGACTTCATCTCCCACCATCCATCTGAACTGGGTACACCATCTAAGGCTGATGGGAGTTGCACGCCAACAACATCTGGAGATCTACATTTCTCCAATTGCGCTGCAGCCCAGTGACGTCAGCTAACTGTGTGTACCTTTAATAAAAATGCAAACACGGGTTAGGTCAGGTGTGTTTACCTGTGGCTGAAGTTCTCATTTTGCTTCCCAGGAAGGAGACAATTGGGTAAGGCTGCAGACAAAAAAACCCTGTTGTTTTATTGTGGTTGTTTAAGGCAGGACAGGAGTGGCCTGGGGTAGTTTCCTCTTGCCACAGCGCTGTGTGCAACAAAATAAATAAATACATCTGGTTTATCCTAGAACGTTTTGCAATGATTGCAAGATCTTCCGTGATACAATCTCAACAGAAATTAAGTATGTACTTTTTCAAAAAAAGAAATAGATAAATAGAGACCAATATACACTTGGCATGAGTCGAAACCCTATAATTTAGGGACAATGGGATAAGCGGCCTTCCCAAAATAAGTGCTCTCCAGATAGGTTGGACTATAAGTCTCGTTACACCCAGCCAACATGAGAAAGGGGGCATAGATGATGGAAACTGTGGTCCGGTGCATCTGAAAGGCGCCAGGTTGAGGAAGACAGTATACGCCACACCTGAACATGCATTAAAGCATGTAGGTGTGAATGTGACCTCTTTGCACAACAGACGTCTCTGAACATATAGCTTCACTTGGCAGAAAGACAAGGCAGGAAGCAGATGGAAGAGCTGAGGGTGTGTGTGTGTTATATATATATATATAAAAAATTCACTTATTTTATGCCATCCATTCCTCACCTAGCCAGGTTGGTGCTAGGAGTTAAATGTTCCCGTTCCTTTTGAGAACAGAGATATGGACATTTATAGTGTCTTGGTTTACAAATGTATGAGCACTGCACAGAGCTTAGCCATAGTTAGCTGTCACAAGCTTTGATCTAGCCACATAGTTGGAAGAGACCAGTCATCCAGTCTAACCCCATTCTGCCATGCTCCATGCAGGAAGACACACTTAAAGCACTCCCAAAAGATGGCCATCCAGCCTCTGTTGAAAAACCGCCAAAGAAGGAGACTCCACTCAGTGTATTGCATTGCAAAACAGCTCTTACAGTCTTCTAATGTTGAGGTGGAATCTCTTTCCCTGCAGTTTGCATCCATGGTTCCGGGTCCTGTTCTCTGGAGCAGCAGAAAACAAGCTTGCTCCATCCTGAATAGAACATCCCTTTCAATATTTAAACAGGGCTATTATTTCACCAAGAGCCAGCATGGCATAGTGGTTTGAGTGTTGGGCTCTGACTCAGGGTTCGCTTCTCAGCATGGTCCTGAAACCCACTGTGAAACCTTGGGCGAGTCACACACTCTCAGCCTCAGAAGGCAATGGCAAGTCTCCTCTGAACAACTCCTGCCAAAAAAATCCTGTGATAGGGTCGCCATAAGTCGGAAAGGACTTGAAGATACATAACAAGGGACAGTTCTACTTCAAGTATAAGTGGTGGGTGCTATTTTGAGAACCAGTGTGGTGTAGTGGTTTGAGCATTGTACTATATGACTCCAGAGACCAGGGTTTGAATCCTGGCTCAGCCATGGAAACCCACCAGGCAACCTTGCGCAAAGCCACACTCTCTCAGCCTCCGAAGATGGCAGTGGCAAACCCCCTCTGAAGAAACTTGCCAAGAAAACCCCATGACGGGGTTACCATAGGGTTGCCATACATCAGAAATGACTTGAAGGCACACAACACAATGTTGTGTCGTGGTACCAAATTTAAACGTATAGTCATTTAGAGAAGCATTTTCATATCTCATGCGCTGGGCTATTCCCTTGTCAATCCTGTTTTTCCCCTCTTTAAGCAACAAACACAGTAAGCAATGCTTGCATTTTGTAACTGACAACAACTTGCTTTTAAAAGCGCTTTATGCCAACTAGCGGGCACATTTTTATTTTACTTTTAAAAACAGTTTTCCAAATCCTGGTCAAGCAGGTCTGACTAAATTCTGGTCAAGCAGGAAAGGCAGAGATAGTACAGGGCTAGCTGTTTTCCCTTCTTTTCTTGGAAGACTTCCCAGGTTCCTGGGTCATAACAGAAAGTGAGCAGATGAGAGAGGAATACTGTATAGGAAATTATCTTGTGCCAAATCATCCGACGGTTGGTGTATCTAGCCCAGTATTAGCTGAAATCTGATGTACTGTAGCTTATTCCTGCCTGTTTGGTGGGGAAAATATGTCCACATTTCCAAATTTTGGAAAGATTTCCCTTTTCGGACCACAACTCCTGTTTGCTAGAGAATGGAGCCAAGGAAGGTGAACCCACATTATTTCTGCAACAGATGCAGCCTTTGCTAAAACAACCAAGAACCTTGTGGTCCCATAAAGATGACAATGTACCAAAACACACTGCTGAAATAACCCCAGTTTGAGACCACTTTAACTGCCCTGGCTCAATGCTAGGAAAAATCTAGGATTTGTAGTTTTGTGAACTATTTTAGCCTTCTCTGCCAGAGAGCTCTGGGGCCATAACAAACTACAATTCCCGGGATTCTCTAGCACTGAGCCAAAGCAGTTAAAGGGGTCTCCAACTGGATTATTTCTGCAGTGTGTTTTGGACCAACCTTGCCTTTGGTATCAACTTCTGCAGCATAGTAGGAGCCCACTTGGCCAAAGGTGCCACCTTCTCCCTACCAACCCTTTGCTTCAGAAATCAATAGAAGTACTAATCCTAGGCATTTCCAAGGTGCAATTGAATTAATTTTAGCTGCTTGAAGGGTGCATCCACACTGTAGAAATAATGCAGTTGGACGTCAATTTAAAATGCTGTAGCTCCATCCTCTGGAATCCTGGGGTTCACAGTTTGATAAGGTCTTGAGCTTTCCCTGCCAAAGAGTGCTGGTGCCTCCCAAAACTACAAATCCCAAGCTTCTGTCGGATGGAGCCATGGCAGTTAAAGTGGGGTCAAACTGCATTATTTCTTCAGTGTAGACGCACCCTTGCAGGAATATAATGGGCCAGAAAGCCATAGTGGTTTGAGTGTTGGACTATGACTCTGGAGACCAGGGTTTGAGTCGCACCTCAGCCATGAAACCCACTGGTGACCTTGGGAAAGTCACTCACTCTCAGCCTCAGAAGAAGCCAAGGGCAAATCCCCTCTGAACAAACCTTGCCAAGAAAACCCCACCATAGGTTCACCTTAGGGTTGCCATAATTGAAGGCACACAGCAGCAACAACAACAACAACAACAACAACTAGCCAAGAGTGCTGGTGCCTCCCCAAACTACAAGTCCCGAGCTTCTGTAGGATGGAGCCAAGGCAGTTGAAGTGATGTCCAGCTGCATTATTTCTGCACTGCAGATGCAGCCTTGCAGCCATAAATTCTTTAGTAATTTTATTTTAAAATATTTGAGTTTTGGACTAGGACTCTGGAGACCAGGGTCATGAAAAACCCCTTGGGTCAACTTGAGTAAGTCACACTCTCTCAGCCTTTCTCTCTCTCTCTCTCTCTCTCCATTCTCCTTCCTCCACTCATCCAACCCTTCAGAGTCTCTTGGTACCCAGACCCCCTGGGTGCCAATGGGCAAGTCACACTCTCTCAGCCTCTTTCCTCGCTCTAAATCCCCTTTCCTCCACTCACCCAGCCCTTCAGAGTCTCTTGGTACCCAGATTCCTTGGGTCACCTTTGGCATGTCACACTCTCTCAGCCTCTTCTTTTCCCTTTCCCCCACTCACCCAATCCTTCAGAGTTTCTTGGGGTACCCAGACCCCCTGGGCAAGTCACACTCTCTCAGCCCCCCTCCATCCTCCTTCCTCCACTCACCTAACCCTTCAGAGCCTCTTGGCCCCAGACCCCTGGGTGACCTTGAGCAAGTCACACTCTCTCAGCCTCATTCTCTCTCCTTCCCCCCTTTGCTCCACTCACCCAGCCCTCCGGAGGCTCTTGGTGCAGGGACTCTCCTCATCCTTTGGCTTGGAGGTAGCAGGAGGAGGAGGAGGGCTCTCCGGGGGGCTCTGGGGCTCCCTCCTGCTCTGGAAGCCCCCCATGGTCCGGGTCTCCTGGGCTGAGGCCCCCTGGATCTCCCCTGGAAGGAGGCCAAGGGCTCTCCGCTCCTCTAGCTCCAGCCAAGGCGGATCGAGAGGCAGGCAGCAGGTGCGGCAGCAGGGCGAAGTCCAGCCTTGCCAAGGGGAGGGCCAGCAGCATCTTTGGCAGGGAGGGTTGCCAACTTTTCCCTCTCCAACTGCGCCTCTGCTTTCCAAACTCCCTCCGAAAGCGTCTGATGCAAAGCCCTAGCCCTGTCAAAGCAAGGGATCTTGCAACACTTTTGGAGGTCCAAAACACACTGCAACAATGAATCCACTTTTGACAGCTTTTGACTGCTAAGGACTCCTGAGGAATTGCAAGTCATTGTGGCACCAGAGCTCACTCTCTGGCAGAGAAAGCTCAATGTCTCCCAAAACTACAGTTCCCAGAATTCCCTAGGATTGAGCCAGGGCAATTCCAGCGTCTCTCAAACTGGATTAATTGCTGCAGTGTGGATTGGAGCATTTTGAAGTTGTTATCCAAAGATGTCTTTCCCTGGAGTAAACACCCTTGCACCACCAATTGTGCTTTTCTGGACATTGTTCAAGGATAGCATCCTTATCAGGATTGTGCAAGAAGGATTATGTTGGCTGTACTGTTGACCAAGCAATTGGGGTTGTTGTAGTTGTTGTTTTGGGTGGAGGGACGACACTGAATAAACATGGGCCCTGGTGCAAAAAGCCTTGCAAATGTCTTGCAGAAAACCCTATAAGATGGTCACCATAAACTGGAGTCAACTTGAAGGCACATGACAACAACAATGGAAGGAAGGATGGACCCTGAGGTTACCTTTTAACAGCAGCCAGACAGCATTCTGCACAAGATAGGAATTATCTGCTCACAGTCTGCCCCACTATGGTCAGATGTAGCATATTCCCAGTTAAATTATAGCTGTGGTTTCTTATGGCATAAGGACCCTGTTTAGCAATGGAGAGGTAGAAGGTGACCAGGAACGCTACTCCAAGCTTAGTGACTTACAGATGGATTGTACTACAACTCCCGACATCCTCAGCCAGTGGGGCCTGGCTGGTCAAGTTCTGTTCCAGGATCAGGATACATAACTCTCTGCATAATGCTCTTTCTTCATGTGCAAACTATGTCTGCAAAAGGTTGCTTCTGGAACTCCCAGCCACTTGGGTGCCAGCTGAGGACAATGAAGCCTAAACCCAAATGCATGCAGCCATTGCTGCTCAGTGTTTATCTGAACAGCCCTGCCCTGCCCTGCTAAAAAAGGAAGATAACAGAGGTGTTTACCACAGTTTGGCAAGATTTCCAAACCTGGGTGAGACAATCTTTAACCAAAGAGAAGGACTCCTGCTTTTCAAATCCACCGGCAGCTATTTTTTTTTTTTATCTGCAACAGCTTTAAAAATGGCTCTTGTTTTCTGCTTGGGCAAAAGCTGGTGGTGAGTGTTTAAAATGCTAAAAGCATTCCAAGCTGCAAAAGCCAATAATCAAAAACTGTATATGTAAAAACAAAACCATATCTCAGGTCATTTTCCCCCCTCTTCAAATGCCCTCCGGAAGAGCAGCCGGAACTGTTTGGCTCCCAAAGCCACTGCAGTGGATCTCCCAAGAATGCCATCATTTCTCTCCGGGAAGGACTTGAAGCACCGATGCTTCCAGAAACAGGGAGTCCTGCCAAGCAGCAAAAATTCATTTCTCCTCTCCGCAAATGGCACACTCCGGTCAAGCTAAGCCCCCAAACCTTAAAGAAAAACATGGAACAGGGTTGTTTGGCTCAAATTTTGCATAACTGCAATAGCTAATGAGAATGTGCATCTCTGGTGACACTGCAAGCAATTGTATAAAAGATTTTATGGTGCTGAACCAGCATGGAGGGGCAGAGCATCTGCTTTATATACAGAAGGCTCCAGATTCAGTCCCTGGCATCTCCAGCTCAAAGGATCAGGTAGCAGGTGAGTGGGGGAAGGAAAAGTATATACCTTCAGACATTTGACAGATGCAAACCAAGACATGTGTGGCCAAGGAACATCAGAATGGGGTGCTGAAGGTGGCAAAAGGAAGAACGCACAAGACAGGCGAAGGTGCAGCAGTTTGCTTTTGCCTGAATCCACTGGGAAGGTTCAGGTAACCGGTAAATGGGAGGAGGAAACTTTGGGGCATATACCTTCAAATATTTCACAGACGAAATCCAGGATGTATCGCCAAGCAAGATCAGAATGTGTTGCTGAAGATGGCAAAAGGAGGAATGCCCAAGCTAGGCGAATGCTCAGCAGTTTGCTTTTACCTGAATCTGCTGGGAAGGCTCTGGTAGCCAATGAATGGGGGAAGGAAATCTTGGGCATATACCGTCAAACATTTCACATGTGTGGCCAAGCAACATCAGAATGGGGTGTTAAAGACGGCAAAAAGAGGAATGCACAAGCTAGGAGAAGCTACAGCAGTTTGCTTTTGCCTGACTCTGCTGGGAAGAGCAAGATTTTGGCCCCTATTCTCCTCTCTCCCCAGATGAGTTCATTCAATGCAAACTACTTTTTGAACTCAGGCTGGATTTGCACTGCAGAAGCAATACACAGACACATGCACATATATACATACACACCAACATACATATGTGTGGCACCAATTCTGAAATATGTGCAGGGTGACCAGCTGTCCTAACCACAAAGGAGGACAAGGCTCCATAAAACGTAGGGCCTTCAAGACCAAAAATGCAGGACGTGACTACATAAAAACTAAAAATGCTGCCACCAATATCAATTCATGCTTCTTAGCCGTGCTCAAAATGGAGCGCATTCTGGAATTCCTCCTGGACAGAAGGCTGAAATGTAGGGCATGTCTTAGGAAAGGAGGATGAGGTGTTTCCTCTACCCATCCCACGGCCGCTTAGTTCTCCAGCATTACTTCCAAACACTGCATGCTCCTCAGGCCAGGCCATGTCAAAGCAACAGATGGGAATGATCAGCCATGCGCTGGGGAGGCAGCAGAGCCAAACCTCACCCTGATGCCTCAGGGCAGCCTTTCTTATTCAGAATGTGACTAAGCATGGAGTTTCCTTTAAATGTTCCCTTTAAATGTATCTTGGGAACTTCCACCACATCATGTGAGTGCGAACAGTCTGAGCAGGGATGAACGCTGGATGAAAACCGTGTCCTGGTGAGACATTATGTCTGCCGGTGAAACATCTCCCGGCATGGAAAAGTTGAACAAAATTGCTGCCACACTTCAGAATTAATGCAGTTTGACCCCACTTTAACTTTCATGGCTCCATCCATCGTTTGGAAGCCTGGAATTTGTCTAGAAAAAAACAGTATGCTAAGGGATGTGTAGCACCTTTGAGACTCAGGTTGCATCTGCACTGCAGAAATCATCCAGCGAGACACCCCTTTAATTGCCATGGCTCAATGCTATTGAATCCTGGGATTTGTAGTTTGTTGTGGCACCAGAGCTCCCTGACAGAGAAGGTTGAACATCTCGCAAACCTACAAATCCTGCAATTCCATAGCATGGAGTCACAGCAGTTAAAGCACTGTCAAACTGCAATAATTCTGCAATGTAGATGCAGCCAGGAACCGTGAAGCATCCTATAGAATTAGTGCGACCAGGATTTCTAAATAGTAGTAAGGGGTCAAAAACAATTTTTGCAAAATTAAAATAAAATGCTCCCAAATGCTCCAAAATATCCACTGAGGGCAAATTTTGTAGGTCCTACCCATTGGGTGACCTTGGGCAAGCCACACTCTCTCAGCCTCAGGACAAGGCAATGGCAAACCCCTTCGGAACAAATCTTGCCAAGAAAACCCCATGATAGGGTCACCTTAGAGTTGCCATAAGTCGGAAACTACTTGAAGGTACACAACATATACACACACGGGCATGGTGTAGTGGTTTGAGTGTTGGACTATGAATCTGGCGACCAGGGGTTGAATCCCTGCTTCGCCATGGAAATTCACTGGAAGTCCTTGAGCATGTGACACTCTCTCAGCCTCAGAGGATGGCAATGGCAATCCTCTTCAGAAGAAACCTGCCAAGAAAACCCTATGACAGGTTCGCCTTAGGGTTGCAATAGGTAAAAAAATGACTTGGGGGCACACAACAAATAACAAGAACAATAATAAAATTGGGCCCAGAAGAGACCTCTTTTGGAAACCAAAACCATGGTGAAAGTACCCCAATATCCCCCCCAACACCTTATAGGTATTGAAGATGGAGAGCCTTCCCCCTCCATACACACACACACACACACACACACACACATATACAAACATGGCAAACCTATTTGTGCACTCATAAAATCAAATGCACAGGGATTTAAACCCAGACTTTTGCAAAGTCAAACCCTCAAAGGTTCTGGGTGTGCATGAACCCAGCTGTCAGCTTCAGTTGCTCCCATCTTTAGTCTGTTCTTGTTTTTCTTTCCAAATCTCATGTTCTTTCCATCCTCAGTATGAAGCAATTTGAGAAAGTTGTGCAGTGCGTATTGACAACAACAGCAGCACCAACAAACCAAACAAAATCTTCAGTCGTCCCTCTTGGAGACAGCATCTGTACCCAGCCACAATGTATGGAAACACTGACATCAGTAAGTATTTTATGGTTTCCTAGTAACCAATCTCCAGAAGAAAAGTGACCGATGGGTGAAAACCTAGCAGAGATGGCCACCTATTTTCCCCAGAACAACTGGGATCTCCTACAAAGTCACCCATCACCCTGGAAAGATGGCCCATTTGCCCAGTGAGAGAGATGGCTCTCTGAAAGGGACTCACCCTGACAGTCAAGGGCAAGGATGACCCTATATACACTGGAAACGTACAGCAAAGTACAAAAACATCCAAAATCCACAAAACATTAATATCTTTATCTGGCGAAGCAAAATGTACAAAAAGAAAAATGTAGAACACAACCCTATAAAAGCTAAAAATGCTCAGATAAATGTAAATTCACACTTTTCAGCCCTGCTCCAAATGGAGGACATTTTGACATTCCTCTTGGATGAAATGGAGGACATGTCCTGGAGAAAGGAGGGCCTCTGGTTACCCTGCCTCCATCTCCTGTTAGACTCAAACTCCTTCCAACCTGAGCCAGAATAGTCAGGGATCAGGAATGATGGGAGATACAGGCTTCGTCTATACTGCAGAATGAATGCAGTCTGACACTGCCTTAACTTCCAATGCTTCTGGGATTTGTAGCTTTGTGAGATATTTCGCATTCTCTGTCAGAGAGCTCTGGTGCTGCAACAAACTACAAATACCAGGATTCCATAGGATGGAGGCCTGACAGTGAAAGTGGTGTCAAACTGCATTAAATTGTCAGTGTGGCAGCAGCCCCAGTCTAGGAAAATCTGGAGGCTACAGGTTCCCTGGCATTAGAAACAAGGCAATTTCCCTGTCCTTGCAGTCATCAGGATTAGTAGCCTGGTTTTTGTTGTTGGTTTGTTACCATTCCACCTTCGAGCGCAAGCAAAATGTCATGCAAAATGTCATACAAAATTTCATGCAAGTGCACCAAATGTGTGCAACTGTTGGCCTACCTTTCTGCTTCTGGAAAGTTCTCTCTCTGCTCCACTGACTTCTTAAGAAAGAGTTCAGATTCAGAAAAGGGAGAAGGAAGCTGGAGGGGAAGGAGCTGGGAGGAAGGAAGGGGATGAACCAAGGCAAGGAGGGATGGGCCTGGCTGGGCATCTGTCAGAAAAAGAGCAAGGCTTCTTCTGGCCAGAGAGGAAAGGGAAGTGTTCTCATCATTGGCCCAAGCAGTCTGATGGTCCCCTGGGGACAACCCAGCCAGACAGCTGAGGAACCCCCCCAAGACCCCTGGCATGGCCAAAGCCTTGTGGTTTTGCAGTTCAAAACTCAGGTTGGATTCGGTGTGTGTTCCTCTCCCGGCTCTCTAAGAACAGTCCCATAGTTGTCATGCTGGAAAAATGTGCACTTGGCTAGAAGGGAGCACTGTCTGGAGGCCTCTTTGGAGGAGAGCATAAAAACTGAATTTCAGATCTTTGGAGAAGTTCTTTCTTTTTTCCTTTTTTATGTCACGAAGTTGACACAAAGCTGCCACCGCTTGCCATCCTTACAGCCAGGATGCAGAAGGACCAAAGAGCCCTCTCCAAACTCTGGGCAAACCTGTCTGAAACTGTGCAAATTTACTGTGCTTTATAAATAAATAAATAAATAAACAATAATAATACACATTGGTGATATTTTTTATTCTGCCCACAAGAAGGAGGGGTATATTCCTTTTAATATTATTATTATTGCTATTATTATTACTTTATTTTATTTGCTCCTTTTAATATCATTATTGCTGCTATTATTTTGTTTATTATTTATTCATTCATTCCTTTTAATATTATTATTGCTATTATTATTATTATTATTATTCACTTCTTTAATGTTATTATTATTGCTATTATTGTTATGCTTATTTATTTACTCCTTTTAATATTATTATTATTGCTATTATTATTTACTTCAATTATTATTGCTATTATAATATAATATTATAATATTATTGTTGTTTCTTCGTATACTGTTTTTTAAATTTAAATTGGAGGGAAATAAATAAGACATCAAAGAGAGTAAACAGGTTTAAATTTTGGTTTATTCCACACAGAAAATATGTATTAAATATATATATATATAGGTAGGTAGGTATACAGAATGAAATACTGTAACAAAGCTTATTTATGTCTATCTATCTAAACTATTATTCTATTACAAAGCTTATAATTTTTTTTAAAAGGCTAGCAACTAGATGACTCAGAAATTAACAACTGCAATAAGAAAAACACAATAATAATGATCATAAAACTGTCTGCTATGGTCCGTTGGTCTCCCCTTGGTCTTCTTTTGCAGACATTAGCTGTTGTTTCCCAAATGTTTTGGCATGTTTTGCAACCAGCATTGGGCCCCATCTATAGGCAGAGCCCCAGAGAAAAAGCCCCCAGAATACCAGCAGAAGGAACGTCCTGACAGTGAGTGACACTGAGTGACAGTGGAAGACGACGTTCCCTCGGAGTGCAACGCAGTCTCCTTCCTCGGAGGTCTCTAAGCAGACGCTGGAGGGCCACCAGTCCCATGGTCAGTTTGATGGAGAGTTCCTCCATGGCAGAAGGGGCTTGGACTAGGTGGCCCATCTTGGGGCTCTTTTCCAGCTCAAGGGTACTCCCTTCCAAACCCCTGTCCTCGGCCTCTGTTGGGCCACCGTTGGGCCACCCACAAGGGGACTGACCCCCTTCCCAGGCGGTGCAGGAGGAGAGGAGGAAGGGGGGAGGGAAGAGGGGAGGAGCCCATGCCCCACCACTGAACCTAAATGTCTACCTATGTATCTATCAACCCAAATATTGATCTATCCATCTATCTATCTATCTATCTATCTATCATCTATCTATCCATCCATCCATCCTTCCAAATATCTATCTGTCTGTCAGTCTGCCTATCTATCAAATGTCTTTCCCTCTCTCTGATCTCTATATCTACCTATACATTTGAACTATTATTCATCTATCTCCTATATTTGTATATCATCTGCCCTATCTATCATCTGTCTGTCTGTCTGTCTGTCTGTCTGTCTGTCTGTCTGTCTGTCTATCTATCTATCTATCATTTGCCCAAACAGACAGGCCAAAATAAATCTGGTTTGGGTTTGGGGTCACCTTGGAGGTATGCTATTTAAATGACACTTTATTTATTTATTTATTTATTTATTTATAAAAAGCGCTTTACTTTGGGGTGAAGGGACCACTGCACCTCAGGGGAAGCCAAGGCCCAGAGAGAGAGACTGAGGAGATCCAGGCTCACCATGGATGACAAGGCTATGTTACTATGTGCATCATCTCCGTTCTCTCAAACAGGGTTGTAACAATCTCCGTGATTTCTCTGCAAAGAAGAGAGAGCCATTGTCAGGTCTCCAAGGGCATCTGGAGTCCTAGATCTGGCCCTGCATAGATAGTCCCAGGATTTATCGTTCTAACGGTACATCTGTGTCACTGATGGGGCAAGGTCAAAGTCAAAGAAGAGAGGCAGGCCCCAGCCCTTCCTCTTGGTGCAGATCATGAGACACAGACTCATAGAATAGAACCATAGAGTCACAAGAGACCCCAAAAATCCAGTCTAACCCCATTCTGCCATGCAGGAATTCATAGGATCCTAGAGTGGTGGAGTCTCCCTCCTTGGAGGTCTTGAAACAGAGGCTGGATGGCCATCTGTCAATGGGGATGTTTTGGTCGTGAGTTCCTGCATGGCAGGACTGGATGGCCCTTCTTGGGGTCTCTTTCAATCATCATGGGTCCTTCCTGAGCCAGGGTTACCTCTGGACATTGTCCCTGGACACTGCCATCCTGACATTCCCCTCCAATCTGTCCATAAAACATGAGGATTCAGTCCAAATTTAAGAAGAAAACAAAATTGTTTTACCTTGGTTGAAGTCCCCTGCAACTGGGACCTCCAACCAAGGCAAAACAATATCTTCTTCTTAAATTTGGACTGAATTCACATGTTTTACCTCTTCATCACCAAAAGATGCAAAAACATGGAGACTTCTTGGAATCTCTTGTTCTCTGCCTACAAAAAGAGGCCTGTGACCTTTCTGGAATGGAGACCTATTGGATTGCAAAAGAGGGGTCCCTCTTGAGATGCAAATGGACTTTAAATTCCCTAGACTTTGAAAATCTCCCTCTTGCCATGGGAGCCTGCCTGCAAAAGATATATCCTCCCCTTCAGTCTTTACAAAGGACTGAAACAACATGTTAGGCATCTGACTAACATCTCCAAATGCACCCGATGAAGAAGCCTATGGCGCTTCGAAAACTTGCAACAAGTCTATTGAGCATTTCGGTTGGCCAATAAAGGAATCACTCTTTGGTGGGTTTTGTTTGAATTTGCTAAATGACCAACACAGCTAGCCCTGAAAGTTAAGCTAAGTGTGTGAGAGCGTGTGTTTCTGTTTTCTTTTTCCTTTGGGCTCATTTGTTAGGATAGTTACTTGTTGGGAACCAGGGGGTGGAATGGGGAGTGTACGCGTTTCTCTCTAAAATAAATAAACAGCCCTTCCAGACCAGAACAGATGAATTGTTCCTCAGCTTCCTCTCCAAACCCACATGTGCTTGACAACTGGGGGCTGTGATAGTGTGACCCTCGAGCTGGAGGGAAACACTACAGGCCAAACATAAGCTGTGGGTATTACAAGCAGCTAGAAACACACATACTGTGGAGATGGGTAGCTTCCGGAGCTCCCGCTGGTCTCCTCCTCCTTGATTTTTCGGTTTGCAACAACCATGGCATACCAGAAGGCAGCAAAGAAATGTGGGGCCCAGGACTTTAACTTGTTGACGTTGCTGTGATGTTTGATAATCATGCCGACAGCTCTGATCGCCTTGACCTGATCAGACAAGGAGATTCTAGACTTAGTCAAAGGACCAATCTTGCAGACAATCCCTACATCCCTACTCACACTCTCCGCTCTGGTAGCCAAAGTCTCCTCTTTCAACCCAGGATCTCCTCTGCCCCATCCCGGATCCGTCCCTTCTCTCTTGCTGCCCCTCATTCCTGGAACCTTCTTCCTCTGCATGCACGGCTCATCACTTCCCTAACCAGCTTTAAGGCTGAGCTGAAAACCATATTGTTTAGGGAAGCGTTCTCAGGGAATTTGTGATTGTCATCTGGCTGTCTGATAATATTTGATGTGATGTGATTTGTTTGATATTTGATGTTTTTAATCTGTTTTTTTTTTCTTTTCTATATGGTAATTTTATCTATTCCTCTTTTAATTGTTACTATCTTAGAGTGTATGCCTTGGGCAGGCTTTTATATTCTCTTTAATTTTACCGACTTTGTACAGTGCTGTGTATAATTACAGCGCTTTAGAAATAAAGTTTAATAATAATAATAATAATAATAATAATAAAGGCACAGATGGGAACCCCTTTCCATTTGTTACCTTGAGAAGAGTCCTATGAGGGTCAGCAATCATATGACAGTCCTTACCTGCTCTTCTGTCTCTTGAAACATACAAGAGCATTTAGTCACTTTGCACAGAAAAATACGTATTGCCTTATCCACATCACAGAGGGGTGAACACAACACAGCATGTGCCATGCGCTCACAGTCCCTGTAACAAGAAAAAGGGAGGTGGAATCCCTGCAGGACCTCCAGCCCCCGAGAGGGACAAGAGGCCAGAGGGATTTGGGGGAAAGCAAGGTGATCCACTTACTTTTCAGAGGACTCAAAAAAATGGTCTATCACAAGGTCCAGATGGTTTACTGCCAGAATGTTTGCCATTTCCAGGGCTATTTGGGGGACATAATTGGGCATTTGCTGACAAATACGATGCAGAATTTCCTTTCCCTATGGGAAGAAGAAAAAGAGGGGGGAATTAGATTATTGTCATTTGCTGAATGTAGGGAAGCTGTGAAAAGGGGCAGTAAACATCTCATTCCTTACTGAGGACGAGCGAAGTTTCGCATCCAAAGCAGCACGCCTTTGATTAGTGCACTCGCCACGGTCAGGTTCTTCTGGCTCCTGAGGTCTGAAGTGGGGAAAGGAAAAGGCCATGAGATTTGGGCCTTTAGACCTCAATAATAATAATAATAATAATAATAATAATAATAATAACAACAACAACAACAATAATTTATTACTACTACTACTACTACTACTACTACTACTACAGTGGACCGTTGGTATCCTCTGGGGTTTGGTTCTAGGATTCTCTGTGGATACCAAAATCCATGGATGCTCAAGTCCCATTAAGTATAATGGGATATTATTAATTATTATTATTATTATTATTATTATTATTATTTTATTCTCATTTGGGAACAAATTACCTTTCACAAGGGGTTGAAGGGTGTCTCTCTTCACTGTCCCCGCTCTCCAAGACCTGGTCAGCTACTTCCTTTAAAAAAATGGGATTGGGGGAGAGAGAGAAGTGAGAGTCAACAAGAGTCTCATTCCATTTGGAAAGCAATTCCATAATCCAAAAAGCCAACACGGGTTTCACAAGCAGACTAATGCCAGACTAATATGATCTCTCTTTTTTTGATAAAATTGCCAGCTTGGTAGATGAAAGGAAGGCTGTCACGCATATCTTGATTTCAGGTTCCCCATGACATTCTTGCAAACAAGCTGGTAAAATGTGGGCTAGACAAGGCAACTGTTACATGGATTAGTAACTAGCTGACTGGCCGAACCCAAAGGGTGGTCAGCCATGGCTCCTCTTCTTCTTCATCCTGAAGAGAAGTGACCAGTGTGGGGTGTCTAGTGGGGTTCTGTCCTGGGCCTAGTGCTATTCAACATCTTCAGCATAGGATGACCACCACCACCAGAAAAGGATGCTGCTTGGTCACTCTTGAGAGTCAGGGCCCTTTGCTTCCTGACCAATGATCACAGTGCCTTCTCAGGACACTATTGGGCATTGTGTAGTACGTGTAGGATGGGAAAAGATGACGGCCCTGTGGGTCAACAAGGCTCTTTTTTCTTACCGGTGAAGGTGGAAGCATCTCCAAATCAGACATCACAGTCTTAGTGCTGGCTTCCTTGATGGAAGTTCCTTGGGGCATCTCTTTTCTTTCCAACAAAGGTGGAAGGGCCTCCAAATCTGACACCAAAGTTTGAGTGCTGGTGTCCTTGATGGAAGTTTTTTCTGGCCTCTCTTTTCTTTCCAAGGATGGCAGAAGGGCTTCCAAATCTGAAGCCAACATGTGAGTGCTGGCTTCTTTGGTGGAAGGTTCTTTTGGACTCTCTTTTCTTTCTGATGAAGGCAGAAACCCTTCCAAATCTGAGGTCAAGTTTTGGGTGCTGGTATCCTTGGTGGAAGTTGCTTCCTCCTTGAGCAATCTGAAATGAAGGCAAGAAAAGGTCATGAAACTTGGGCCTTCAGGCCACCCCTCCTGTTCACCAATGCAGCCCACTGGGGGCCATAAGGCTTTGTGCTTTGTGTCTCCAAACACGGATTGACCCTGAGAAATGGCTTCCAGGTAGGCAAGGCCTATGAAATAATTGTACAATCAGCCCTCCATAGACATGAATTTTTTATCCACGGATTCAAGTGTCCACGGTTTGGAAGTATTTTTAAAATACAGTGGGCTAGGGTCTGGTTATAGGACACACACACACTCATGGGGTCTGAAATGGGTTCATGGGGTCTGAAATGGGGCAGGAAAAGGATATTCATTATTATTATTATTATTATTATTATTATTATTATTATTACCCTTGGTATGGGGTTTGGTTCCAGGATTGCCCTCCTCCCCAGACACCAAAATCCTTGGATGCTCAAGTCCCATATAATGGCGTGGTATTATTATTATTATTATTATTATTATTATTACTACTACTACTACTACAGTGGGCCCTTTGGTATCTGCTGGGGTTTGGTTCCAGGACCACCACCATTAATATCAAAATCTGTGTATCCTCAAGTCCCAAAATATACAACAGGGTAATAAAATGGCACCCCTTATTTGTTTGTCGATCTCAACCCATGGCGACCCTATGGATGAGACACCTCCAAGACCCCGCTCTGTCCTCCCCAGAGAGACCTGGTGGGCAAAGCTAAGAGTGCCCCCAGCCTCATGCAACCAGGTCTCTCCTATACAGATCAGGTCAGCTTGTTCTTCCAGGATCAGGTCCTGAATGGCAGCTGTTTTCCCATGCCGTAATGGGTGCACCAGTGGTAAGTGACATGTTTGGCTGCCAGTCCTGAAAACCACCAAAACCAAGACCCAGCAAAATGCAAATGCAAACCAGCCAGGGTCAAGGTTTTTCCCAGCAAAGGATGGATCTCTAATTAAAGAGACACTAATCCTCTTTGCATAGCCTCCCACCCGGAAGCCTTGCCATTCAACAACAGAGCAATACACAGTTTAACATGGAAATCACTCCTCCCAACCCATAGTCACACACTGCAGATAAGGCCCTCCTTATCCACGGATTTTTAAATCCATGGATTCAAGCATCCACGGCTTGAAAATATTCCCAAAAGGTATGCATTCCTAATAACAAACCTTGATGTCCCATTTTATATAAGGGCCACCGTTTTACTATGCCACTGTATTTAATGGGACTTAAGCCACCAAGGATTTTGCAGAATTAATCATGCATGTTTTGACACTGCTTTAACTGCCCATGCCTCAATAATGGCCTGGGATCATGGAGTTTGTAGTCTTTTGAGATAATTGAGCTTTAGCTCTTGGAGAGCGCTAGTGCCACCAAAAACTATAGATCCCAGGGTTCTCTAGGATCCATCAATAATAAATAACAAACCTTGATTTCCCATTTTATATAAGGGGCACCTTTTTACTATGACATTGTATTTAATGGGACTTAAGCATCCACAGATTTTGTTATCCAAGGTGTGTGTGTCCTGGAACCAAACCCTGGCGGATAACAAGGGCCCACTATATGTGTGTGTGTTTGTGTGTGTGTACCTGAAAAAAGACCCTGGTTCGTCGTCCAACACATCCGGGCAGCTTCCGAAGCAACATAACCTTCCCAACCCTTTCCTGACTTTCTGGAAAGGAGACAGAGAGGCCAGTTAGCATCTGGCTGGAGCAATGTCCCCAGCTTTGCAAGGCCAAAGCTGACCCTGCTACACTTAATCTCTCCTCCTCCAAAGCCAGTGGGGCTACTCACTCTGCCAATCCCCATCGCTCTTGGGACCTTGACTCCTTGGCACCAAAACACACCAAAGCAGGCTGCAGACACCAAACCAGTCCTACACCAGAGCGGCCGGTAATGTAGTGCCCAGCCACCAATAGCCACAGGGACTCCCCTAGGTTCTAGAATGGACTCAACAATGGAGCCCTTGCAAAGGTCAACAAAAGATGGAGGTTTCCCTGGGAGACTGACTGCTCTGCACTAGGGAGTCCTGGGATTTTGCAGTTGGGCAAAGGACCCTATGGGCTGCGTTGAGTGCAATTGCAAAATTAATCATGTATGTTTTGACACTGCTTTAACCGCCCATGCCTCAATAATGGTATGGGATCATGGGGTTTTTAGTCTTTTGAGTTAATTGAGCCTTATCTGTCAGAGAGCACTAGTGCCACCAAAAACTACAGATCCCAGGGTTCCAGAGGATGGAGCCGTGGGCAGACAAAGTGGTGTCAATTTGCATTATTCCTGCAGTGTAGATGTACCCTAAATGAATGGAAACACGGCATAGATAGATAAATACTGTAGACAGATAGACACTTCCACATTATTATGCATTTGTATCCCATGGAAACCTATTCGGGGGCATGTCCTGGTCACCCTGCTCACCTCCTGTTAGACTCAAATGCCTTCCAACCTGAGTCAGAATAGTCAGGGATCAGGAATGATGAGAGATACAGGCTTCGTCTACACTGTAGAACGAATGCAGTTTGACAGTGCTTTAACTTCCAATGCTGTGGAATTCTGGGATTTGTAGCTTTGTGGAATATTTCGGCTTCTCTGTCTGGTGCCGCAGCAAACTCCAAATACCAGGATTCCATAGGATGGAGGCCTGAAAGAGAAAGGGGTGTCAAACTGCATTAAATTGTCAGTGTAGCAGCAGCCCCAGTCTAGGATAATCTGGAGGGTACAGGTTCCCTTTACTGATCCTTCAGGAAACACAGGTTACTGGGAGACCAAGGTTCAAATGCCACTCAGCCATGGAAACCTCCTGGGTGACCCTAGGCAAAACCTCTTGCTTGGCCCAGCTGCTAAAAGAAAGCAAATATGAGATGAGACAGAAGCCTTGCAAAGGCAGGAAAAGTCCATCAGGGGGTGCCCCAAGCCAAGGAATGATGCAGATGGTCTACATTTCATGTAATCCAGGAACCAACTCCAAGAACTCTCTCAAACTCTAGTTTTTTGTGGGTTTTTCGGACTATGAGGCCGTGTTCTAGAAGAGTTTATTCCTGACGTTTCGCCAGCAGCTGTGGCATTGGCATCTTCAGAGAACCTTTCAAACTCTGTTTGGAAACTTAATGTGTGGAACAGTGAAAGTATGCAGCAACGGCATTCCAGATCACCACATGTTGACCAGATACGTGGATTTAAAAAGAGAATTAAAAGAGGGTTAAACATTAATTCAGGAAAGGACTGTCAAGATGAGTTGGGGCTGGAGAGTCAAGCATGCCCCTCTCCATCCTTTCTGATGCCCAAGGCTTCAAGGGCAAAACTAAGGGGATGCTGGTTGCACCAGGTTGGCATCACTCTGTGGAGTAACTCATGGTGTCACCCCTCCATTGATCTCCTCTCGTATTACACCATACAGAGTCCTTACTAATACATTTTGTACTCATGCTATTCATAAATCGTAATCCCCATATATCACTAAATACAATGGCAATAGCTGTGGCATAAGCAACTAGCAAAATTAAAATTCTGCCTTTAAATTACAATATCATACACACAGCCTAAGTATCCACTGTGTGGTTTGGTTTCAGGAACCCCCTCTATGGATACCAAAATCCATGGATGCTCCAATTCCATTTAATAAATAGGACAGTAAGATTGTGATCATTATATAAAATGTCAAAATCAAGGTTTGCTTTCTAGAATTTATATCTATATATGGAATATTTTCAAGCTGTGGATGCTTGAATCTGTGGATAAAGGATCTGTGGATATGGAGGGCTGACTCTAGCTTGATGTGTTAAGGTAAAAACACAGTAAGAGGTGATGTTTTTAAAGAAAATATCAAAAGAATACATTTTTAATTTTTTAATTATTTTTTAAAGCCTGGGGTCCCTCCTTTCTGCCTTGCCACACTCTTTTTTGAAGGAATACAGGTGAACGCCACAGCCATTTCTGCCCAAATGTAGTTTATTTGCTTATTATTTAAGGGATTTATATGCCACCTTTCAAAGCAGCTACATGGAATTTAAGGCAGATATTTGGGAGCAGAGTTGTGGCCTCCCTTTAGGGTGCCACCTGATGTGGTCCAAACCCCCGCGCACCTCTAGTGACCCCCTGTGCGGGACTGTACCATTCTCCACTTATGTGTTTGGTGAATAGAAAACCCTTATCAGCTTGCTCCCTTGATCCCAAAGGAACAAATGACCACCTTATCCCTCCATTGCCGGCTGGTCAGTAGGGGATGATGGTGTCCGTGCAACTTCCCTACTGCCGGAATTGCTTCGCTGGCTGCTCTCCAAAGGTCGGGAACCTCATCTCCAGTCAGCCGGTTGCCTTGCTCTTTCTTTTCATCTGAAACTTCCTGTTATTTATCATCTTTGTTCTTTACTCTTCAGCAGTGCAGAAAATTGGCACTTAATTTGCTCTGGGAGCCGGAGCGTTGGTGGATTAATTGCTGTTCCTTCTCTGCCCCTGCAGTTACACCCTTGTTAGGCGTTTCTTCTCCTTCGCCTTCTTCATTTTCCAGACTCTGAACACCTTCATTTCCGGCTCCCCAGCCCATTATCCTCTCCACTCTTTGCAGCTGAAGGCTGTTGAATCCTGTTCCTGAGCAATTGGGGGGCTGGAGATAAGACTCTAGGAAGGGGGAAAGGTAAGGGCTGCAACGAAGACAGAAGAAGGTGGCAGCTTTCATGGAGACCCAAAGGTGAGTTGGGGCTTGGAAGGACCACTGCTGCATATTTCTTTCCTCCCACTTTCATATGTGAGCAGTAATACAGGTTCAGTCTTCCTTATCTGGAATTCCAAAATCCAAAGTACTCCAAAATCATCCACAGAGGTGGCTGGGATAGTGACGCCTTTGCTTTCTGATGGTTCAGCGTACACAAACAAACTTTGTTTCATGCACAAAGGGAATCTCTAGGTCCTCCAGAACAACTCTACAGTCAACATCTGCCAGTCGGTAACCACAGAATTGCACTGGAGGACCTACAAATGCCTAGAGATTATTTGCGGATTTGATTAATATGTTCTCTCTAGGAATTTCTAGGTCTTCTAGTGTGACTTCTGGCAGAAGTTGACTACTGAGTTGTTCTGGAAGATCTAGAGAGGACACAAATAAGCAAATCTGCAAAAGTCTAAAACCACAAATGTATTCACAACTTGGAAAAGTTACTTTCTGAACTACAATTTGCACAATCTTCCAGCTACTATGCTAGATGGGCAACTTGGGGAGCAGCTGTAATTTTTTTAAAAGATCATTTTCCTAAACATTTGTAACTTATCTGGAGATTACCTGCCTTTTCATGACAATAATTGCATAGACTGTAAGTCCGGCTTATACTGTCTATTTCTATTTGACCACTCTTTCCAGAGGCCCAGTTGTCAAGAGAAATAATGGTAGCCCTCTGTTTTGCTTTGGTCAGACCTCACCAGGGGACTGCCTTGATTCCTGGGCACCACAGTTTAAGAAGCTTAAGACTATCAAGCAAACTGGAATGCGTCCAGAGGAGGGCAGTAAAGTTAGCATGGAAACCAAATCTTAGGAGATAAGATGGAAGGAACTGCTTATGTTTAGTCTGTGGAAAAGACAATTTGGAATATTTCAATATGATGCCCTTTGAAGATCTGTCACAGAGATGCCCATTCATTTTGCATTGCTCCCAGGGCTTCTCACCCTTTTCAGAAACCCAAATCCCTTTTTGATAAACATAAACATCCCAATCCTTGCTGGAAACCAAAATGTCCCCTGGTGATGTGGTTTGATTTGAAATTGAAAGTGCTGTGGTTTAAAAATCTAGGAAGATGGATGGATGGATGGATGGATGGATGGATGGATGGATGGATAGAAGCAAAGTAAAGTCCCCTACAATTTACCTCAGCAAATTACCTCAGGGATTGGTATTAACACTCTTATCCAGCCTGGTCAGTCTAAAGGTAATCTCTTACACAGTACCCTTGACCATTACCTCAGAGATTATCCTCATTGACTTATGCCTCCTTATTGTAACTGTTGAACTTTTTACAAGTTCAAATCAAATCTTGGGTTTCTGGTAACTCGAACTCAGAACCCAGTAACACCAATTGTCTCCAACACACTTCTCATCATGTTTCTTGCCACTCGATTTTACGTATCCCACCGCTGCCACCAAATATGTAACGACTCTTTATGTCCTACCACTAAAATCAGTTGATGACAGCGCCCTGGATCTTATCATCCCACCGCTGCCATCAAATTATGTAACAAAGCTTTCCTATTGTGGCATCCTATTCTTGTCTTTAAGGTATATAGTAGCGTGTTTTTGTGTTTCACAACTCAAGCCACGTATTTCTTTAAACAACAACAAAAGTTTATTTAAAAATAAAATTGTATATAGAAGTATCAATGATGTAAAGTTGTTATCATAGTTTTTCCTTGTGTTACTTAGTTTCAAATGTACTCTTTAATTCGTTACTGATATCCTTGTTTTCCCAGATACTCTTTAACCACCTCAGGACTTCCTTGTCCCTCTTAAGGTGATTCTTTTGACTAACTCAGCCACCAAGGCTATTGTATCCCGCAGGACAACAACCAACTGAAACCCTCTTCCAGAGTCCAGTTGTCTATTGAGTCTCTCAGCTTCAGACTCCAACCCCATCACTGTCCCTCACTAAACATAACAGACCCCTCTTGGTCTCAAATCAAAACCCTAACTGACTTTTCCCTCAGGAAATTCTGGAGCCCAGTCCTCTCTTGGACTTAACTGTTCCCTCAACTCAATTCCCAACTGTCCCCCAACTGCCAACATTCCAACTGCCAAAACCACAGCTTCCACTGAAGCTGAGAGAGCGTGACTTGCCCAAAGTCACTCAGTGGGTTTCATCATGGATGAGCTGGGAATTGAACCCTGGTCTCCAGAGTCACAGTTCAGCACTCAAACCACTATGCCATGCTGGGTCTAGATCCCAGGTTCACAAAGGCTGTGAGAAGAAAGCTCTTGGGTATATCCCTTTGGACAGTGGCCAGAAGAAGAAGTAGCCAGGAGCCACTGGATACCCTTATGCACTTGGCACAACCGGCACAAAGGTGCTGTGCAAGGAGGTCCCAGATACCTCTTTTCTGCACCATCTTTGAAAGTACTTGCATGGGTCCTCTATGGGATTCTGGGTCCAGGGCCAACTTGCCTAACATGCCCTGACCTCCCCAGATATTTTTTGACTTACATGCCCACAATCTCTTTTTTTGCAAGTTCTGAATGCATGTGGCCATGGGTCCCACTGTACAGAAGACAACCCTCTATTTGCTGATTTTCTTTATTCAAAGAGGGATCCACTGCATGTCCAGTTTAAAGAGCAAACAAGGGTCTTCAGCTTGGCTGACAACCAACCTACCTCATTGTTAGGAAATGTGAGATGTAGTAAAGTAATCATATTGGCAAGGCAGAAGCTAAACAACAACCAGTCCCATGCCTGCATCTACATAAAAATCTCACAGAGAGAAAAAACAAGCAATGGCCAAGATATTGCATCTTGGCTGCAATGCATTACTTTACCATGGCAGAGCTATGTCACTGACACATTATGCAGTTGTGTTAAAAAGTTGCAACAATGCACAATGATTGCTCCCCCTCCTGATACTGTCATTCAGTGATGTCCAACCTCTGACCCTCCAGGTATTTTGGACTTCAGCTCCCAGAATCCCAAACCATTGGCGAGGTGACTGAGGCTTTTGGGAGCTGACCTGGAGGACCAGAGATCTGAGAAAGTGGGATGACAGAGGATTAATCAGGACTGTAACTGCCAAATTGGGACAGTTGGAAGGTCTGTTACTTGGACCTAGACTGGACAGGTAAAGGATGCTGTTAAAGGGAGGACTGTCATCTGTGAGTGAGGACACATGACCATCCTCTCGTTCTCAATAAGAGAACTACAGAGAAAGAAGCTCATGCACATTCATTTATGCATATGCATTTACGCACACATATGGTAGGAGAGCTCAGCAAACGATGCAAATGTGAGATGAACTTCCTTGAAATTGACTCTCGCTCTGTTTGGATGGTTAGAGGTTTCTCTATGCAAATTGCCTAACAAAGGAAGGTCTTCACTAGTCCCCCAGGATCCTGCTGACAGCATTTCCTCAATGAGTGAGCAAGCCAGCAGCACCGATTATTCATTGCCCAGATGTCTCGGCTCTCTCCTGTGCCTTAAAACTAATTATTCTTCCGAAATGACCTGGTTCAGGATTATAAATGCAAACTGCAGAAATGTTGGCTGGCATTTGCACCGCTCACTTGGGGAGCTTTGTCCCCAAACCACCTTGAACTGCCTGGTGCTCATGAAATGGATATTATAATCGCGCGCACACACACATGTGCGCGCACACACACACCACTGTTCCCCACCCACCCAGGTTCTCTCATGCTGAGCAAAGCACTTTTCCCTAAATGGCTTGACGTGGAAAAATAAAAGAAAAATAAAAGCTCTTTGGCACTGACCGCAATGGATCAGAGTCTTAATTTAGGAATGTCAGCCCCAAATTGTGAGTGTACTTGGAACTCGTACCTGTTATAGAATCATGGTTTTGGAAGACATCCAAAGGTCATTTAGACAAGAGACTTTCCCAGAAGGTAGGAGTCTCTGTCGATTAAGCCACAGGCTAGTTGCCTGGATTTGACGCTCAGAGAACCGTGTTCGAATCTAGCCTGTGGCCGTACTGCTAGGCTGATGGAGGCAGATGCCTCGGGTAACAGTTTTAGGTGTAACAAAGTTTGGAAGATGATTTATTAATTTATTTTATTATTCCTGCATTTCTAGAGAACCAGAAAGAGAGAGCCAGTGTGGTGTAGTGGCTTGAATATTGAACTACTATGACTCTGGAGACCAGGGTCCAAATCCACTGGGTAACCTTGGGCAAGTCACATTTTCTCACCCTCAAAAGAAGGCAATGGCAACCTCTTTCTGAATAAATATTGCCAAGAAAACTGTTATTTTATATATATCCTTGTGGAGTCCAGTAGATGTGGCAATCAAGAGGGAAGGGGAATATAACCATCAGAAGGCCTGAGAAGGAACACACTGTAGACCTTTCTAATTCACCATTTCCATTCCCACCGTGGCCAACCAAACGCAGACCGAAAGCCAAACATGAGAGCCAGAAGGCTGACTCAAGGGGAGATCAGCTGCAGATTGCAAGGGTGACGTGAGCATCAGCAGGTGCAAAGAGGGATGCATCCGCACAAGCACATCCTTCTATAAGCCCCCATTGGCTATAGCTGGGGATCAGCCAACATAATTTGACTCCAAGTATGTTGCCTTTGGCTGACCCAGAAAGAAAGGAGTTAGACATGGCCAGAAGGAACTTATGGAATAATGGGCGAAAGAAGCCCCCGTGTAAAACGCAAGCTGCTGCTGCCTCTGCTGTTGTTGCTTTTGACATTGTTGGTGATAACCATGATGGTGGTGATTAGGATGATTTGCAACAACGGCAGCATTCCTTCAGCTGGAAGGGCTCTCAGATCATCTTATAGATTAATTTTGTACCACCAGATATAATTGGTCATACTCTTATACCTCGGTAGGATGGGAAAATAGCCTTTTATCAGTTATAACTGCCTTGCCATTCTGAACACATCTGATCTTGGTTAACTTTAGAGGCTGAGCAGGTATGGGCCTGCTTAGTACAGTTGGTCCTTTGTATCCATGGATTCTTTATCCATGAATTCAAGCATTCATGGGTTGAAAATATTAAGAAAAAGTAGAAATTGCAAATAGCAAACCTTTTGCCATTTTACTATGCCATTATATTTAATGGGACTTGAACATCCAATGATTTTGGTATCCTTGAAGGAATCCTGGAAGCAAAATCCTGGAACCAAAGCCCAGAAGATAACAAGGGCCCACTGTACTTGGATGGGAGAGTCCCAGAGATTTCCAGATAGGAAAGAATAATGTACGAAGCCCTGGGGAGCTTCACTGTTGACAATAACAAGCTACCTAGACCAACAGTCTGGCTCAGTACAAAGTGATTTCCTATGTTCCTACACTGTTAGACAGATATACAGAACCAGGTGCTGATTCAACTGACTCTTGGGGAAGACTCTCCAGTGTCTAAGACTCTTCATGGGAAAAACACTGTGGTTAGAAATGCATGAAAAGGAAGGAGTGGGGAGATTGTTGTTGGAGCAGTAGGATCAACACAGTTGTGTGCACTAGGACTACCAGATTGAACATAGCACAAGGCTCCTGTAACAGTTAGCAGACCCTGGATCAGGATGTCATTGTTGTTACACACCTTCAAATCAGCACTGCCTTGTTATGTGCATCTACATGGGCCAAATAAAATAACCTGAATGCACCACCCTCTGCACACCAATGCAAAAGGTGCACAAATTGCATTTCACAACCCTAAAACGAATGTGGCCATTTTGCATGAGACAAAAAGGCCCACCTACCAGTGTGACGTAGTCTTTTGGAGACCAGAGTTCGATTCCCTGTTTGGTCATGAAACCCATTGGGTGGCCTCGGGCAAGTCACATGTACTCAACCGCAGGGGAAGGCAATGGCAAACCTCCTCTGAACAAATCTTGCCAAGAAAACCCCATGATAGGTTTGCCTTAGGGTTGCCATAAGTCGGAAATAACTTGCACACAACACACACATCTGTAGGAGAACTGGTGTATGCATAAGACATTCACAGGATTCCAGCCAAAGTGCTGCATTTCAACTTTCTAAGGAGAACAAATCCACAAATTATTTAAGGATGTGTAGTTCAGGTGAGTTCACCTAGCGGTAAGAACCCAACCAATTCCTTGAGCTTCAACAGGATTTCCCTTTTCAATGCCACGGAGACAATGCTTCGGTTTGCTTGACCCAATGCTGGAAAGGTGTCCATTTTCATCCCCTCCCCCTTTTCTCTCCCCAAAGGCTGAATGTCTTTTTTGGTGTGGGAGAGAGCCTGGATCTCATTACAAGTCACTTAAGGAACTTTTGGCTCCCTTTCTGTCTAATTAGATTGGTTTCCCTGCCTATATATTTCCAGAACGCTTGGCCTCCCCTTCCCCCTTTCCAAACTCTCAGGCTCCACTGTGCAAAATTAATTAAAGCAACTGCTAACTTGGCAGCAATCAGGGAGGGGAGGGTGTTGGGGCAAAGGACCTTATCCAAAACCAATTGCATGTTTCCAAACCGATAATGTATATATGTGCTTCTAGGTGCATCAGGATTTGCGGAATGAAAGGGTGCCTGTGGCTATCGAATCCTATGGGTGCATTATGCTAGTGTTGCCTTTATTCCAGGGCTAAGGTTGCCATGTCAAGACTACTCCTAGCTGCAACCAAAACCTGAAACCTAGGGACAACTGCTTGCGACTGGCACACTCATGTTATAACCCTGATGAGTATTATTTGACCAAGTAGGTAGGGAAATCCCAATATAGGGTCTGTCTATACATGCTGGCTGAATTCAGAAAGAGAGGGACTTCTGAGGCTGGAGGGGAACTACAGTTGCCAAGGCTAAGGAATGGGCCCTTTTCACCTGGAATGGATATTCAGTGGTCTATTTAGAAGGGGATAAAAGGGCATATTCTTTATACAGGTTGAGTCTTCCTTATCTGAAATGCTTGGCATCAGAGGTGTTTTAGATTTTTAAAATAAATCATTATGGCTGGACTCCTGTTGGGGATTTATGTCTTCGTAACGGGACCTAATGTCTGCAGGAGTTTGCAGCTGAGCAGTTCTATAATGTCCACATCCCATAAAGGGCTGCTGTTATGTTACTATGTTGGGGAGTTGGCAAAGTGATCGATGTGCATTGAATGCACAACAGGACCAACATGCATTGGTGCCATTGTGCAGCTAGGGAGTGCCAACATGGATCAGGACACTCTTGCTGGTGTACTGTTTTGCAAATTCACAATTCACTAACAGAGTTCCCTAGCCCCTCCACGCCATAGTTTAAGTGTACTTACATAACATAGACTGTGTTGGAGGATTCCAGCCAATATTATTCAAAAACATGGTTAAAAACAGTTAGAAACAAATTTAAAACATACCATTCAAACCAAAAACACCAAAGCTAACAGTGAGGAAAATACACCCACATACTGTTCTGGCTGGGACATTCTGGAAGCTGAACACACATGTGCAGCTAGACACAACAGCTGGCATCTTGTTAGTGATTTATGATGGCTTAAGACCCACTTACACCAGGGTACATCTCTCTGTGGTCACTGCAAAGGCTGGAATTGTCTGCTGGCTAAGTACAATGACCAGAATCCTCCCTAGTACTCACCTGTTAGCTTCTATAGCCTCTTCTTCATGGACATTTGGTGAAATGTAGGGGGCAGGTTTGGAGAAGCATCTGGCTATGTCCCTGTTGCCAGGTGCAAAATAATGACATCATCCACCAAGAACTCTGGTGGATCTTGCCAGATAATGTCATCATTCTGCATCTGGCTATGGGGACATAGCTGGGTCCTTCTTCAATCCTCCCTACTGTATACCAGCCAATAAATTCATAGTCAGGGCTGTAGCAACTAACATAACTGTTCTGTCTGTGACCAAGGGGAAACATGGATGAAGGTACATCTAGCTGCTTAAATCCAGCTGTGTTGCAGCAGGCATGGCAAATGTCTTGTCATACTCCTTAGGCAGGCAGGCACGCACGCGTGCACACACACACACACACACACACACACACTTACTCCAGCATTCTAATTATATTGAATCAGAAACCATTTCCAGTTCGTTGCAAATCATACAACAAGCAATCCTCCAATAGCTTTCAATGTACCTTCTGCTTGCCTATGGTTTATTTACACAACGCTGCCCTATTCACACTACACAGTTATGGAGCTAAGATTCCACTCTAACTGCCATGGTTTCATCCTATAGAATCCTGGGATTTGCACTTTGGGGTGGGATCATTAGATCTCTGTGTCAGAGAGCTCTTGTGTTTCCCCAAACTACAAATCCCAAGATCCTATGGAATGCAGCCATGGCAGTTAAAGTGAAATCATAGTGTGACAATTGTGTAGTGTAAAAGGGTGTTTAGAATGGGATCAGTGGTCGCAAAGTGGCTTGATACAAGGAATCATGAAATTAAACACATCTCAAAGACTTACCTTCTTACCTAGTAAATGTCTTGCCTGTCTCTTTTTATGCCTTTATGTACTTACAGTTTGAATCTCACAGGCCCTGATATTATAGGCAGTTTTTCAAGAAAGCCTACAGGGGAAATGTTTTTTGGGGAGGAAGGGGGAACTGTTTCCACCTGTTGGACCTCTACTAGTTAGGAGTGAAGGGTAAAGGCGGTGTGTAAAAATATCAAAACCCAAAGCCTAAACATGCAATTCCCTAATTTTTCCTGCTCAGCCTTACACATATATAAAGTGATCCTTTAATTCCAAAAGTCTCGGCAATCAAGCCCTCTGATATAATCATTCCAAAAACCCCTGTTTCTTGATTCCTGCATTTAATAAAGTACATTTACAGAGTATATGAATTCCAGATTGGACTTAGGACTCGGGGGACACATATTCTTGTCCTGGAACTTGTGTATCCGGTCTGAGGTTATGGAGAGAAGGAAGCAGGAGCGGGGGGAGAGAGGGAGACCAAGAAAGCCTGGAGCATAACAAGTATTCCTTGTATTTCTTCCGTCTTTGACACACTGAGTGTGTAGTGGAGACTTGGGCTGATAAACAGCATCTGGTTAAAGTCAGGTAAGCAGCACGCTGGGGATACAAAGTCCGTCTGCTGCCAGCTTCCCTCCTTCTCTTTTTCTCTTCCTCCTCTTGTGTCTGTTTTTACAGCTGGAAGAACCACCTCAGCCAGGGAATGCTATGCAGGTAGGAAACTCTGAATTGACATCCTATGGGCTTCTCACCACCACTGGGATGAGAGGTGCATGCTCACTCCATCACATCCCTCTCCAAGTGGGCATGTTAAGTAGGAACACCATCCACCAAAAATGCTGGGACAGACAAAGGGGTGCTTCTGGCAGCTTGCAGAAACCTCCTCTGCACAAACAGGAGGCCTATCTCAGCTGGACAGCCTTGGTTGTGACTTGGGAGGATACTCCTTGGCTTGGTCCAAGCAACTGATCTTGGGGGAAATGGAGAGGGGAAAAAGAGAGGTCAGTGGGAATCACATTCCTTGCAAACGGAACAAGGAGTCCATGCGGGATGGATGTGCTGCCATTGTTTGGCACGCACTCTGGCATGAGGATGATCCCCTTTCGCACATTCATCTCCCAGCTTGGACTGGCCTCCTGTTCTTGTCTGTCCCTCAGTAGCTTCTGGAAGAATCATCCAACAGATTGCAGCATCCATATTCCTGCTCTGCTGCTTTACCCCGATTGGTGCCAGAAGTACTATCTCACACATCCACTTTGTTCCCTGGTTATTCTCCGACCAGGCCAAAGCTGGAGAGTTGCGTAAGCTGATGTGATCTGTAGTTGCAGTTCATCCTTTGCATCCATTGGATTCCCCATTTGAATCTTAGCATCTCCAGTGTATGAAAAAGGGATGGGAAGGACCTCTCCTTGAGCACTTGGAATACCAGTGCCAAAGTAGATCCTTTGCAGGGATGACATTTCTATGCTAACTGGGGGATGTCACTCCCAAAATCAACATTTCCAAGCATCTGAAGTTGAAAATACTGGGATGGAAGGATCCCTAGCATCTTTCAACCTAGCCTGTTCTGTAGAGCTCATTCACAGAGAATTCAACAAAAAAAGAAACAGGTGGCTGTCACGTCTTACACATGATGTAAATTCCCTTACAAAAGCATCTGGGGACAAAGCAGGAAAGTGGGAGAAGAAAAGAGAAACTGGGGCTTTTTAAATGCAGCCAAGAAAGGAAGATGGCAGAGGATTAATACATCTGATACTAGGAGAAGTACCAAATTTGTTTCACTGTAAAATATTTTTGTTGTTGTTGTTATGTGCCTTCAAGTCATTTCCAATTTATGGTGATCCTAAGGGTTTTCTGGGCAAGATTTGTTCAGAGAAGATTTGCCATTGCCTCTAGTGTATGCCTTGCTATTGCCGTTGTTCTACCTCTTCATTCCAGTGTCCATACCTTGAGAAGCCCAGCTCTCCTCCATACTTGGACAGCTCCATCCTAACCATCACCTCGCCCTTGTCGTCTCTGCAACTCTCTGTGGTCTCTGCAACTCTCGGCCTTGCAGGAACCAGTGGGGCTGTTGCCTCTCCCATTAAGCAAGGAGGTGGATGCTTGGCATTGCTCCACATTTGCTACGGCTCTGGGACAGGGTAATGGTAACTCTCGCGCTCTGAGTGGGAAGGAATGACAGCTGGGCTGATTGAGGAATTTAGTCAGCTGTGAAACCCAAAAATTTCACACTCTCATCTTTGGCAACCCCCCAGGCCACATGTTTTACAGCCAAACAGCTTGTGAAAAGCAGGCAGCCCTTGGGGGTGGGGGTGGGATGTTCTTCCTTAAACCTGCTCTGCCTGGGGTCTCCGGATCACAACCCGGATGTGCTGGATCAATTTAAACCTTCATTTGCAACGGGGCAGGAGGCAGCGGAAAGTCTTCCTACTTATTTCCTCTGCAGCCTGATTTTAAAACCTCTTCCTTGCATGCTGTGGGCTGACATCCTGTGGGTGACTCATGCCAGTCCAAATCCAATGCAGAGTCATAGAATCATAGACTTAGAAGGGACCCTATGGGCCATCTAATCCATTAAAAAGTAACAAAGGTTATAGTTTTGCACCACTGTTTTAGTCCTGGGGGGTCCTGGGATTTGTGGTTTGGTGAAGCACTTTCAAGTTTTGGTTATGGAGCTTTGGTACTTGTCTAGAAAAGACAATAATGCTTGGTAAAGTAGAAGTCGCTAGGAAAAGAGGAAGGCTGCATTACAGATGGATAGACTCAATGAAGGAAGCCACGGCCCTAAGGTTGTCAGACTTGAGCAAAGTGACTTGGTGGTCTCTCGCTTATAGGGCCACCATAAGTCAAAGTCAACATGATGGCGATTAACAACAGTAACAAGGAGAGAAATATAAGTTTCCTCGCCAAACTCCAGAATCCAGGACTCCATAGGATGGTGCCATGACAATTAAAGTGGAATAAAACTGATCTAGCCCTATAGTACAGACACGTGTTTAGAATATATAGGAGCAGGAACCAAATATGTTGAGAGCCATCATAGTGGTTTCTGTATTGAACCATGACTCTGGAGATCAGGGTTCAATTCTCCACTTGAACATAAAACCCACTGGGTAACCTTGGGTAAATCACACTCTCTCAGCCTCAGAGGACGGCAGTGGCAAACCCCTTCTGAATAAACATGCTAGTAAAACCCTACCACAGATTTGCTTTAGGGTCGCTAGAAGTAAAAAAAAAAAAAATGACTTGGAGGCATATAACAATCATGACCACCAGCAAATACATTGATGGGAAGGATGTAGGAAAACATGTACAGACTACACATCCATTCTAAGCCTGCAAGAGAACTCTCTGTTGTTCTTGAAATCTGCTACAGTGACTGGAGTCTGGAGGCAGCTTGAAAAATGGTTTGAGTGGGAGTAAGTTGAGGAAAACTCAATTGTGGGAGCAGCAGAGGCCTGGAACAAACAACTACAAACACAAAGAAACGCACTACGCTCCACCCCAAGCCTGGCAAGGAAGGGTAAAGATCTGTCCTGCCTGAAGTGACAGAGCTGAAATTCTTCCCAGTGTATTTTGCACACCTCCTTCTCTAACACAGTGTGCAACTACAAGGGGGGTGTTTTTTGCTCACACACACCAGCACTGAACAAAGAGTGAGGGTAGCTGGGAGGACTTTCCTCCTCCTCCTCTTCCTCTTCTTGCTGTGGAATGAAAATACCTTCAGCCTGTGTAAGGCAAACACCGTCCCAAGACACAGACTCCCATCTGTTCATTTAAACTTGCCAATAAATCTGGCTTCATGCAGCAGATGGGTTAGGACTATGCAAGGGCTTTGCATCCAAAATGGAACAGGGGACCTGCCAATGTTTCAGATGGAAACTGGGACACGTGTGGCCAAGCAACATCAGAGTGTGGTCAAGGTGGGGAAAGTTATGAATGAGGAAGAACTCAAAGAGCTACACATCACTGGCTCTCAGTATTCAGACCACTGCAGCATACTAATCTTATTGCTCTTTTATGGAAATCCCATTGATTAAAGGGGTTTACATGAGTTGGAACTACCAATAGGATTTAGGACCTGGACTGAAATAAACACATTGTCTTTCCATAGAAAAATTCTCCTCCTCCCTAATCTCCCATCAGCTTTCCGTGTGTGTGAAGTTCAGGATTCGAATCCCCTTTCGGTCATGGAAAGGGATACAGAGGAGTTAATCTTTGTTGCCATCATTCAATAACTGAGAGTCAGAAATCTTCATAGATCTACTTTAGAGGCCGACTAACAGATCTCCATTTTAAAGAAGGCAACAGGTGTCCCAAGCCAGCATAGTGTAATGCTCTGAGTACTGAACTAGGATTTCAAGATACCAGAGTGTGGATCTCTGCTCAGCCATGGAAGCCCATTAGATGATGTTGGGCAAATCTTACTCTTTCAGCCTTACATTAAGTCAGAGTTGACTTGAAGATGCAGAACAGCAACAACACTCTCAGGCTTAGCGAAAAGCAATGGCAAATCTCTTTGGAAACAATCTTGCCAAGAAAACTTTATAACATTGCAACAAGTCAGAGATGACTTGAAGGCTCAGAACGACAGCAACAATAATCTCAGGCTAGCGTCTTAGAAGACACACCAGCACAACCGAAACTCAGAAGAAACGCTCACTGTCTGGCAGCAACATTTTGCTGAGCATATCTTTTCTACAGCGTTCATGGGGCATTAGCCTTTCTGAACCAGATGTGGCAAACCCAAAACAGGGTGTGGGAGGAAGGACAGTTGGCAGGAGCCCTGGGACATGTTGCAACTGCGGTCAAGAGATTGTCCTGCAATTTTCCATAAAAGATGCTATCAGCCAAATGGACCCAACCCTCTTCTGCAAGAAATCTGGGGAGGTGGACCAAAATCAGACCTACTCTCTCTGCCACTGCACCGTTTCCACTAATAACCTGATAAGCAAATGCATTTTGGTTTGGACATGTTCTCTTCATTGAGATGTTTATCACCGAACAACGCATGACCCCCTGTTGAATTTTAATAAACTCGCTTGCAAACACTTAGCAAATGGTTGGGACATCAATCACGGTTCGGGAAAGGAGAAAGGAAGATCGTTTCTTTCTTGCTCAAGGAAGTCGTAAATCATAATCAGGCTGGGTTTTGATGTCAGCTGGAAGACAAATGCTTTTTCTAACAAACAACACACTGTCATCAGCAAAAGGAAGGATTGCTGTACTGAGGTGAATAGCAGGCTTCATGGGAGGCATCCAAGACTTTAATTCATAACGCAGGATGCTCATGCCTCTTCATACACTGGCTAGCATGACACCCTCCAATATTTCACAGAGGGAAACCGGAACACATGTGTTCAAACAACATTAGAGTGTGGTCAACAGGTGAAAAGTTACGAAAAGATCACACAAGCTAGGAGAGGCTGCCATAGTTTGCTTTTGCCCAAATCTACTTGAAAGACAAACTACTTTTGCACTTCTAACTCAGTCTGCAGCAGGCGAAGTAAGGTGAGGAAGGAGGAGGAAAGTGAGAGAAGAAGAGAGAAACTGGGACATTTTAAAAACAACAGAAAAAAGTGGGATGGCAGAGGATTGATCAGGACAGTCGCTTCCAAACAGATATAGTTGGAGACTACACAACATTAGGATATGAGCATACTTGTAAATCCTGCTCCCCAGTGTGCTCATGCACTTCACAGCTACAACATCTTTGTATATTTAGTGCAAAGAACTGGGGCCCTGTTGTATTGCACAGTAATAGCACTATAGATTTCACTTTAAATTTCATGCAGCATCCTATGAAATCCTGGGGACTGTCATTCAGTGAGGCACCAGAGGAGTCTAAGGACATCTCCTTTTAGCATCTCTGGCCATGAGATTCTATCCAGTATTTCCCTGAGTTTGATTAAATCAGCTTTCCTGAAATTCAGGGTCCTTGTTTCACTATACATTTGCCCCTCCACATTTGTGACTTTGACTTTTGCAGATTTGATCATTCACAAGTTTGATTAATACGTTATCTCTAGAAATCTCTAGGTCCTCCAGAAGTTCATCATAGAGTCACACTGGATGACCTAGGCATTCCTAGAGAAAAAAACTTCTCTAGGCATTTGTAGGTCCTCCAGTGCTATTCAGTGGTCAGCTGTGGCAAATGTTGACCCCACAGTTCCACTGAAGGACCTAAAGATTCTCTTATTTGTATCTACTTTTATGAGGGTCCTACACCCCTAACCCCTGCAAATGCAGACAGCTCACTATATTCTTCTATGGTTTGTCCTATAATCCTGAATTCTAGCATTACTTGGTCACTTCCTCCTAAAGTACCAATTCTTTCCAGTAATTCCAGTGACCAATTCCTCCATATTAGTTTGGCTCAAGTCCAGAATTGCTGATCCCCTTCTTCTTTCCTCTACGTCTTGAAAGAGAAAATTATCTGCAAGGCACATTCTTTATTGGCACCTTTGTGAATCCCACAATATCACTGACTAAGTAATACATTCCCGCTATGGGGTTATTGACTAGATGGTTTTATCTGTGAAATATTAGAGGGCATAAAATTGTCTAACTGGCTGCTAAGATGAAGCCTAAAGAAATTATTGCAACTTTAAAGAAGCAGGCTTTTCTCTCTCAGAGTACAATTTGGATTGAATCCATTTATCTGTCTGTCAGCAAACATGTTCCAAAAGTGTCATAAGTCTCCCAAACCTGTAGCAGTCTGTGAAATTTCCTACACTTGGGCAAGTTAGGAGACTGAAAAGGTAATGCTGGGGCAAGACATAGCTTGCTAACGGAACTGAAATTGCAGCCCTGTTTGGGTTTAGGTTTTAGGGGAATACAAATATAGTTACGCTAACAGGATCATGCAGGGTGTGGGGCTTCTGAACTCATCCATCTGGGAAGTACAAAGTCTCATCTGTGTCAAAGTCAACAGGCTCCATGGAGAAAACATGCTTTTTACATTTGTATCCCCTTCTCCTAGATAGGCCTGTAAACTTGAAAAGGGCTCCAGCGTTTGGATGTCGTTTGATTAACTTATTCCAAATGTCTCCGTTTACATTCTTGCTCAGAAGCCCACATTGATAGGATAATGTTATGCGGCACTTAGCACGTCTCGACTTCAAAGTGCTTGGCAAAGATTAATCATTCCTCTTGAGCCTCCCTCACCCCCGCTAGGAAGCAGGTAGCGGGGAGAAGATGACGCATTAAGCCATGCCATAGAAGAAAGGAAGGAGTTTCTGTATCTTGAGGCTTGTCAGTGCGATTCTCAGTGGTGAGGGAAGGATGGACAACATGGAACAGCTCCAGATGCTTGGTTGAGCCTGAGAAACATGTGGCATAGCAAGACTAGAGACCAGGGGTGTCCATGCTCCAAGGGTTGGACATCAATTTTGGGTTCCTCAAAATCCCTGCCACAAGACAGGAATGCACCTGGTGGCACCCAGAAGTAGGCTTCTCAGATCTGAGGGTCTAGCCTTTCTTCTCTGGTCATCAGAGAGAGGGAGAGAAATCCCACTGTGAGAGCATTAAAAAGTGTATTCCTTCTCTCTGTGTGTGTTTGTATGGCCACTTATGTATCAAGTCAAACTATTATTCCATCTGGGTGACTTGTCTTCTCCCTAGTTTAGTGCCCTCCAGCTGTTGCAGACTGCAGTTCCCATCAGCCCCAGCTAATGTGGCCAATGGTGAAAGGGTGATGGTGAAGGAGCATGACGTTGAAGTCCAAAACATCTGTAAGGCAGCTGTTTTGGTGGACACCGACCTCCTCCAATTGCCTAAGAGCAGCTCTTCAAGCTCTCAGACTCTCCTCAGTCATCTGCTACTCAATCCTTTTCATTTGAGGGAAGACAGAGACTGACAATGGAAGTTTCAGTGAGCAGATTGTGTGTCTTACCACCAACCGATGGCCTCTTATCTTCCCTAAAATAGAACTGGGAAAGTTTACTTTTTTGAACTCCAACCAGAATAGCACAGATGCTGGCCATGTTGACTGAGGGGTCCTGGGAGCTGTAGTTTAAAAATGTAACTTTTTTGAGCACAGTCCTGAACCAACAAAGGAACCTTTGGCCCTCCAGGTGTTTTGGACATCAGTTTCCAGAACTCTAAGCCATCGTGGCCAATGGGAAAGGATTGTAGAGATTAAAGTCCAAAAGATCTGGTAGTCCAAAGATTCCCCAGTAGTAATTTGTCTCACAGCATAATGTTTGGAGGTAAGACATTTCTCTACTTGGGACATTTGCTGAAGGCCCAGGTAGCACCCATCCAATGTTTGTTGCTGCTGGCTTCTTCTTCTTTTCTAAAGGCCTGACAGTCATTTGTTCTGGGTGATTCCTGGAGCCAGATGTGTGCTTTGCTGAAACGAGCATGGCACATCTGGTCTGGGTTTGGGGTTCTATCATAGACTTTACCACATCCACCCTGGCCTGCTGGAAACACATCTGGAAGCAATTGTATCTGTCACGCTTCAAGGAGACACCACAATACAGAGACGAACATTCGATCCTCCAGCTCAGCTGCTCCCTCCAGATTACCAACATATGCAAGAAAATGACAAAGTATCACTCACACACACGCTCTGTAAGGCCATAACTCACACTATTAACAAGAGAAGGGGAACCCTTAAGTTGGTTTGGGGGTTGTTATCAAATGCCTTTGAGTTGACCTCAATAAATGGTGACCCTTTGGATGAGACATCTCCAAGACCCCCTGTCCTCAACCCAACTGCTGAGATCTTGCAAATTCAGGGTTGTGGCCTCCTCGATTATCCATCTGGTTTGTGGTCTTCCTCTCTTCTACTGCCTTCCACCTTTCCTAGCATCATCATCTTTTCTATTGAGTCATGCCTTCTCATGATGTGGCCAAGATACAACAGCCTCAATTTACTCATCTTGGCTTCCAGGGAGAATTCATGCTTCCAGGGAATATTCAAGGCACATTGGTTTGTCTTCTTGGCCACCCACAGTATCCTCAGCACTCTTCTCCAGCACCAAATCTCAAATGCAATGATTTTCTTTCTATCTACTTTCTTCACTATCCAGCTCTCACCCATACATAGTATTACGAAATATGATGTTCAGGTGTGTATCTTTGCACTTCAGGATCTTGTCTAAGACTTTCATAGCTGCCCTTTCCAGTCCTGGTCTTCACCTACTTTCTTAATTATAATTTCCACTCTCATCAATAACTGATACAAGGTATTAACTATTTATTATTATTATCAACTATTTCAACGAACATGCTCTGCTCCTTAGCAGCTAGAGTAGACCATTCTCAGGTTATCTACACAATATCCTGGGAATCAGAAAGGTTCTCCCAGTATTTTCTGTTGCGGTAGCACACCAAAAAGTGGCTGTTTTAGACCACAGAGCCCAGCAACTTCCAGGAAACAGGACCAAAAGAGTAACTTTTCAAGCTGTAGACTGGGTCACTTGCGAATGCAAGTAGAGAGACAGGGTCACCATTTCTCTTTTGTTTGGGAATGGGATTCCTAATTCATATGGAACAGGATAAAGCTACATCTAATTTTCATTATATTTGGTTGACGATTGTGGTGAAGTGGTTTGGACTATGATTCTGGAGACCAGGGTTCAAATCCCAACTCAGCCATGAAAATCCACTGGATGATCTTGGCTTCAGAGGATAGCAATGGCAAACCCTTTCTGAGGATATTTGCCAAGGAAACCCTGTGATAGGTTCATCTTAGGGTTGCCATAAGTGAGAAAAGGCTTGAAGGCAAACAACACAGACACAGTTTGCTTTCTTTTCTTTTTTAAGCCTGCAATGATATAGCCCTGGACCAATTTTATCTTGTCATCTCCTTGCTGTTTGTGATAACTGAGCTTCTCCATGATAACAGCCAATAAAAAACAAGACCTGGATTACAAACCTGACATCAGAGAGGGCAACAGTTAGAAAAACCGTGGGAGAACTTTTCCAATTCTCAGGATATCATGTAGATAACCTGCAAGTAGTCTACTCTAGTTGCTAATGAACACAATGTATTCATCCTTGGTGTGCTATTGCCAGTTACTGCTTTTCGGAGTAGAGTTGCCAGGTCAGAATTGTCCCAGGCCCTGAGGTTTTCAGGCCAAAATCTGAGAACTAGGGATGTCCCTTGGGGTTGCCATTAAGCGTTTTGCATTAAACGCTAACCATTCAGAGACACAAACACAGAGAAAGAGATGATTAAGACCAAAGATTCAGCTAAAAAGGTGTTGCCAGATCAAGACGAAATCTGCAGATTTTTCTCTCTCTCCTAGGCTGCATCTGCACTGCAGAAATAATCCAGGTTGACACCACTTTAACTGCCATGGCTCAGTGCTGTGGAATTCTTGGAATTGTAGTTTCTTGTGGCACCAGAACTCTCTGACAGAGGAAGTTAAATGTCTCACAAACCATTATGTATAATCCACCTGGTATACTTAGGTCCTCTGTGAGACATTTACTCCAGTCAGCCATTATTTCTGTATTACTTCTGCAGTGCAGATGCAGCCAACATCTCTCTGAATCCCCAAGTCAGTGTGGATTCTAAATGGGGGAATCATCTCCCTAGAGGACTGTAGATCCAAAATGGAGAACATGTGGCCCATCATACGTGGCTGGATTGCCACTCCCATCATCCCTTCCCTTTGTTGGTGGTGACTAGGGTTGATGGGAGTTGCAGTCTAAAAATATCGACAAGGCAGACCTTCCCTGCCCCTGCTGTATGTCATTTCACAGCCATGCTGAAAAAAGTTCCACAAGCAGAATTTCTGCCTATCATTCGGTTTTTAATACAAGCTGTAGACATTTTGAACCCCAGACAGAAAGGTCAGTGGAATTTGGGGATTTGTAGTGCAAACGTCAGGAAGGACAAAAGTAACTTATATTGTTTTAAAAGGCAGCTTTTTCACAGGAAGGAAGGAAGGAAGGAAGGAAGGAAGGAAGGAAGGAAGGAAGGAAGGAAGGAAGG
>NC_056527.1:123375572-123409376 GCF_019175285.1 Sceloporus undulatus
GTCATTCTTGCATCCTACATTTGTTTACCCATAAGCATGTCTCCCTGATTTTTTGCTCAGTCTTGCTCTCTCGAGATATTGCTGCAGCCTGGAGTCTTGTTCTTGTATGTATTTTCAAAAACCAGAAACAAGAGATTTGAAACCTGTCAAATCCCTTCTGTCTGACTCATTTCGATTCGCAAAAGCTCTCCAAGACAAAGAGGATAGAAAATGACAGGAGAGGGCGAAGGGTCAGTGCTCTTCTAGTGAAGACTCACATAGAGACACATTGGCAGATTCGCCAAGGCTGCTGTTGTTGCCTAAACCTCTGCTGTCACCTGGGAGACTTATTTTTAGGGAGGGCAGAGCTCCATATGGAAAGCATTATACTTTTATAAGCATTCGGCTGCCATCTATGATTTAGCCTGCTGCTCCTCCATTATTCGAAGGGCTTGTTGCAAGGAACCAGCTTTCAGCAAATACGGCTTGTCTCTCTGCTGTTTCCTCCCCTCTTTTTCTTTTTAATGAGACAGATCAGAAATCTATTCCAGCACCCCACATGCACCCGCATTTCCTCGCTTGGATCAAACAGAGAGTTTCCATCTGGAAAGAACAAAACTCAAAGAAAAAGGAGATGTTTTTAAAACAGTTGTTACAACAGTCAGAGAAAAACAGATCCTCTTGGATTATCCAGACCCCCGCATGTTAAAAGTCTGGTGTTGAGAGAGAATGGAATAGGGATGCAAAGCAACTGCAAGAGAAAAAATGACTTTGTCTTGGTCTGTGGAGATTCAGCGCTTGGGAACATCGATGCTTTGGACCACAACTCCCAGAATCCCCTTGCTGACATACCCACTTGTCCAAGTTATAGTTGTTTTTCGACAGGCAGAGTGAATCTGACAATCTTGCTATGTTTCACATTAATATTTAATTAATATCTCACCAAGAAAAACCCCAAATAGGTTCACCTTAAGATCGCTATAATTTGGAAACTACTGGAAGGCATGCAATAACAACAGATGCATCCAAAGCAATGGGAAGCATTATTTGGTGCGGCAAATGCAGTCGAAGACACAGGGGTCGAAAGACAGACTTAGGAAATTTCCTAACTTCTAGAGGATATTTCCTTCCCTAACATTTTAATCCAATCCTTAGTTTTGCTTTCTTAGCAGTAGCAATGCTTCTGGAATTCTTCAGCCACAAACAGCATAGGCTGCATCAGGAAATCTTGAAGTACCCTTACTCCTTCCACCTTCAACATCACTGATATATTTTAGCACAGCGGTTGTGCAATTATTGGGTTTTTTATTTATTTATCCATAGACCACTTTAAAATGGCTGGGAGTCTTGACAAACCACTTAAGAAACTTTTTTTTCCACTCCACAAATCAAGGCGCATACATAATTCATAGAATATTAAGATTTTTCTCCTTCAGTGCCAACATTAACAAAACCAATGAGGCACTATAAAAGTCATGGGTCCCAATTCAGGACCTTTCTAGCCTATTTGATAATCTAGTCCTAGTGAAAATGCTCTTGATGCGTACTCTCCAACAGTTCTGACTTGGCAGGGACAGTCATGATTAATCCACTGTCATTGGACTTCCCTTGAGGCTGAGACCATGTCACTTGCCCAAGGTCACCCAGTGGGTTTCATGGCCAAGCAGTAATTGAACCCTGGTCTCCAGAGTTATAGTCCAATGCTCAAACCACTATGCCATGCTAACCACTGAATGTCTCAAGAAGCCTCCATAGTGTTGCGTTAGGCGGGCTGTTGCATTGGGCTCCATGCTGTTGCCTTAAGAAAGCCTTGTTGCAGGAGAAGCCAAAGGGCTGGGCGTAAACGTACACCAAGGAAGTTGAGATTTAATTGGAATTCCTGCCCAAGATGAAAGATCTCGGCTGCCTCTCCCAGACTCCAGCTAAGACGGACCCATTGGTCATGGGCCATAAAGGCCACACACAACACATGGAAGGTAGCTCTCCCTATTGGCCTTATGGGAGCCCGGCTGCTATGTCCACATTGTTGCTCCAAACTACTCTGATCAAAGTCTCCCCGCAACACTTGTCTGCACTCACAAACACACTTAGGCTGCCGGAGTAAAGACACCTGATGCCAGCCTGTGCTCTTTGAAAGGAGTTTTTCTTCAGCTGTTCCACAGGCCACCGCCGGTCCGCCCCATCGTCTCTCCGCTCCTTCTGAGCCGATCAGTCCCCCACGTGTTTCTCCCTCAACCCATCTTTGATCCCCAGCCTCTGAACCAGTTCAAAGTGGCTCAAGTTCCAAGCTGCCGTCTGGTTAACAGGGGCCTAATCAAAGCCGCCTTGCCATCAGGAGGAGGGAGGGAGGGATTGAGGGGGGCTTCATTTGGAAAGATTTATATCAAACAACCTTTTAAAAAAATAAAAGGAATGGCAGTTTGTGCACTGAAGTCTCTTCTGTTCCATCCTCCGGCTTTGATGGCACGGCTTAAACTGAGCTTTGTTCCTGGCAGCAATCCACTGTCTGCGCACTTTTGCTACAGATCCAAAGAAGCGGGTGTTCAGAACATCTACAAAGAGAAACAGATCTATGGGAGATTTCTTGAGGTTAGCAAACATTTCTTCAAACTCTTCTTCTTGTCATTAATGGCTGTCATGTCAACTTTGACATATGGCGATCCCATGAATGAGAGATCTCCAAGCCATGCTATCAGCAACAGCCCTGTCCAAGTCTTGCAACTCAGGGCTGTGGCTTCCTTGGTTGAGTCTATCCATCTAGAATGGGGCCTTCCTCTTCTCCTACTACCTTCTACCTTACCAAGCATTATCATCTTTTCTTATGAGCCATGCCTTCTCATGATACAAAATGTCCAAAGTATGACAGTCCCAGTTTAATCATCTTGGCTTCTAGGGAGAATTCAGGCTTGATTTGCTCTTGTTGTTGTTGCTAACTGCCCTTGAGTCATCCCCGACTCATGGCCACTCTGTGTATGAGAGATTTCCAAGCCTCCCAGTACAGTACTCCATTGCTTTGCTCAGGTCCTGCAAACTCATGTCCATGACTTGATTGAGTCAATCCATTTTGCATGGGGCCTCCCTGTTTTTCTCTTACCCTTTACCTTCCCTAGCATTATTGTCTTTTTTAGTGAGTCATGCCTCCTCATGATGTGGCCAAAGTATGACAGTGACAGTTTGATCATCTTGACTTCTAGAGAGAGTTCAGGCTTGATCTATTCAAGGACCCATTTGTTTGCCTTTATGGCCATCCACGGTATCCTCAGCACTCTTCTCCAGCATCACAGCTCAAATGAGTTTTCTTCTTCTCTGCTTTATCCACTATCTCACTTCCATACATGGTGATGGGGAATGGTGATCTAGGATGCATTTATTTGTGTGCATGTGTTTTACAGTTCATCATATCCATAAAATTCTTCTTCAGCATTACATTTCTAGCAGTTATTAAGAAAGCATGATGTAAGAATGATTTTCAATGTTTCACTCTCTGCAAACCTAGACATTTGGGGACTGAAGGAAAATTTCATAAGTGCATCAGATTTCTTACTGAAGAGGGGGGCAATGCTTTCACACATACCCATCATAGCTATATGATGATGGGGACTCAAGGTCTTTTCTTGCTGAGGTTGTTCTGCAACACAGTGCCATACTGTGCCATCCTCCCCCCCCCCCCCTTTCTTTCTTTTTTTTTAAATATCCGCTCCTTGGCACTGTTTGTGCAGATTGCCAGCTCTTGCTTTGGTGGCCTTTGGGCACCTTGGGCTTCATTCTCAGCATCTTCATGTTCTGGTTGTGACAGGAACAAGCAGGGATCAGAAGGCAACTGTCAGCTCACACTGCTGCGGTGATGTGCAAAAACAAAACATCTCACTAAGTCACCAACTCAAGAAGGGCTGAAAAATCTAGGTGCTCCTGCAACCCAAGAAAACCCAAACACACAGTATTGTTCTCACTGAGAACTGAAATTCTGACTTTCTCCCACTTCCTGCCATATGGAATCAAGGACTTGAAAGCAGGGGTTGCAGAGACAAATACTACATTCCCTTTTTTTCTTTAAGCAACCACAATTAATTGAGCCTACTGTGCCATTGTCTGTGCAGTCCAGAATCCTAATAACCATACCTTCCAGCATATCACCAATGAAAACTGCAACACTTTTGGCCAAGTAACACTACAATGTGGTCAAGATTGCAAATGTTATCAATGAGCTAGGAGAAGCTGCAGCAGTTTGCCTTTGCCTGAGCCTACTGGGAAGGGCAAGATTTTGCTCCATCCTCTCCTTTCTCCCCGGCAAATTAACTGAATGCACTTTGAACTCACTGTGAAGCAACTAAAACAAGCTGAAGACCAAGGGAGAAAGTGTGGAGGGAGAAACTGGGATGTTTTAAAGTGGGATGAGGATTGATCAGGACTGTCCCTGCCAAAGCTGGATAAATGGAAGATAGGAGTAAAGCGTTACGTTGGTGTTACTCTGTGGCTGTATCAACACTGCAGTTGCAGTTTGACTTTTAAATGCCATGGCTCAATTCTGGGATTTGCCATTTTGTGAGATATTTAGAGGGGTTCAAACATGGCCCTAGTTTGAGAATTGAACCTACTATGTATAAAATATGATTTCTTCTACTGAGTTGTCCCCTGCCTCCAGCACAAGTCCCCAGCAATTCTTGCTCTACTCATTCACTAACAGTGCCAGTATGTGGTTCTGTGGACAAAGCTGGCTCACGCTTTCTTGCAGCTGGTCACTTCGGTCCTCCAGGTTTGTTGAACTACTGCTCCTATCATCCTTGACCATTGGCATTATTATCTGAAACTGATGGGATCAAGAGCACAGCCACCTCTTCAGGGCCACAAATTCCACAACCCTGCTCTAATCCCACAATGCTATTATGGAGATGAGTTGTAACCATCATAGATATTGTATCTAGTTTGCAAATGGGATACGTAGAGGGATGTGTTGCCTGAGAGATGCTTGAAAACAATTTAGGTTCGCATGGATTCAGGTTTGGATGAATCAGTGCTAAGGAAGCAAAAAACAAACTATCCTCCATGATCCATGCCATAAGAATGTAGCAGATGGGAATGAAAATGTAAACTCTGTAAACTAGACTGGCGTAAGTACAAGAAAACAGTAATTAGTTCAGATGCAATGTCTGGTCTGGAAAGGATAGTAATTTAATTTCCAAGATAAAAGGTTGCGTTTTCTGTCTTGTAGTCTGAATTGACATTCCTAGGATTCTTTGGGCGTGCGAAGTAGACACCTGTACTTTAATCCTCAAGCACCAGGATGGGGCATTTTAATCCTCGAGTCAAGTTTTACTTGGGTTGCCAGACTGAAAACTGAAGAGGGCTCCTGTACCATTAATGACTGTGTAGAAGAGGCAATTGCAGCCAATGTTGCTTACTACACAAGTCACAGCTTCTGAAATCCCCTCTCCTGCACAACCATGAAAGTTAGAGGAGTCTTCTCCCATTTTTACTCTGGTCACCTTGACACAGAAGAAGTGTGAGATTACCTCTTGCACACTTGCAAACAGCGACTGCACATTTCAGCCAGTTTTCTTGAATAGTTTGAACACACAGAGAGGCAAAACCGGCCGGGACAAAACCAGTCCCGACAAATCGGCTGGTTTTTGCATTCTGCAGCATGGCAGCATCCTGGATGGAAACGAATTTTAGACTTTGAGCTTAACGTTTGCACAAATAGAAGCACACTTGCAAACAGTGGCTAAAATTTCAGCACAGAGAGAGATAACGCTAACTGGGACAAAAACAAATCGGCTGGTTTTTGCATTCTGCAGCATGGCAGCATCCTGAGTGGAAACGACTTTTACACTTTGAACTGAAAGTCTGCAGCAATGGAAGGAAGCCAAGGACAAAGGGGGAAAGTGGGAGAAGGAAAGAGAAACTGGGACATTGTAAAAACAGTTTGAAAAGTAGGATGGAAGAGGAGTAATCAGGAATGTCTCTGCAAAACTGGGCCGGTTGGAGGATGTGGGATATAGGCAAAGATTTCACATATACGCCACCACACTTCAGCCACCTCCACCATTTCACGCCAAGCTGCCGTTAGTGCTTTGTTCTTCCCTGGCCCACACTGGAGCATCAATGTTTGATGTTCTCTCTTTCCCTTCCCTTCTCCCCACTTCAACTTTCAAGGTCCTCAGAGTCAGAACGTCACTGGCTTTGAGTCAGACAATTCCTCAGCAAAAGGCGGAGAGCTTTGGTGGCACAGGAACCAAAGGAAGAGCTGGAGAGCAGTTTTGTGTTTAATTAGACTGTCTCCCAAACTGTCTCTTGGCGGCCTTGGACTGATTGAGAAGGTCTTTATTAATGTTTTCCATTCATTTTATAAAAAACGCTCTTTGCTTTGGAGTACTGTAGATACGTAGGAGAGGGTTGGGGACTTTCCCCCCCCCTACTGTTTGTAGTTTTGTTGCCTTTAAATGCTTCACTAAGGAGGGGGAAACTATTATATGCAAGGAAGGCTGGCGTCCCTTTTAACTCTCAACTTCACACAGGGCCCTCAGAGAGAGGCTGGTTTTTTTCCTATGCAGAATCTCAAAAGCACGACAAAATTAACCATTTGCCTTTTATTAAGGCCACAAACCCAACCGTCTCAAGATGAGGCACCCACTAGAAATATTGGGGTTCCATGCCCATCGTCCCCAGGCAATTTCATCCAGCTGGCTGGGGATGATGAGCATTATAAACCCAAACATCTCAAGGGCATCAGCTCCAAAGAAGATGGGTCACTGTAACCCATTTCTTGAGCTTCTTGTCTTCAGGGTAAATTTTTGTCTTCAAATATGATCTGCAACACCAGGGTGACCACTTGTACATCACCAAAGATGACAAGAGAAGAAATTGATTTGCATAGAACAGCATATGCTAGTTTATAGAGACAGATGTGAAATTAGAAATGAAGTTTTATGATTCAAATAGAATTGCAATATATCTCACCTGAGTGAGGAGGTTAATGGCCCAAGAACCTGCTGAATCCACTCACCAGGAGTTGCTTTTTTTTTTTTTTTTATATAATTTTTATTAATTATTTACAAATAAAAATTCATCATATTACGATCATACATTCCAGTGATATTTGAATTAACTTTTTTGTCTTCCTTTACCAGGAGTTGCTTTTGATGGATGAACAACGTCAGGGTACCTGATCATCTCTTTAGGGCCCTTCTAAAAGGATTAAGGGCTTAGGGAGATTTAGGGTGCATCTACACTGTAATAAAAATGAGGTTTGACATCAGAGCGCTGTAGCTTCATCCTATGGACTCCTGGAAATTGTCGTTTTGCAAGGTCTTTTGCCATCTCTGCTAGAGTGTGCTGGTGCCTCTCAAAATGACAAATCTCATGTTTTGTGAAGGAGGGGGAAAATAGAATAATTAACTTGTTGTTATCAACCTTAGGATGGAATTACCTTTAATATGAAGTTGTGGTTTGAGTATTGGAGCATGACCCTGGAGACCAGGGTTTGAATCCTCACTTGGCCAGGCGATAGATTCATTCTCAGAGGATAGCAATGGCAAACCCCCTCTGAAGACACTTGCCAAGAAAACCCTGCAATAGTTTTGCCTCAGGGTCGCCATGAGTTGGAAATGACTTGAAGGCACGCAACAACAGCAACAAAGTAAGATGCTATCAGGATGAGAATTCAAAGTGGTGGCTGCTTCCCAGTGTGTTTTCTTCTGTAGCTGCTCTTACATTCATTTATTCGCTCTAAAATATTTTGTACCGCACTCCTGCATGACCTCCAGGGCAGTGTTCCACAAACAAGATGAAATACAGATCAAGCGTAGATATTTTAAAATTTCAGGAATACATTAAAAAGCCTAGAGAAACAGTGTGTCAAGTGATCCTCTCTGAGCTTCTTGGATAGCCATGCAGAACAGAGATTTCCAACAGATACAGTTGGTCATGACATTCCAACAGTTCCAAAATGGCAAAGACAATCCCGATCAATACTCTGCTATCCTGCTTTTTCAGCTCTCCCCCTTCCTTTTCCATTTTTCGTCCTCACTTTGTTGTGGCACCAAAGCGCTCTGACAGTGAAAACTAACTATCTACAAATCCCAGAATTCCATAGCACTTGGCCACGGCAGTTAAAGCACTGATTCTGCAGTGTGGGTGCAGCCAGTGAGACAAAAGAGGATCAGTATGGACTGCGCCAGCCAAATCAGGGCCATTGGAGTGTATGTGATCATTCAGAAATACAGTTTAGGAATCCAAAGGAAAGGGACAAGCAAAGTGGCCAAAGGGATGTGGACACACAAAACAAAAGAGCTTGATGGGAATGTGAATTTTTCCATTTTAAGGAACTGCTCCAATGATATCTTCAAGAGTAAGGCCTCAGGACTGATAATTCTGAGGGTAATAATATCTACCACCTGAATTTTTTAGAAGCCATCAGATCAGAGATAGCATAGGAAAGCCATTTTGCTAGCAAGCCACAAGTCAGTTTCTGACTCAAGGGTTTCTGGAACGAATTTTCACGGGTTTACTGTCTCCTATTTCCATAAAATGGCTTTTCTTTCTTACTTCTTTTCAAAATTTATTCAAGACAGGAAACTCAAGCTTTGGGCATGTTCTGTTTGTGTTTGGAAACTGGACCAATGATAGTCCATATGGGCTTGGAAACTGTCCCAGGGTGATTTGAAAGAAGGCCTGGTTTCTCTGGAAAAGACGAAAACAGGCCCAGAGCAGAGCAAGTGTGCGTGTGCGTGTGCGTACCCAACACATCTTTCCATGAAAAGAAGAAATCCCACATAAAGCATTTCAGAGGCTTAACACTCCCTGAATTTAGAACAGCTTCGCCTTTCTACTGACTATCCCATGCTCTTTACTCTGGCTGCTTAGAATAGAAAACTCATAAATAAAAAGCTGTTTCAAATAAAAGCGGTAACAGGGCGGAGTGACTAATAAAGCTGAATTAAACAATGGTGCTCAAATCCAAGAATTACATGTCTGTGCAATTTCTCATCCAGCCTGTGATCAGCATATTTGCATTTGTGAATGCCATATACCCCGCAACTGTCTCGATTTGGCAGGACTGTTTTGATTTGACTTCTGCCATCCTACTTTTTCAGCTGCTTTTAAAATGTCTCGGCTTCTCTTTCCTCCTCCCACTTCCCCCCTTTGTCCTCAGTTTACTCTCATTGCTGAAAACCGAGTTTAAAGTGCAAAGGTTTTGGTGGTGGTGATGGTTGTTAAGAGCCCTGAAGTTGGCCTCAACTCAGGGCAACCTCATGAATGAGACATCTCCAGGACATCCTTGTTGGAACAGGAACAAGATTTGTAACTTTAGTCATTATAGGGTTAATGGTGAGCTACTGAAATAGAAATTATTTTCATTGGTGTGTATTATCCTAATCAGCTGTTGAACCTTCATAAAGCTAGTTTACATTAGTCCTAGGATCACTCTGGATGAAAACCCTAAATGCCCCTGACTAAATTCCATATCACAGGATACTACAGCATGGAACCATTGCATCTGAAGTAGAATCATAATGTTATAATTATCCAGAGGGTTGGATTCAGTTCCGGATCCAGAGGACCCTACTCCAGCTTTAAGCCTTCTGTGAATGTTGTCAGTATAGGACAACAGAACATGAGAGAGCCATTTGGAAAGCAAATACATGTTGGAGCCAAAGCAGACATCTGATTTACAGAGAGGGGAAATGCAAAATCTCAGCCATGCACCATGTGAGGAAATAGCTCTGGAGTACACAGCAAAGCACATAACAGGAGCAGATTGCTCTCCCTCTCCCTCCAAGCTCCAAAGGTTGGCAGCCTTCCTCCTTGTGCTGTATTCCTCCCCTGTGTTTCTTTCCCCAACTTCTTTGTGTCTTAGAAGGCTGTCATGTCTGTAACTTTCTCTGCATAACAATGGGTGAAGCATTCTCATGGAGATCAAGGAGGAGGAAGGAAGGAAGGGGGGAATATAGCAGCACCTTTAGGACTAACAGTTTGTCACATCAGCCAAAAAATCAAAATCAAAAATGCAAAGACACCCACAACTTACTGGAAGAGGATGCGGGAAGGTCGAGGGGAGACACAACAGCAACTCTGTTTAGTTTTCCCAAAGAGGATTCAGGCTGCTTTTGTGGTACAATTCATCTCTGTAAAGAACAGGAAAGGAGATGGAAATGAATCAAGTTTTTGCAGGAAGTGCAGAGGAAAACAAAAATAACAACCAGACTATATGTTAAAGAGCCAGTATGGCTTAGTGGTTTGAGTGTTGGAATAGGACTCTAAGAGACCAAGGCTTGAATCCTAGCTTGGCCATGGAAATCCATGGCACAAGTAGTCTTATTCTCTCATCCTCACTCTGAATAAATCTTGCCAAGAAAACCTGAGAACTGAGTCACTATAAGTGGGAACCAACTCAAAGACACACAACAACAATAGCATCCCCACTCTTGGTTTAAATTTTCCTTTGATTTCTTGGATCTTGTGGAAGGTACTTCTAGTTCTTCCTTTCTGTGGTCACTTTCTATTTCTATTCATTGATTATTATAAGTCCTTCTTGTCCCAAGTTATTGAACAGTTGCATTCAGGGTTCTGACTCTATTTCTGCCACCTTTTTCTTTTCTTCTCATTTGTTCTTAACTGTTTGAAGAGTTTCATTTGTTGCTTCTGTGGATAGTTACAGCAACATATGGACGCATGCAGTTTTCTGCGACAGACAGTAAACCTCTCCAACATGAAAGACTAGATTGTCACCAGGCATTTCTCCTATATTTTCATGAGGTCTAGAAACTTACTGATTTTAAATAAACAAATAAATAAATTAGGACCCCTGAATTTACTGGCCATTTATTTCTTATATGCCTATAGAACTCTGGAAGCCAGTGTGGCGAAGTGGACTGAGTACTGGACTATGATTCTGGAGGCCAGGTTTAAGTTCCTGCTCGGCCATGAAACTTTCTGGGAGTCTTTGGGCAAGTCAAATGCTCTCAGCCTCTAGGGAAGGCAATGGCAAACCTCCTCTGAACAAATGTGCCAAGAGAAACCCATGCCTTAGGATTGCCATCAATCGGAACGACTTGAAAGTGCACAACAACAAACAGAACTATAGGCTCCCATATAGCATCCTATATGTGCACTCAATATGTGTTCATATTTTATATCCAAATTGAAATCCTTTGCATCCTTTCTTTTACCTACCCATGTCCCCCGCCACTAGCCTGCCCCTACTTCAGGAGTCTTCCTCCCCTTCAGAGCATCAATGAGGATCTTGCCCTGGGGGCCATCTTCCCTGCTGGCAAAGACAACAGCTGCAGTGCCAGGAAGAGGCGGCATCTGCCCTGCTGGTGTCAGATCCGCATCCCTTGCAGAGGGAATGCAGGCACCTTTTGTTAAAATCCCCAACCTGCTGAATATTTAGCAGGCCCATTTGCATTTTGTGTGCCCCAGTCATGAATGCTCCTCCCCATGTGCTTTGATTTGGAGCTGGTTAGAGGGAGAGGAAAGGATGGAGGGAAACAGAGATAGGAAGACTCCTGTGGTTTCTCAAAAAAGAGCTGGGCTGTGTACATCCTCCATTGACAGTAGCCATCTCATGCAAACCAGTTTGGTGTATGGTTTGAGTGTTAGGGCTAGGAATCTGGGAGACCAGGGTTCAAATACCCGAATGGGGAAAGAAAAAATGGCTTTGTGTGTGCGAACTCCAAAAAATGCTTTCATCTATGTTATTTGTGTATCCTGGTCCAAGGGAATACAAGTTGATTCTGTGAAGATTGCATAGCATATTTTGTTCCCTGCAACACCAAGGGACTGGGGAATGGGTTAATGCAACCCATAGGGGAAACCTCAGCACTCACCTCTCTGATAGACTAAACGCTATAACCTCCCGATTGGATGAAGGAATAAACTGTAAATATATAGTAAAAAAACATCTACTGTATATAAAGTATGCATGAAAGCCACTGGTGACTTTGGAGAAGTCAGAATTCTGTCCTTTCCAGTAGGCTCAAGCAAAAGCAAACCGTTGCAGCCTCTGTTAGCTTGTGTGTGTTCTTCATTATTCTTAACTTTTGCCATCTTGACCACATTATAATGTAGCTTGGCCACATGTGTCGCCATTTATTCATCTGTGAAATGACAGAGGCTATGCAATTGGTTCCATTAAAACATGTGAAATAAAAATTGCTCATTGGTTAATATTAACACTGCTGCATGCATAATATATAACTGCGTATAGGGCAGCTTGGTGTTGTGTGTGTGTGTGTGTGTGTGTGTGTGTGTAGGAGGGAAAACCAAAAGTAGACAGGCCAGTTAGGTAACAGTGCAACCAGGTTGCAAGGAATGCTGTTGTCTTGTGCGGCTGCCAAAAGTTCTCAAAGGTTCTATTGTCAACGGGGGCCGGTCGTTTTCCTGCTCTTTCTTAACCACGGGGCTTAAGTGTACTGCGCAGGAAAACACACACACACACACTCACACTTTTTACAGGTCTGAGAACTGCCAAATCCCTCGAGCAGCAGCTGGGAGTCCTCACAGTAAGTTGCAGGCCCTCTTAGTGAAGCTGTCCAGTTTCCTTTCCTGGGGCCTAATAGTAGGATTGGGGGGGCCAGCGGGGAGACACACAAAGCATAACAACTCAATTTCCTCTGGCTTAACCCAGCTGGGAATCAGCTTTTTACTGTTGACTATATGAAGCCGGTGTGCTTCAGTTAGCAAACAGCAAAACCAACAAATAATCCTGGGACATTCGGAGAGTCATAGCATCACAGAGTTGGAAAAGACTCCAAGGATCATCCGGTCCAACCTTCTGGAAGACAGCATCAACGAACTCCCGACAGATGGCCATCCAGCCTCTGTTTAAAAACCTCCAAAGAAAGAGATTCCACCATGCTCCGAAGCAGCATATTTCACTGTCAGACAGCTCTTACTGTCAGCAAGTTCTTCCTAATGTTGAGGTGGAATTTCTTTTTCATTGTTCCTGGTCCTATTCTCTGGAGCTGCAGCAAACAAACTTGCTCCATGCTCAATATGACATCCCTTCCAATATTTAAACATGTCTATCACGTCACTCCATAACCTTCTCTTCTCCAAGCTAAACATACCCAGCTCCCTAAGCCTCTCCTCATAGGACATGGTTTCCAGACCTTTTCATCATTTTGATCACTTTCGTCTGGATACGCTCTAGGTTGCCCACATCCTTCTTGAACTTTAGTGCCCAGAACCACAATGTCCTGCTTACCTCTACTGAGAGCAGCACAGCAGGGGAATATACAAGGAATAGTCCAGAGTCCAGTCCAAAGGTCACACAACACCAGTCACAGCAAAGGGCAAAGGCAAGAGCATAGTCACAAGGCAAGTCCAGAGGTCAGATGACCAGAGTCATGAATCAAGAGCAAGGAACAACAAGGCTGCAAGACTGGTTGCCTGCTCCAAAGAACCTCTGCAGCTGGAGGTCTCTTAACAGGCCTCTGCTTCTCTTAGCTGAAACCTATTAGCTCTCTTCTTCACTTCTAGCCTGGAAGAACACCTTCTTGACCAGTCTTCGCTCCTCAAGTCCTAGCACCTGCAGCCTAGAGTCCATAGAGTATGTTTCTCCCTTTGTAGCTTCTTGAGCTTGTTCTGGGACTCCAGATCCAGGCAGCCCCAGATCTGCCTTGTCTCAGCCTCCTCCATGTCCTCTGATTGTGCCTCGAAGTCAGGCCCAGGGCAGTCCATGACACACAATTCCTAGGACCATATTCTCTATGGTTGCTCCTTCCAGTCCTTCAAGGCAGCCTGGAGTGGGAGGAGCAACTTTCTCTCGGCCCCGCCTTCATGCTGGCCTATATAAGGCCATGTGGCCCGGCATCCGGGGCCATTTTAGCTCAGCTCCCCACCCTCCGTCCCTCGGGTTGGTGCTTTGCTAGTCGCAACCAGGGGTGGCAGCATAGGTCATGATCTGTGAGGAGTGGTCTCCAGGGCTGCGGAGCACTGGAGCGGGAGTCCTTGGGGACCTGGGTGTGCTGAGGGCATACGTTGTGGCCATTGCGGGGACCATAACGTTTATTGCATTGCCCGGTGACTCATGGAAATACATGCAATCGGAGGGTTGCTAGATGGCGTTTCATAGCCCCTAGGTCATCCTGACGTCTGGCCACGTCCAGGCCGTTGCGGTCATCGAACAACTGGGGTGTTGTTCGATAATCCAGATCCTGACCTCATGCTTGGGGACAACCCTACACTGTTTGCTGTTTGCTTTAAATAAAATTGTGGCCTTTCCTCCAACTATGCTTATGTGTTTCTTCTGGTGGCGCCCCTCCTAGGCAAATATTCTAGCCATGACAGCTTGGCAGAGCCTCCATGTTCAGAGATGCAATTGATGTTGCTATGTTTAGACGATACCTTGCAGACCACATTGGTGGACTACAGTTCCCAGTGGCCATGCTGGGATCTATAGCTGGAAAAACTCTTCCTAGCTCTTGGAAGGATAGCATGTCTCAATATGTAAAATCAAATACCAAGATATAAAAGATTTTACTAAGGGTTCCTGGGATCAGTGGTGAATGAGGTAAGTACTATAAAAAGGGTCTTCTCAGTGGTAGTACCCTGACTATAGAATGCTTTCTCCTGGGAGGCAGGTTCTACCAGTAAACACAACAATTGTTTCCAGGACCTTATCGTCCAATACATGAAAACCCAGACATGTATGTCCTAGGCATAATCCCTTTGTGATCTCATGGGGCTGGGCTCTGGCAGTGTTACAAGAGTGATGTTTCAAGGGGCAGCCACTGGTGATGTCATGAAGCGCGATACATTACACATCAACTACAGTTGCACAGATTGTATAATTTAAAAAATAACAACACCCAACAATATCATGCCTAACACACCTTTCAAGACAGTGCTCTCACTTCCTCTTTCTCACTCTTGAGTACTGTACTGGAAAAGAGAGGCCAGGTCCTGATAGCTGGGAACCTTATATGGAACCAGAATCGAATACCAGAATAGAGAGAGAATAAAAACAGCCACAGTTTCTTCCCCGCTTTCTTAAGCACCAGGTGTTGCAAACCGCCGAGAACTTCATTTTTCCAGAGTGCTGCACTTCCATCTGTTTCAATCCAAGGGAACATTAACAAGCCAGTGAAAGCAAAGTTTGGGGTCCCAAGTCTACCATTTGCTGCAGAACAGACTCATCTGCTTTTACAGGCAAGCATCCTCCAGGGCATTGGGTGGTGTTAAAGAGATCACCTTGGAGAGGCTGTGCCAAGGAGTATCCACCAGAGTCCTGTTTTTTTGTGTCTGCTGTTCAGCAGACTCAGCAGAAGTTGAGGTAGTCATGTGGAAGAGGCTGTGAACATGCCAGCTGACCTGGCGTTGGGGGGGAAAGAGAGAAAAATAAATGGCTTGGAAAGTGTTCAGCGTGGATTACAACTCAGTGGAGCCATTCCTCTTCCTCCGCCGCTGCCCAAGAACGGCCAAAAGCTGGAGTGCAAAGCTTCCCAATTACCATCAGGACAGAGTCTGGAGGACTTGCAGATGCCAAAGACTCTAATTGGCATCAGCATCGCCAGCCACTTCCTCTATGCATATATGTATCCCTGAGGGCTGGAATGTACCACAGATCGAGTTCGGCCTCTTGCTGGCCATATTGCGTCCAAGGGGCATGGTGGTTCATTTCGAATAGATGGCCATTTTACTTCTGCTCACTCTCCAACCTCCTGCCTTTAATGCTGCCTGTGGCTTGGCACAGTTAACCATGGTGCGGGGAGGTAGAGGTGGAAGAAAGAAGGGGAACAAAATTTCACAGCTGCAGTTTAGATCCCAGCAACGTTAGCCTTTGGAAAGTCTGAGGACATAGTTACTTTTTCCGGTTATAAGGCCAGTTTGTATACATAAAAAGGCCAGTAAACCAGTTTGAATGTATGACTCTTGGAAATCACTCGGGTCTTTTCTTGCCACCCACAGCTGTCTCACTGCTAGGCTTGGTGTCACCCCTGTGCAGTATCACATGCTGGTACCCCCAGGGTACTTGGCAGACACTCCAACCAGCCTCCTTTGCCAGCCAGGTCACCTCTGCCATGGTAGAGGTGAGGTGCCACCTGGCAACTCTTTCCAGGTCTGCTGGGGCTGCCCTATCCTATTTGGTGAGTGGATCCACCAGATCAGAAGAAAGCTACTTCCGGAAAGCTGGAAGACTCCAAATGCTACCCCTTCCAGAAGGCCGGAAAACTCAGGAGGCAATTTTTTTCCAAAAGGCCAAACTCAGAAGGAAGCCTTCTGGAAGACCAGAAGACCCAAAGGGAAGCCTTTCTTGAAGGCCAGAAGACCAGGAAGGCTACCCCTTCTGGAAGGCTAGAAGGCTGGGAAGGCAGCCCCTTTCAGAAGGCCAGAAGACCCAGTAGGAAGCCCCTTCCAGAAGGCTGCAACATCCAGAAGAAAGCCCCTTTTGGAAGGCTGGAAAACCTTCAGTAGTTTGTCAAAGCCACTTGGTAGCTGGACCAAAGCATTGTGTGTATATATTGGGGGGAAAGGAGGAGTGTTTTTACGTACACCACCGGGGGAAATTATGCTTCTTCTGTCACAACACTATCCATTCTTTTAAAAACAATGGTTTGCTTCCAAGCAGGGACGATCCATTGCGCCTGGAAGCACATATCCCTGTTGTTGTTTTACTGAGAACAACAACAGCTTCCTCCTTCGCCAAGTAGGCTGGCTTCCCAAGGAGTTCTCTCTCCCTTGCTCCTCCAAGACCTGGATCAGTTCCTTTCCTGCTTTATAGACCACCACCACCCTTCATCACTTTGATTTATAGACTACGTATCCCCAAGGCATGAGGGAGCCTCCTACGTTTTGTTCCAAGACAAGGGTTTTATTTTAAAGAGAACATGACTCTTTTCAAAAGAGGAGGGGGGAACCCGCATGGCTTTAAGTCTCATTCATTCTCCTTTTGTGCAGCTCACAAGATTTACAATCCTTGGATTGAATTTCATCTCATCTGGAGAAACGTGAGGGAAGGAGAGCTTCGGTTCCTGCAGTTCTGGCTTAATGTTTTGTTCTTTGTTATCAATTGCTTGCAGGGCTTGGAAGGAACGGGCTCAAAATAGTGAGTTACTTGTGGTTCTTCTCTTTTTGAGTAATAACTAACTTAAGGGTACATCTACACTGTAGAAATAAGGCAGTTTGACACCACTTTGAGTACTATAGTCTATAAAGAATCCTGATATTTGTAGTTTTACAAGGTCTTTAGCCTTCTCTGTCCAAGAGTGCTGGTGCCTTACAAAATTACAAATCCCGGGATTCTGTAGGATGAGGCCATGGCAGTAAAAGTGGTGTTAGTACATTGTTTCTAGAGCAAAGATGCAACCTTAGTTAAGTCTTAGTTATTACTCAAAAAGAGAAGTTGGAGAGAGTCAATGTAGTGTAGTTGTTTTAAGAACTGTACTTTGACTCCAGAAAACTGGGACTCAGTCATCGTAACCCTTTAGGTGATCTTAGATAGGTCTCACTCTCTCAGCCTCAGAGGAAGGCAATGGCAAGCCCCTGCTGAAGTAATCATGCCAATGATACATCATGGTAGGTTCTCCTTAGGGTCTCCATAACTCAGAAACAACTTGAATAATAACAAATAACAACAAATAAAAACAAAAATGAATTACATTACAATAGCAACAGAACAAAGGAAACTGTCATATGTTTTTGCAGTGTAACTAGAACTGTTTTAGTGATTTTTATAGGCCAAAAATGTATTTAATGTTCTCAGGTATGGTTGGTAGCAATGTGCAAGAGGACCTTAGTGACACCGGAGAATATGGGACTTGTGGCTATGGATTATAGTGGCAGAACTTGAAAGTATTATGTTTTTCAAAGTACAACTGCCGGTATCCTGGTAAAAAAATTGAGAAAATGTGACTTGCCCAAGGTGATCCAGGTGGTTTTTTGGCTGAGTTGAGATTCGAACCCTGCTCTCCTAGGTCATAGACCAGCAACCAAACCACTACACCACACTGGCTGCCAAGGATATTTCCTTTGGGCAGGCACAGGTGTTGGCTTCCATCTATGCCCATGCCTTTGCCGGCCTGTTTTCCAAAGTGCTTCTTCATCACAGCCCCCGTTTTCCAAAGACTCCAGAAAGCTTCTTGCCACTCAGAGCCTGCGCACAAAGGTGACATGTTCAGATGTAATTTACAATCCTTTCTCTTCCAGCATTACGCAGGGCCCATTTGTTAAAAGAGGACACCCTGCTTTTTAAAGTCCTCGATTTATCGACCTGCAACTCTACCTGGGAGAAATGTTGCTTTGATGACTCCTCGGATCAAAGGGGAAGTGTGGTGTTTATTGGATCTCCTTTCATGGGGGGAAAATGGAATTGTATATCTCCCAGACCATAAAACTGAAATATGGTTCTTTGAGAGAGTTTTCTCTGCGGCTTTGCTTTTGTCTTGGGATTTCAGCCGCTGACCTTGTAAAGCCCAGAGGGAGCAAGGCGAGTGGGCTTGGTGTGTCATTAGAGAAAATGAATGGAGCAACAAATCATTCTGCAGCAAAGCGCACAGGTGGCACTGGCTGTACCACTCCTGAGCCCATGGGCTTACGCATGTACCGGCTCATCCCTGGGAGAGGCATGCATCATTTTAATGAAATCTGCTTGCAGTGAAAAATGGGTGCTTCTGTAGGTGTGCTCAACAGAGCTAGAGCCAGGCCAGAGGCAGCCTTAGGCATTCTGGTGCAGCCTCCTCTTTCATCATTACTTCTTGTGCCAGGCCCTAACTCCTGGCGATCCTATGGATGAGACGTCTCCAAGCTCCCCTATCATTCATTGCTCTGTAGATTCATGTTTTTGACTTCCCTGAGTCTAGCCATCTTGGATGGGTTCTCCCTCTCTTTGACTGCCCTCCACCTTACCTAACATTATTGTCTTCTCGAGTGAGTCATGCCTTCTCATGATGTGGTCAAAATACAATAGCCTCAGTTTCGTCACTTTGGCATCCAGGGAGAGATCTGGTTTGATCTGTTCTAGGACCTATTTGTTTGTCTTTTTGGCTATCCACAGTATTCTCAGCACTCTTCACCACATCTCAAATGAGTTTATTTTTTATTTTTTCTTATAGGCTTTCTTTAATGTGCGTCTCTCACATCCATATACTGTGATGGAGAATACTATGGCTTGGACAGTTCTGACTTTGGTGCTGAGCTGGATGTCTTTGCTCTTTAGGATCTTTTCTCATTCTTACATGGCTGCCCTTCCCATTCCTAATCTTCTTATTTCTTGGCCGCAGTCCCCATTCTGCTCAGTGTTTGATCCTAGGAGGTACGGGAGCTCTTTAAGTATTTTGATTTCTTCATGGTCTAGGTTGAATTTATGTATTTCCTCCGTGGTCATTATTTTCTTTATGTTCAGCATTAAGCTTGCCTTTGCACTTTCCTCTTTGACATACCTTAGTAATTGTGACAGATCTAAAATGTTTTCCACTAGTAGTATGGTGTCTCCTATCTAAGATTGTTGATGTTCCAGAAGGTAAGGTGTGAGATATAGCCAGTGCAGCGCAGTGGTTAGGATATTGAACTCATTGTGGGAGCTCAGATCCTTCAACTGTCCTGATCTGGTAAGCACTGCCCCAATTAATCTTCTTTCATCCCACTTTTCAGCTACTTTAAAATGTCCCAGTTTTCTCCTCCTTTTCCCACTTTCCCCATTTGTCCTTACATCCATTGCTGCAAAGTGAGTTTTTGCACTTGCTAAATTCACAAAGCAGAGAGGAGATTAGGGATGGAATCTGTCTCTTCCCAAGTAAGCTCAAGCAAAAGGAAACTGCTGCATAGAATAGTGCATCTCGAAACCAAGCTCTGTGTGGAAGAATTGAAGGAGATGGTTATGCTGAGTTTGGAGAAAATAAAATGGAGTGATAATATGATATCCATTTTCAATTATCTGAAAAGCTGCCATGTGGAAAACAAAATGTGCCTGTTTCCTGCAACCTCCAGAATCCTCCAGCCAGCATGGCTTTTGGATTGAAATACCCAGAATCCCCCAGCCAGGTTGGCTTTTTGGACTGCAACCCCAGTATCCCCCAGCCAGCTTGGCCAGTGGCTCTAGTGGCCATGCTGGTCAGGGATTCTGGGAACTGTAGTCCAAAAAAGGTCAGTTTTATGTGCCCTGATAGTAAAGCTGGTCCTGTAAGCTCCCTTCTCCTCCTGACATCCCTTAGGACACACTGCTTCCAAAATCTCAGCCCCTGCCTTAGTTGCAACAGGCGTCGGCCTATTAGCCGGAGTGTAACTTCTCTTTGCATCCTAGGACCAAACGGAAGGCAAGCTGTTTCCTTGGCAGCAAGATTGGAAGCAAAGAGTCCTTTTGCACCTTCTGAATAATGCATCAGTTTGTTCTCGCAGGAGTCTGACAACACTGCAAGCTCCTCTGTATTACTTACAAGTTCACTGAACTCGCTGTTGTTCGATTAGTGACAATCCCCAAGAGTCAGAATCAAGACTGTCTCTCTTCTACCAGAATAATTTCTCTTTTGCAAAGTGGTTAGGGGATCCATTTCCTTCTCTCTCTCCCCCGCGCCTGCCTTGGGAGACTTTAATACATGACTAACTCCTTGGGACTTTCCTTCTCTTGGCCTGCTTTTGAACACATAAAAGAGGCCAAATGGGCATTTTGTAAATGGAGGAACAGAGCAATTAATAGGGCAATCTGATACAGACCTACGCAGACCTAGCTCCTACAGCCCTCAATGGGATTTGCTCACAAATTGAGCCAGCTACTGGTTCGAATGTTGGACAACAACTCTGGAGACCAGGGTTCAAATCCCTGCTCAGCTGTGAAAACCTACTTGGGCAAGTCACACTCTCTCAGCCTCAAAGAAAGACACAAATCTTGACAAGAAAGCCCTATGATAGGGTCACTTTAGGGTCTCCAAGATACCTATGTTTTCTAGACCAGAGAGTACATTGGAAGTCGTATCATATAGTTTTGCATGGCAAGCTAACCCCATCTAGCTTTGACCAGTATCCGTATTAGGAAAGATAGTGTCCATGAACCCATGTACACCCTTGTTATTAATAAATAACTCTTCCAACTAGCAGGAACTGGCAAATGTTTGAAAAGTGGATTAAAAAAACAACAACCCACAAAAACAAATAATTGTTTGCCCACGGAGGTTGCTTTCCTGGCTCACGTCAAGGTTTTTGTGGTGCTAAAAATTGCCAGGAGTCTGAGAAATAATTGGAAACCGCAGGAAATGTCCACATTTCCCCCACTGTCTGACTCCTTTCCTACCTCTCAAACCAGTGGAAAATGGTGATGTGAGATACACATGGTTTGCCATATTAGTTTGGATTTGCCGACGGCCTCAAACTGGGTGAAGGAGAAGGGACTTGGATGTGGACCAAAAGGACATTTTCCACTATTTTGCAGTTTCCCATTTTCCCACCTTGAAAAGTTTAGACATCAAATGCTTTCCCAGTTTCAGGGGACCAAAAAGCAACACAGCGTGAAACATTAAGGTCTCCTGCCTGTTCCTCTGATCACACTTTCTTCTCCATCTCATCTCCTCCAAATCATCATCATCATCATCATCATCATCATCATCATCATCATCATCATACTAAACCAGCATGAAGTGCTTTCAAGACTCACTCATACCTTGGCTACTCTGTGAACCTACCCAGTGTTTTAGACTTCAGTTTCCAGAAGGGAAAGGGAAAGGGTTATGGGAGCTGTAGTCTCAAATGACTTCAGATCCAGACATTCACCACCCTTTGAATGGTTCCTCCAAAAGCAGGGGTCTGTCCCATAAAATCCTGGCTGGGCCTTTAAACTTTCAGCTGCTGGTCCTAAACATTTTGCTGTCGGAAGCGCAGGCCAAAGTGAAAAAGTAGTTTGCATTCAGTTAACGTAGCAGAGGGAAAAGGAGAGGAGGAGGAGGAGGAGGTCGATTCTTTCCCTTCCCAGTTGGCTCAGGCAAAAGCAAACTGCTGCAGCTTCTCTTAGCCTGTGTGTTATTTCTCATGAATAACATTTTCCATCTTACATTTTGCATGCAACCATAATGTTACTTGGCCTGTTTTCATCTGTCACATAGTGGTGGGCATACAGGTCGCTTGGTCCCTCTCTGACCCCACTAAGACCAACACGTTTAAAAGCTTTACAGCTTCATTTAATCATTAACTTGTACATTCGCCTGTTTCCCTCCACATTCCAGCTAGGCCATTGCTAGCTAGAATTGGCCCTGCTGCACCTTGCTCCCAAAACTCACTCAGGTTTGTGTGAGGTTTTAATTCCAGCCAAATGGACAACTTGGAGGACTCTAATATATAGGGTTGCCTTAAGTCGAAATTGGCTTGACAGCAGTTAACACCAAACCCAGATTTTCTCCACTAAGTGCATGAGTCCTGCACAAAGGACATGGCTGGCAGGCAGGTTTGTGGTATTTTCAGGTCAGGTTAAATCAGTCCTGACCACAAATTTAATACGTCTGGTGAGCTCATCTTCAATTTTTAGTGCAAAATGGTCTGTATAATTACATGCCTTGTTCTGGAATTGCATCCTCCAGGGAAAAGATGCACATGTACACGTTTTTCCTGAGGGGAAAAATGAGTTCAACCTATTTTCTTGGTCATTCCATTTTACCTGCAAAGGCTGCTTCATTTCCAAAGGTCAAGGGGCAACACTTTGGGGCAGTATATGCACCTTCTTTTATGATCGATTTTGTATTGTGTTTGCAGCAGTGAAGCTTTCTGACCCGGATGAACTGGGCAAGGTGTGATGTCTCAGAACGCTGGTCGACATTCCAGTTGCTCAGCAAACATGGCCCTAAGAACACCCCCAATGATACAATGAGGGTTGTTCTCCCCAGCCATGCTTTGTTGTATGTGCTTTGGCTTGCTTGTGTTTTGGATGACTGGATTTATGGAGGGAATAATAGACGACAGGCAAAAGATTGCAGTGCAGGTGAGAGGGCAGAGCTTGGAAATGTTTCTTTCTGCACTTCAGGGAAATGCATCTGAAGATGCCAGCCATAGATGCTGGAGAAACATCAGGAATAAACTCTTCTAGAACATGGCCACATAGCTCAAAAACCCCACAAGAACCTTTGTCCCAATAGGCTGCTTGCTTGAAGTCAAATGGAGGGAAATTCCTGGAATCCCAGAGCCACTCTTGAAAATTTGGTAGCCATGCTTTAATGTATTTTAGTTCAGGAAAGAGGTCCACAGCTCTCTAGTGGAAACTCCAAGTACCTCACCAAACTACAAATCTCAGGATTCTCTAGGATGGTGCCATAAGAGTTACAGTGGTACCAAACTGCTACAATTGTACAGTGTGGATACACCCTCAACGAAGGAACAGGCCTTTGCTTTGTGTCACAGAAGTTACAGTCCCCTCACTCTGTGAGTGAAAGGAAAGTGAGCTGCACTTTTTTGCTCTTTGTGGTTCAGATCTGGGAGGAAATAACCACAGTTGTTCCTAAATTCCACCCTGTAAGCCTCGGGCGTCTTTCTTGAAATCTCCCATTGTGGCCATGGATGGAAATTTCCCTGTTTCCTCTCCATCCATGAATCACAAACCCACTTCACTTGTCTGAAAGCTCACATCGCCAGATGAGTAGGGAGAAAAGGGTGAGGGTAGTTGAGCCAGCAAAGAGGTCTCTAGCCACTTCAGAGACTTGCCTTTTCTATTCTCGCTTTTGGCAAGGCAAGTATTTGTGCAAAAGCGCTGGTCGCCAAAGGATAATTGTTTACCGTTCAGAGAGAAATTCGTCACAACTCATCCCCGTCAGCCACCACCATCTGTAGCAGGAAAGGAAGCTGTGAAAGGCAGGAGGCTCAAATCACTAAGAAGAAATGCAATTTAACCTTGTGTGCTGCACACCTCATGGCCGCTCACGCTTTTATCACTGCCTGGAAACCTTGCCTGCGTCATAAGAATCTGTCGGTTAAAATATTATAGGTGAGCAGGACTGCTGCCTGGGTTGTTTGCACTTTGGAAAACCTTGTAGGAAGGTTTTGCTTTTGATTATTTGCAACAGAGATAGGAAGGTTTAAGAGAAAAGTGCGCAGTCGGTCAATTAACTCTTTGCCTCCATCATTTCACAGATGAAAATCAGGACAAGTGCGGACCAGCAATATCAGAGTGTGGTCAGCGTGGTCAAGGTTATTAATGAGGAACAACACACAAACTAGGAATGGCTACAGCAGTTTGCTTTGGCCTGAGTTTGCTGGAAAGGGTGAGACTCCATCCCTCTTCCCCTCTCCTTCCTGATTGAGTACAGACTACTTTCCCATTTTGAAATCAGTTTACACCAATAGGAATAATTACAATGAGGACAGGACTTGTGTGCAAATGTGCTTAGTTTCAGGAATGGGGTTGTACCCCTTTCAACATGCCAGGCCTGCAGAGGCGCCAACGTTTCCAAGATGAAAACCAAACCACATCAGAGTGTGGTTAGAAGCATATGGGCAGGCAAGAAGAAGAAGGGAAAACTTATTAATGAGCAAGAACACACAAAACTCCTATTTTAAGCAAAGAAACCATGGGATTTATGTTCTGAGTTTAGGAAGAGGGAGATTCTTCCACCTCCTCTCCTCTCCCTTCTGCAGAGTGAGTTACTGGGGTGCCAGAAGGGAATGTCCATGTCCGAGGTTGTTGTGCCTTGTTTGTAAGTCCTGAATGGGTCCAGGCGCCATACAACCAAGAGAATAGTCTTCAAAGGTTTGCCATGGCATGCTGACATCATTCTGGCTGGCCTCTTTGTTAGCTCTGGGCAGATGGACTGAATCTTTCCCAAGACCTTCAGTGTGTGGGCATCCCAATCTACTTGCAAAGAGGCATGAGGGTACACTCCACACTAGAAATCAGATACACATCCCTTGAGGTGTCACCTGGTGCAGTCTGCACCCCCCCCATGCACCCTAGAAATGCCCCTTGTACTAACATTGCTTCCTTCAGTGGTAGCAGTCTTACTGGCAGAAAGCTGCCAGTATTGTCTGTTTCTATACATGGAAAGAAGTGGGATATCATTTTACTGTATCCTTTGCTTGGGACATCTTGAACAAGCCCTGGACTGACAACAAAGGACCGGAGAAGAATAAGTATAATAACTTTCTTCTCTGGCTTAATGGATAACAAAGGACAGAGTGGTATTTCCAGGTAGCAATCTGGCAACCTAATTCAATGGGCCCTTGGTATCCACTAGGGTTTGGTTGTAGGACTCCACCGTGGGTACCAAAATCCATGGATGCTCAAGTCCCATTAAGTACAGTGGCATAATAAAATGGTGTCCCTTATATAAAATGGCAGAATCAAAGTTTGCTATTTGGAATTTATACCCCCTTTTTAAGGAATATTTTCAAGTCATGGATACTTTAATTTTTGGATACAGGGGGGTGACTGTGCACACTTGGGCTATTCTTTAATTGTCCATGGTCACAGTTGGTGCTTTCTATTTTCCCCAAACCTATGGAGTAAACATTCTTTTGTGAATATTTCAGCATAAAAACAGAACAATTTTACTTCCTCTGCAGGTTTAACTTTAAAAACAACAACGACAACATGACTCCCTGTATTTTTCTGTAGCCTGAGCACAGGTTGTAATTTAGGTGTGTGTATTTATGGCCCGTGAACAAAGCTATTTAAAGCCCTACTGACTATGAACCAGTCTTTAGCAGAGACAAACTTAGTCTGTGGAAATGTGCAGCCAGGGGGGATGTGGGGTGTGTCTCTGCCTTTTCTCTTTTTGGAGGGTGAGGGTGACCCAGGATACGTGAAAATAGAAGCAGAGCAAAAGGCCAATCAATGGTCAAAAAAGAACTGAAGTCCCTTTAGGGAGCGCATGTGGGCAAGCACCTGCACAGAAGACATAATTTTGTATCTTAGCACTAAATTAGAGATGCACCAAGATGCTATTTTTCATCTTATGTCTTGGGGAAAAGAATGCACATTCACAACAAAAATAAGGCAAGAAGATGGGCAACCCTGAGTAGAGTTGGGCAACCACAGCTTACGAAATGTTGTGGGTGACCTATGGGAGAAGAAATATAAAAATCGGGGGTGTCTCTAGAAAATGGTTAGATAGGGCCAGATAGAAATAAAGATGTGGACTGGTGCAGATAGGAAAAGAATTGTATAGGGGCCAGTTAGGAAGAAGGGAATGGAGGAGAGCTGAATAAGGTTTTGAGTGCCGAGAGTGTGGGAAGAGTTAAAAAAGAAGTGTTGCTTTGGAGATTACTATATATGGCTTTTAAACTGTGATTAGACCCAGCAAAAAGTGGCTTTGGTGATACTTATCACACCACAATGCCTCCAGTCCATAGCTGCTGTGTCCCTTTTCATTGATGGGGAAAACTTGTTAATGAGTTTGGAATTGCACATGTCCCCGGGTGTGAAACATCACTGCCAGGGCAGTTGCCCCTGGTTAATACTATGAAGAACAAGATGCACATCTTCATTCAGCAAGGGGCACCAACTTATTTTGCTATCTATGGACAAAATGGGAAAGGAGTAGAATGAGTATCGGTGAAATTTAAGATCTGCAGGCCAAGGATTATTGGCAGTTCCACCAAAGCATATGACTCTATCAAGGCGGCAAGCCTTTCAGGATCATTGTCTACATTTATGAAATAGTCTTCCTTTGCACCTCTGGCTGGAGGAGGATCCTACCTTCTTTCGTAAAGGGTTGAAGGTGTTCCTCTTCGATTCACAGGATTGTGTTGCTGAGTGTGCCTAAGGTGGCCAAGATGGGTATTGACTGATAAGAAGTTTGCTTTAGTATATTAGCATATTATTTTAGCATGTTAGCATTTTATAGTGTTGTGTTTTATCCTTCATTTTTTGGCTATATATGTTTGATGTTCCACCCTTTGGTGGAAAAGGTGTTATAAATAAAAGTTATTCAGTCCAGTAGTAAGTGGTGGGTGTGTACAATGGGAAAGATTTTAAAAACCCACCCCCAAAAATCCTTCTACCAAACTGATGCTTTATGAGTTATAGTTGAAACCCAGCAAAGTCTGGTCATCTAGGTGCAAGAGATGGAAAATGTGACCCATATATTTGTTTGCTCTGTAAAGAAGCCGGCCAAACAAACATATGGCATATGGCACGGCTAGCACTGTGAAACCTGGGGCTAGGTAGAATGGTTGCAAAGCTGCCATGGCCCCCGGCTGGTGTTGATGTGTGCATGCTAATCTTGTCTAACAGCAAAGGCATGACACTTGGTTAAGCACAAGGTGCTGGACTCAGGCCAGGGAAACATCTGGCCACATTAGGCTCAGTCACAAGGAGCAGCACCTTATGCTGGATCTCAGAGGGAGTGTCATTCCATTCCAAGGCAAGAAGGGTGGAATGTAACTCACTGTCATGTGGAAACATGTGTTCTGCAGGCCCAGGTGGTGTGCTTACCTGCCACCATAACACCCCCTTCTTCATGCAAGAAGCCAAGCGTCCCTGAGGGGAATCATATAGCATTGGGTTTCTCAGCTGGCCAGTGAGCCTCTGCAGTGGCTAATATCCTGCCTTTGCAAGTGCAGATGGAGCAAAGGAAAACTGCATGCATTTTGAATTCTGGGGGGTTATGCACACATTTTATTCTGCAACGAGACTATGTGAATGATCTCTCATGCATTCCTAATTTGTCATTCACACTATTTATTTACATCTCTGCAAGTTTTGTCACTCATATGTGTCAGCACTGTGAATAAAGGTGGAATCGATGCTGATGCGGATGTGTTCAAAACCTGTTCAAGGCAAGGAAAGTTTTATCCCGGTTTATCCCAGATCTCTCGCCATTGGTTATGCACACAGCTGACAATGTGACTCTTTCAAGAAAACTTGGGGAAACCCCCGGGACCGATTATCGTGGGTTTTGTGGGTTTTTTGACAGCCTCCTTAAAAAAATTTAATTGGATGCATTCAAAATTCATGTGAATGACCCAGATTCAACCCACATTCTACCAGGATTAGTATGTAGAGAGATCTTGTAGCACCTTTGAGACTAACTGAAAGAAAGAAGTTGGCAACCATATATGCATGCTAAAAACCTAAAGGCTTGTGGGGTTAAGTTAGACCTTATAGGGTTTGGGTGGGACAAGGTAAACCAAACTTATGTCAAGCTATAAGACAAGGAGGCAGAATTAAGAGAGAGTACCCAAATGAGAGGCAGTCTTACGATTCCATGGCTACCTATCTTCTACCTTCGTTCCCAATGATCTTTTCAAAGAAAGGACCCACATTTTAAAGAATCAGGTTGGCTAAAACATTGCTGAAGTGTAGAAAGGACAATGCAGCAACAGGCAATTTGACCTTCGGATGGAATCCGCGGGGAATGAAGCCTTACTATTTGTTTTGGCAGAGCAAATAGAGGAGACGCATTGCCACGAACCAGGCACTTTGGGCAGGATATCCGATATAGTAAACGGGGGAAGAATACACATTAGTTATTTACTTCTCTCTTTAATGAATTTGTTGTTCTTGTTAACTGCCATCAAGTCAATTTTCGCTTATGACAACCCCATGAATGAGAATGAGTCCGTGTGGTGTAGTGGTCTGAGCACTGGGTTATGATTCTGGAGACTGGGGTTTGAACCCCATATTGGACATGAAAACCTATTGGGCAATTCACATTTTCTCAGCCTCAGAGGAAGGCAAAGGTAAACCCCCTCTTAACAAATCCTGTCAAGAAAACACTGTGATAGATTTTACCTTAAACTGGAAACAAATTAAAGACAAACAACACAACACAAGTCACCCTGCCATCAATAGCTCCACTCAGGTCTTGCAAACTCAGGGCTCTGGCTTCCCAAACTATCTACCTGTAATAAGGTCATCCTCCTTTCTTAAAATGATTCATGGTTTCTTGTGATATGTCCAAAGTACAACAGTCTCATTTTAACCGTCTTGGCTTTTAGGGAGAGCTCAAGCCTGGAGCACCCATTTACTTGTGTTTTTGGCAGTCATATCCTATGAAATCCTGGGATCTGTAGCTTGTTGCAGCACCAAGACTTCTCTTACAGGGAAGGCTAAGTATCTCACAAAACTACAAACCCCAGAATTCTATAGCATGGAGCCATGGCAGTTAAAGCGGTGTCAAACTGCAGTAATTCTGCAGTGAAGACGCAGCCACAGACTCACTGCAGATTAACAAATGCATTGGGGGGGGGAGAGAGAGAGAGAGAGAGAGAGGTGGCTTAAACAAAAGAAAGGAAACATACAAACGCTGTCTAAATTACCAGAGAGATGTGCAGATTAATAACCATCTAGCAAAGACATGCTAAGGTTGCTGCCTCCAATAAAAAAGGCCAAGAGGGAAATAGCAGCATGGGAGAGCAAGGAGAAAAAATATATATTATCTTCAGACTACAAAAGGTTTTGATGCCATTTACTTAGCAAGCAAGTCCATTAAGTGCCACATTTTCTAATTGCATGAATAATATGTCTGTTTTGGCCATAAAGGGCTCGCGCCTTTTGTCAGCGGTAAAACTAGAGTGGCTCAAATAAATTGAAAAACAAAACCTGTCCGGAGATTCAAAAGAATGGTCTGAGCGATTGTTTTTGCTGCCATTATTAGATCTCTGACAACATCAGTTTGGGAGATCCCAAAGGGAAATGGAGAGGAGGAGTGGAGGTAGAAGGAGGTGAGGAGGAGGAAGAGATTTATCTCAGGGCAAGAAGGGTGGGAACTTCTTTGGATCTCAAGCTATAAATATTTCAAGCAAGGAGCAAATCTCTTGGCACCTGCCCAGAGGTGCATTTATCCACAAATGGATGCCGGTGATGCAGTGCTCCTGTCTGCTCATCAAAACCATTTGAGTTGATTGTTTGAGGCACAGGAGTCCATCTGTGGATGGTTCAGAGCCATAAACCCATTAAATATGAAGTTTACCTTGCATTGAAGAGGAGCGGCTGGGGGCCGGAAGGGTGACACAGTGTGAACAAACAGAACTCAGAGATTGCAGGATTTGCTCACCTCACAAGCCAGGGAGTGACACCATCCCTCCGCTGAACACACAACCAGAAAGCCAAATTTCCCATTTAACACATGCCTACATATGGAAACTATGGGTTCATCTCCTTGGTCGAAATAATGCAGTTTGACATCAAGTGCTGTGGCTCCATCCTATGGCACCTTGGGATTAGTTGTTTCACAAGGTCTTGAGCTTTCTCTGCTAAAAAGTGCTGGTACCCCACAAAACTAGAAATCCCTGTAAGGTGGAGCCATTATTATTATTGTTGTTGTTGTTGTTAAAATGATGTCAAACTGCATTACTTCTTTTACGCATCCGTTGGGCATGGGACTATAAATGTAAAGATTTATATATCAGCCGGTGGACATGTCGTTCCTCATCTGAGCATCTTTGTGAAGTATGTGAGTAAATCTACCAGTGCCCTTCCCAGACTCATGATGAAACTTGAACTTCTACCATTTGCAGAAATATTTGGAACGTTCCTTCCTGAAAGCCTCATGGCAGTTCATATTTCATAGACTGTTCATCTCAGGCGTGGTTGCTCATCCCAGTGCTGGGCAGTCCTTGTCCTCCCTCCCTGAACTCCGACTCTGGAGACCAGGATTCGAATCCCTGCTCAGCCATGGAAACCCATTCAATGACCTTTGGGCAAGTCACACTCTCTCAGCCTCAGAGGGAGGCAAAGGGAACCCCTCTTTGAACAAATCTTGCCAAGAAACCCTGTGGATAGCATCACCTTAGGGTCACCTTAAGTCATAAATGATTTAAAGACACACACCAACACCACCAACAACATTGTATTTGAAATAAATGTCATGTTAAGAAATGGGCCTGTCCCAAGGCACCTTGCTTCCCAAGGCACAACTTTCAATTAACTCACTAAAAAGTCCCAATAATGGGACTCAAGCCTATTACCGACATATTTAATAACAATACAAATTTAAAACCAATCAAAGGAATTGATAAAAGTATAAATATAAGAATTATTTTAAAAGTGATTAAACAATTCATGTACCTTGCAGATATGCAAATGTCTTTAGAAGCTATTGATAAAGTCAAATTTAAGCATGTGAGAAGGAACAGTATGACTATCTCATCAAATGACCAAGTAAGAGGATCATGAACGTAAGAAGGATGTATGTGATTAATGGTTGACGTCCGTATTGTTTTATGTGTTTTATTGTTTGAAGAAGAAGAAATCTGACATAGGAGAAATAATGGAGAAAGGTGTGGGAAGCAAAAGAACGGGTAAATAGAGAAGAAATATGTCATTATTTCTGTTAGATATACTGAAAGGAGCCTTTCACAACCTGGTGCCCTCCAGATGAGATGGACTGTAACTCTCAGCGTTCTTGGCCATTGGTCATGCTTTCTGGGACAGGTGATCATTGAAGTCCAAGACATTTTCAGGGTGCCAGGTTAGGAAGGACTTCAGAAAGGGTTTCTTTGCCACCCGCCCCAGAGGAAACAAAGGAAAATACCCCACTGCTATCCATACTTTGAAAATAAACTTTAAAAAATCCCTATTGCCTTTCTGGAAAGGAAGAACAAATGCACACAGATATGGGCCAGGAGAAGGTCATGTTTAAAAAGTAGCTATATGACAACCTTAAAAGTCCCTCTGCTTGTAGAGGGATTAACAGATGCTCAGTATTTCCTGCTGATAAGAATTATGGGTGGCACTCTGCTAGAAGAGAAAAATGAATAACTCAAGAGAACAGGCAACCAAAAGAGTCCCAGGCAAGGGTTTCCAAAGTGCATCTGGGCCCTTTGGAAAATATAATGGATTTCTGGCCCCACCCAAAACCCTGCAAAGCTGTTTCAAGTCCTCATTCCAGAATATGGCACCAACGAGTCACATACGCTGGCTTTGTCCTCGGGGTGTTGAGCCAGCTCCCATAGACGGCCCATTGACTCACCATGCAGCTAAAGTGTGTTTATTCCCATGACATAGATGCCTCCGCCTCCCAGAGCTGTGTTGGAAGCACTTTTATGTCTTCTGTTCCTAGGAACGGAATGGCTGAAATCATTTTTCTAAGGCAGTTCTAAAAACGTACCGAGCTTTGACACTGTGCAGGCACATTACACTCATTACATTTTTAGGATTGGCCTTACAAGTTTCCACGCGCATCCTGAACCTTTGTATCAAACAATCCCATCAAAGAAACACGCCGCCAATGAGCTGCGACTTGGCTGTTGGGTGTCGGCTCGACAGCAAAGCTAAATTTATCCTTGCGTATTCTGTGGAATGGCCTCGGTTGGAATCAGAGCTTGGAAGTAGCTGCAGCAACACATTGTTCCTGCTTCATTCTTTCCTGAAACAAAAAAATATAACTACATGATGTTGATAACAAAGGAAAATGTCACTCCTATTATATCTACAAGACTTAAGCAGAGCAGTAGAAGACAAGGAGGCTTGGAGATGTCTCATCCATAGGGTTGCCATGAATTAGAGAATCATAGAATCATAGAGTTGGAAGAGACCACAAGACCCATCCAGTCCAACCCCCTGCCATGCAGGAAATCTAAATCAAAGCATACCTGACAGATGGCCATCCAAAGCAGCTAACAACAAGCCATAAACAGTCACTGGGATATGGCCTCACTAAACATTGGAAGCGCACTGGCATGGTATGATGCATGGTCAAAACATGCGCAAAGCAAGAGTACATGACAAGTGGCTGAAACTTGACACCAGCCAAAGTTCTGCAAAGCTTAGATTCCAGGCTTTTGACCATGTTTGACCCTGTCCACAGTAAAGCGGGGCAGCTGAGAGTATCCTGCCCCAACTACGTTCCTTCCCCACCATCATGCCCTTCTCCTGCGTTGTCATGTCTTTTTAGACTGTAAGCTTGAGGGCAGGGAACCATCTGAATAACTATCTGTAAGCTGCTCTGAGAGATGTAGCAATCCCGCTGGCAAAACCACGGGGTCGCGACCCTCTCTCAGGATAGCAATGCTCATCAAGATTGAGATGTGGCAATTCTGCTGGCAAACCACAGGAATGTGACCCTCTCTCAAGGTGACAATGCTTTATCCATAATCAGATAGATAAATCCATGCTGACTTAGCTGGTCTTCACATCCTGCTTCCACTGCAAAAAGGGCACGTAACCTAGCAAATGTTTGTAAGGCAAACAACGAACTAATGTAAACAAGATGACAATACAAAGCCCAGCCAAAAACCTGGCTGGAGGAGGCTTGTAAGAGGCTTGTGAACCCCACTCTCGTCTCTGCGTCTCCTTGCCGGGACAGAGAGACTTTAGGGCTAAAGAGCGGGGTATAAATTCAATAAGTAAGTAAGTAAGTAAGTAAGTAAATAGCTCTCCTCCTCTACAAAGCCCTTCATTTTGAACCTGGGTAGCTGACTCCATGTGTGAACCATCCAGTGCATCCAATGCCATGGTGGGTTGCTTCTCTCTGAGATCAGTGCGAGGGGCCCAGTGACTGTCACATAGCCGCAGGGTGGCCAAATGTCATAGCTGCAAAGGCAAGACAAGGCACTGCAAAATGGGACAGTCAAGAAAAATGGAGGAGATTACGAGAGCTAAGAACGCTAATATACAGTTGGCCCTTCGCATTTGCGGATTCAATTATTTGTGCAGTAGCAATTAAAATGTGGTGGGTGTTGACTTCCACTATGGATTAGTAACTAAATTTCTAGTTGGGCTTTGTCAGGATTAGTTGGGCTCAGTCCTCTGAGAGATAAATGTGCATCTGTTGCTGTATATGTTTTAGGTATATTTATATGTACTTTATATGTCTTTTATGAGTTTTTAAAATTATATATTGTATTTTATATGCTGTTTTTTGTCCGTCTTATGCTGGTCTGTGGCCATAATATCCATCCATCTATCTATCTATCTACAGTATCTATCTATCTATCTATCTATCTATCTATCTATCTATCTATCTATCTATC
>NC_056527.1:123409386-123421285 GCF_019175285.1 Sceloporus undulatus
GTAGATATGCCCAGCATTTCAGTCTGTAGAGGAACTTTGTGGCTTAAGCAGCCACTGCCTAGAATTTTGCCTCCTGGCAAAGTGAAAAGGGTTTTGACCTGGTACAGGATGGATACCCTATCATTATGAAATGAGTAACAGAAAGAAGCATCTCCCATACTTGCACAACCAGGAGTAGGGCACAAGGGCTGGGTTGTGGCTGGGCATCCAACCCACTCCTTAATACTGTTTTCTGACATTGGGCATAATTGTGTTAATCTCCACTTTCCTGTGCAGCTGATGACTAACAGGAACGGTTAAGAATCCACTGGTAGATTTCCTTGCTTGCTGAAATGTGTGTGTGAGTGATGAAGGAGACAAACAATATGTGACAAGCGATGTTTCTGTATCTGTGGAATTTTCTTCTTCTTACAAGAGAAGAAATGAAATCCTTGAACAGCTTTGGCACTGGATTCTGCAGGTGTTTGCACATTACTTTTAGGACCACAACACCCAGCATTTCTAGCCAGCATCCCTAGTGCCTCGGAGATTTGGGAAACCTTAGTCCAAATAAGTAACTATTTCTGGTATAAATTCACCCACATATGTGGGAAATAACTGAGCTCCCCACATACATACATGTAGGGGGAGTGAAAGACTGAAATTGAATTCTGGGGGTGTTCAGAGGTTCAGTCAGAGATGACCCAAGATTTTGTGTTGATGTCTATGCAACAGCAACATGCTTTCCCCATCTCATGTGTTCTGATGCATTGCAGTCACAGAACTAACTTAGAAAGCATCTTTATTTTATATTGGTAAGCAGAACAAATGTAACCCATAGTAGTATGTCCCTTCTTCCCATGGACCCAAAAATATGGATATATAAAACCCAAAGAACTGAGGTGAAGCCATTTCTATAGATAACTGTTTGCTGCAGAGCAATGGTATGTGTTTTCCAAGAAAAGGAGAATGGGAAAGCTTTCTGAAAAAACTTCCCCACAGCTCTAAGTAATGCTACCCAATTCAGTATGTTGATGATTTTATTGGCATATTTGTCATAATGTAAAGAGACTAACATACAGAGGCAGGCTCATAGGAAAATGTGATCTGTCGGATAACCTGGACCTGAGCCATATAGCCTCAGGCATAAAGACCTGAGAAAGCAAGCAGCAAAAAATGCAAAATGGCAAAAGATGGTGTGAGTAGATTATGTTACTAGAAGCAGTATTGGTGACGATAAACCCAGAGGCAACATTCGCTCTTCTTCCCTTGCATGGGATACAAGGCCAGGCAAAAGGATTTCTTCTGCAAGAGATGAGGCTGGTCATCCTAGAAGTGGGGAGAGGCTCCACGCAGCCTGGTTTGCTTCTGCATTTGCCACGGAAGAGAGATGCCCTCTTCCCCAAGACAGCAGCAGTAAATCTGGGATCTTTGCAGGAGACGTGGAGGAGTACATCTGAAGATCATTTTCAAAGTGAACTCCAGTAAAAAGGGCATCATCTCTATAAATCTGTCAGCAGGGGCTTCTTGAAAATCCTGTCCTGGCTTCCCTTCCCCTCACTTCTCTTTGGAGACACCCTTTGCTGCCACAACGGCAGCCAAAGGACATCTTTAATGCAAGGCTGCAGCAATTCCCCAACTCATGCCCAGAGGTTTTTCTTTCCACAGAAGCTCTTTTTTCTTCTAGAAGCTCTGAGAGAGAGGGGTGTGTGTGTGCTTGAAGTAAACCCATGTGAAATGTCCATCCAATATGGCGTGGTGGTTAGAGTGTTGGATTAAGACTTTGGGGACCTGGGTTCGAATCCCTGCTCAGCCATGAAAACCCACTGGGTGATCCTGGGCAAGCCACACTCTCTCAGCCTCTCTCAGCAATGGCAAACATCCTCTGAAGAAATCTTGCCAAGAAAACCCAGGGATAGGTTCGTTTTAGGGTTACCATGAATCTGAAACATCCTACAACAACAAAAACAACAGTTAATCCTTGCAGAGATATGTCAGACTTTCACTTCAATGGATGTGAGCCTTGGACTCACCCTAATTTTTAAAAATCCGTGAAATGTTACTTGCAACTAGAGTAAATCACTGAATCTATGGGAACTTGGTAAACCAACATTTATGTATGTTCCAATGAATTAATGGGTCTCCCTTTGGTTGGGATTAACAGCTTGAATGTAGGCCTTTATTTTTCATGGCATGCCCACTTTGGGAATCACTGCCATTGCTGAGGAATATTGCTCCCTTATCAAACTCCATCTCTCCTTAATGTCTGCTGAGAAGAACCTGTAAGATGGATCAGTGCAGGAAAACGGACCTTCCTTCCCTGACATCATTCATACATTCATTTTTAGCACTAAAAATGTGCAGCTGCCACTCAGTTGTTGTGGAAGACCCAGACATCTGTCTTCAAAGCAACACAGCTGTTGGCTCAGTTGTTCTGGAGAATCCCAACTCCTTTGCCCTCTAGGCAGTATGTCTGTCTCAAGGAATCAGCAGTTCCACAGGGCTGGGTTTGCAAAATGGGTGGCTCTGGGAACATGCAATTTCCCTTCCAATGTGAGCCTTCCTTGGCTGTCTCCAATGTTCTGCAGGCTTTTGCCCTGGGGAAATCTTCAGTACCAGGAAAAAGCAGGTTTATCTGTATGATGCTTTGGGTGCTCTTGGAGGGCAAAGGGGAGGAAAAAGAGAATAAAATGCAAAATTCTTGACATTTAGCATGATAGGATCATCTTAACTCGGAAACAACTTGAAGGCACCCAATGCACACATGCGCATGTTTCTACTATTTCATTTAAAAAGAAACAGCAAAACAACAACGGTGGTATCAAGTATCAAGTTGTGTACCATAGATTTCGCCTCTCAAGGAGAAGGCAGCTGTAATCTTGAGAGATTATCCTGCAGAGTTCAGTTCATCACTTGGATATAATTTAAAGTGATAAGCAGTGTAGTACTGGTACTCTGTCTGGCACAACTGCGGAAACTGAACTTCTCAAGTTCCAGAGGCCAGGCTTCTTCACTGTTTGTTTTTGACTTGCTGTCGTTTTAACCTCCGAGAGGAACGGCCTTCGTCCTCCACTTGTTTGCATGGCTCAGCTGTGGCTTTTCCACTATAAATATCCAAGTGTGGTTAGAAAAGAGAGAGAGAAAGAGAGAAGAAGAAGAAGAAGAAGAAGCCCACTCTCCTGCCAGTGGGAGAGAAATCATAGCCCAGGGGCAAAGACACATAATTATAGCTTTTCTCCTGATGAAAGGAGCAACCAGTTGAACTCCGAAATGACAGTGTGCAGAAAAGGCTATTATCAGATTATCGCGCAATGGAATCTTTGCAGCAGCGGGAAAGCAGTCGGATACTTCCATGATCTGAAGTCAAGAACTCAAGAATTGGAGGAGATTCCCCCTATTAAGGACATTGTTGCATACTGGGTCCCTTAACACAAGGCATAATCTGCACTCAGCACCCAAGGCTTCTAGTCTCCACTGGTTTGCCAGGAGTAGTCCTGGAGCTCCTTTCCCTTCCAGAACAGTGAAAGCTAACCACTTCTTTTATCTGAAACGGCTGCTGTGTCATAGAGGCATTCCCCAACTTTTTTTGCAGAGGTATTTGCTATTTGTAGTCTTTTTCCATTAACGTTCCTGGCCTTACGCCTGGGACAACAGAGAGAGTGGAGCCAGCCATATCTATTTTTATTATTATTATTATTATTTGGTTCACCCACTGCCATTAACTTCAATGGGGCTGAACTGACTTAAGCCAAAGTACTTTGGCTTCGGTGAATTGTAGATGAGGCTAATAATTCCCTCTTCACTGGCTGCCCAGATCTCAAATCTGTACTAGGAGAGGAGGAGAGAGATCATATAAATATTGAAGCACTTTAAAAAAGACTCTGAGTGGCATTTTATCTTTGAAAACCATGGTAAAACTGCAAGTGGAAAGTAAAGAGCTCCAGAGGGGTCTAATCTGAACAGGGACAATGGATGACAAAATGGGAAATGAGGCTCAATATGAGTAAATAAGAGAGCCAGCACAGTGTTGGACTGTGACTCTGGAGACCAGGGTTCAATTCCACATTTGCCCATAATATCCACTGGGTGATCATGGGCAAGTCACATACTCTCAGCTTCATGCGAAGGCAATGGCAAACTTCCTCGGAACAAATCTTGCCAAGAAAACCCCCACCTTAGAGTTGCCATAAGTCTGAAATGACTTGAAGGCACACAACAACAACAATGAATAAATAATATAGAATGAGAGTGAGAAAAAATCCTGACTAGTCTTAAATTCAGGAGCATTTCATCTGGTGTCAACTGATGGGAGGGAGGCCTCAGGGCTGAGAGTAAAGTAGTTGGATCCTAATAATGCACTTCAGGAGAGTGGACTAGAAATCTCCAGCTAAGAATTCTGAGCATCTCCCCAAACTGCAGGATCAGGTTTATGGCAACTAAGATGGTGTCAAACGAAAGGCCAATCCAGCATGCAGGCATGGTGTCTCCCCATCATAATATGGAATGGCCAAGAGAAGGATCCATCTTGCCTGCTCTCAGCATCTTTAATTTCCTCTGAGGTTAGCACTGACCTCTTGGAGATGCGCTCTGTGGCTTGTCTCCTTGGGGGTAATTATCCACCGCAACATACTGTCTACGTGAGATGAGACTGACTTCTGACCTCTCATTGATTTGCAAAAAGGATATTAATTGCAACAAGAATGGGTTGGGATACATGAGTGTCGTGCACTCCCTTCACTTCTGCCTCATAACTCCACCGTGCGTAAACCTCGATTGGGAAGAGGCATTGATCGAGAAAGCATGAGAGAAGAAGCCTGGCCTTTTTCCATTCAGGGAAAACCATATGCCCCAATTGACCTAGGATTGTAAAGAAGACGATCTGAAAGTGACTCCTGATTTGGCTGAAGAGATATAGCATGCAGGTCTAACCTGAGGAACAAGAACCAAAAGGAGGAAGGAGCAGAGGCTTTCACATTAAAACTTGGGACAGCAGACAGATCAAGCAGAGCTGGGGAAAGTTATCCTTTTTGGACTATAGCTCCCACTATCCTTCAGCCACCATGGCCACTATCATGGGGCAATGGTTATGGTTGCAGATAGGCCGAGCCCAAATGCATGCCCTCCAACTGTCTCAGTTTGGCAGTCCCAGTTCGTTCTCTGCCATCCCACTTTTCTTCTATATACCCAAGCAACATCAGAGGATGGTCAAGATGGCAGAAGTTATCAATGAGGAGGAACACACAAGCTAGAAGAGTCTGGGGCTACAGGAAAAGGCAAGGGTCCCCTTACTCTTCTCTCTCCCCTCTGAAGATTTAAATGAGTGCAAATTACTTTTCCATTAGGAACTCGGTTTGCACTAGTGGAAGTAAACCAGAACAAAGGGGGAGGCGAAGAGAGAAACTGGAACATTTTAAAAGCACCTGAAAAAGTCAGAGGACAGAGTTGTCCCAGTTAAAAATTATTAAGTGTAATAAGGGCAGTTGGAAGGTACTGATAAGCAAGATACTGTTGGAAAAGATCTTCTGCAATCTGCTTGTTTCTGCAAAGAGTTTCCAGGCTGTTTTGAACTAGACATCGCCTTGTCAAGACTCGTCAAGGCATGTCCAGCCAGTGATCTTGAGTCTGAGAGACTTCTGCAGAATGAGGAAAATGAAGGCTTGGGTCGGGTCAGCAGCAGCAGAGAGCTGGTTTCAAGTAAAGGCTGGAGCACTAAATCAACCCCCTGCCTGGAGCTTGGGTACTAACTTGATGGGCCCAAAGAGGGATAATGAACATTTTAACACTACTGCAAGAGAGAGGCAAATAGCAATGTAATAAGTGGCTCCCCTCTCGGGTACTTCAGACTGGGAAAAGAGCATTAAGTGATGGTCTGGCTGCAAACACCACCGTGCAACTGTCTGGTTTGATTGTTGTCTGCAGACAATAAACCATCATGTGATGTTACTTAATGAGATGCTTGGTATGTGACAATTGCAGGCTAGCTATTCTACTCTGAAGCAAGCATTTTGCATCTGGCCAAACTGAGTCTGGCTCCCCTTTCAAAATGCTCGCTTTTGCATCTAGGCCTGGCTAAAATATATCTGGCTTAAATGGACTGCTAAAAAGACAAATGAATGGGGCCATGAGTAAATAACACCTGAACTCTCACTAGAGTCCAAAGTGATTAACTGAGGCTGTTGTACTTTGGGCAGATTGACTCATTGGAGAAGCAATAATGCTGGGTAAAGTGGAAGACAGTAGGAAAAGAGGAAGGCCATAGGGCAGGTGGACTGAGTCAGTCAAGAAAGCCATGGGCCGTGGCATCACTAGGGTTGGCATCACTCCGTGCGGTGACTCATGATGTCACACACACACCATTGACCTCCTCCCATACCACACCATACAGAATCCCTAGTACAGCAATGCTATTTGTACTGTCAGTCCTTCATATCCACTGATCCAAGTATCCATGGTTGGAAAATATTTTTAAATACATCCATCCCAAAAAGCAAACCTTCAATTTTGCCATTTTATACAAGGGACACCATCTTACTATGCCACTGTATTTAACAAGACTTCTGTATCCACGGATTTTGGTATCCATGGAGGATCCTGGAACCAAACCTCAGCAGATGCCAAGGGCCCACTGTACTAATGTTAGGCGGAAATTGTAATTCCTGTAGATCACTGAATGTAGTTTCAATAGTTGTGACATAAACAACTATGGCCACTTTCCACAAAAGATACAAACAGTTGCAGCCAATGGACAAAAATATGTTAGAGATCCCTGGCACATTAGGAGAAGCAAATGGTCAGTTCCTTACAACGGATAGTTTGAGGATCAAACTAAAGGATGCTTTTAGCCATCTAAGCATCTTTTGGGGGTTATTTTGTCCTGAAACATTATTGGAATGGAAAGCAGAGTTAAACCCAGAAACTATCCAGCAGCTTAAGGGGATGCCCTGCACCCTGGCTATTGGATTGGAGTGATAATGATGGGAGCAGCAAGCTGACAGCACTTTTGTTGTTCTCATCTTGCGATGGTGTGTGTGTGTTTGTGACCCTTTGTGCTGCCCCACCTCCAGAAAGACCCTCCCCTTTCTCCCCCTTTTTTGTTTTTTAATTCCACATTAGGGGACTGAAAGGATCCTTTTGGCAGAACTCCTCCCTGGGCAACTTAAGGTCAGGGGCGGAGAAACCGCTCTATTGTCTTGGGATTCCCATCTTCTTTGCAGCTGCTGCCTTGTTCTTCTGGGGGGATGGGATGGTGGTGGGCTTTGGAGGGGTGGGAATGGAGGGTGACGGTATGACAAGACTAGGCCTGGAATTCAGAAACGTAGCCTTGTTCGTCTGGAATATCAGCTTGCAAAGGGATCTTGTAGCACTTTTGAGAGTAATTGGGCAAAAGAAGTTGGAGCATAAGCTTCCGTAGACTTACGTCTACTTTCTCATGGAGACCAAGTCTACGAAAGCTTATGCTCTAACTTCCTTTGCACAATTAGTCTCAAAGATGCTGCAAGATCCCTTTGCATACTGGTACTAGCTTAAACTGACTGAGACATACAGCCCACAAACATTCTTGTTTCAAATTGTCCTTATAGCACTATGGAGTTGGCATCCTGTTAACAAAATAACTGTAGTGGTGGGTGTCCCTGGTGGAGGATCTCTTGGGACAACCACAATTGAGACATCACAACTAACACACGTTAGTATTGTGCTCATAGGGAGGCAATGGCAAACCCCCTTGCAAGAAACCCGCACTGAGAAAACCCTATGATCAGGCAATTTGCAGTTTAGGGAGGGATATCACACTCTCTCAAAGTATGGCAATGGCAAACCTCCTTTGGAAAAATTTGCCAAGGAAACCCCATTGCAGGTTCACCTTAGGGTTGCTATAACTTGGAAATGACTTGAAGGCACACAACAACAAACAAAAATTTAGCATTCTCAGCAAGAGAGCTCTAGTGCGTCATCAGATAAAAACCCCAGGAGTCCACAGGATGTTGCCATGGCAGTCAAAGTGGAATCATGGTGCCATAGCTATGTGGAGTGAAGGGGCATTATGTGCACAAAAGAGCCAGGGAACAAATGGGGAGGACAGCTTCCTTTCCATGCTGTTCTATGCCTCCCATTTTTTCTCATGTCTCCTTGGTTTGTGTTTTTAACACAAGTGAGATTGCAAAGGGTTGCTGGGAAAGACTGGAACCCTTCAGTGAGTTCTTCTTAAGCTTGTTCATTCAGAAACTGGCTTTCTAGATTTGTTTCTGTTTTAATGGTTTTAAAAAACCCAGCTTGCAATTGTTTCTCAGGAACTGATGCTTTTCCTTCTGCCCATTGCTTCTACATTCCCCTTTCCTTCTGTTATTTATTGAATTCTGTCAAGCTGTACCCAATTTGTAAAGGGTTGAAAAACTGCCGCTGGGAGGCAATTGGCAAAGAAAAGCACAAGCTGGCACGGAAGCAGGCCAGTTAACAACTCTGGCACTTCGTGGCAAGTTTGCTTCTTTTGGCTTGGGTTTCACAAGCGTGTGCAAAGTATCTGAGACAGTGGCCTACAGAGCGAGGTTGCAATCATACATGTTCATGCGCGCCTGTTTATTATCATGCAGGTTTCACATTGTTGTACCAAAGGGCTCCTTTTGAAAACGTTCCAGAAACTTCAACGGACAGAAAGAAAGCTGAATCCTACCTGTTAGCAGGAGCAGGAGAAGCTTATTACTCATTTTCGAAAAACCAGGCTGTAGCCAGGACCAATTCAAAGTGGGATTATTTCTTTTCCTATTAAAGCCCTGTAGTGCAGTTTTGGCTGCAATCGTATGCACATTTACTTCAGAATATTCCCTATTAGACTCAGTGAAAGTTATTTCTGAATAAAGAGGCGTTGTTGTTGTTGTTAGCTGCCCTTAAGTCAATTCCAACTCATGGTGACCCTATGGATGAGACATCTCCAAGTATCCCTATAATGCTCTGCTCAAGTCCTGCAAGCCCTATAGAAGCCCACTATTCCCTCTGAGAGTTGCCAGGGCCATTTCTTTCTGTTGGGAGACAGAACTATGTGCTGCACATAGGGCTGGACAACTGCCATAGGACCCTGTAAGGCTGGTTGCCCTCTACCTCTTGAATGGAGACCTCAGCGGACACTAACTTTAACTGAAGATGCTAAAAGAAAAGCTGTAAAATATAAACAGAGTTTTAAAAACCTACTAGCAAATATAGAGGGGGTAAGTAGGAGACTTGCCCGTTGATGCAGAGCCAAATGCTTGCCAAAGCAAGTTAGGTTTTGGCCCTTGTGAAAGGCCAGGCTGCCTCCCTTGGATGTTCTGTTGTGAGGAGAGCATTCCATAAAGCCAAGCTGTGGCCAAAAGGACTTTGCTTCTGAGGCAATGCCAAGGGACCCTGTGTGGAGCTGAGCATATGGGCAGATTCATGGGGCAGAGGTGATCTTTCAGAAAGGTGGAGAGACAAAGCAGTGCTTTGTCAGTTTCACACATCAAAAGCCCACTATAGAACTTAGAAAGGTTACTCTTTTGAACTACAGCTTCCAGAATCCCCGAACCCATCATGGCCACTGGCTCCAAAACACTTCCCCCAAATTCTAGTTCATTCTGTCCAATTTCTGCCCTAGACTGCGTAGATGTTGCTGTTGCTTTTTAGGACTGCATGACAATTCAGTTTCTGTATGCACCCATTTTTGTATGCACCTTTCCGAAATATGCAATCCCCAAATGCAGAAGAACTGCATTTCGAAATTCAAAAGTCTATAGCCTGAAGTATAATCATGTTTCAACTCGCATCTTACAGTATATACTCATGTATAAGTGGAGGACAGGTTTTGGGGCCAAAATTTTGATACAACCCATGGATAAGTCTAGCTGGAAAACTGCTTTCAAGTCTTAGGTCCAAAACACACTACAGAAATAATCCAGTTTGAGACTGCTTTAACTGCCCTGGCTCAGTGCTAGGGAATCCTGGACACTGTAGTTTATTGTGGCACCAGAGCTCTCTCTGACAGAGAAAGCTCAATGTCTCACAAAACTACTATTCCCAGAATTCCCTAGCACTGAGTCTTGGCAGTTAAAGTGGTCTCAAACTGGATTATTCCTGCAGCGTGTTTCGGACCTTAGTCTTCTTCTTGTTTCTTGACTACAGTCTCCATTTTGAATATTAACTGAGCTAAGGGATAAAATAAAAATACTTTTTATTAATGCATTGTCTTTGTTGCCCACTTTAAAGTTGTGTAAATTGTGCGAGACACTTGTGCAAATTATGAAAGTCATTCTGCTACTCTTAATTCCAGCTCGGATTTGATTCTAGGGTCTAACATGCCCAAAGCCATGGATGCTCAAGTCCCTTTTGCTTTTTATACTGGGAAAGTGAAATAGTCTCCCTGATATAAAATGGCAAAATCAAGGTGTGCTTTTGGGATTTCACTTTGATATTTTCAACCTGTGGATGGTTGAGTTCATGGATGGAGGATCCGTGGATACGGAGGGCTGACTATAGACTCCAATATACCACCAGAAGCAGCTCTTCCTCCTGGCCTCATGTTTGGTTCATCTCCAAGCATGGCTAAAAACAGTGGTCTACTAGGAAAACAAGTGTTTTTGGAGTTCACTAGACCTTGGCCCTCTTTGCACACTTAGCTCCAGGTGGATGGCTCTGACTCACTCTTGATTCCTCCTTGAAGATGGCATGAATCAGGCCCAGTTTTTGCAGCCAGCTTCTCTGATTTACGCCTATTGATTTTTTCTTTATTTAATGGAAGAAAGAGAAACACTGTGTGCCAAATAAAAACTGCAGCATTGGCTCAGCAAAGGCTTTTTGCCATCTGCCCCATGCGCAAGATGGATGGGAATGGAGCAAAGGAAATGCCAGGGAGGGAATCCTAGCTGGAAGCCATCTTTCCTTTCAGAAAGAATAGGCAATTTTATTAGTTTGTACATTTGTTTGACCATCTCCTGCTTTTACTATATTTATTTGTTACCCAAGATGCAGAAATTGCACAGATCTCGCCTGCAAACTGCCCTTGACAGGAAAAGCATCCTCTGTTGTTGTTACTGACTTTATTTATACCCCGCTTTTAGCTCAAGACTCAAAGTGGCTTATACACCTTAAAAGGGTTACAAGTCTCAAACTCTCTGCCCAAGAGATGGCCATGGCAAAGCTGCTCTGAAGTGACCTGTCCCTGTGTGCCTCCAAGGCCTTTGGGACTCATGGCAACCCTAATAAAGCAAGCCTTCCCTTCTTTTCTTCTAGGCAAGGTTTCTTCAGGAGGGGTTTGCCATGGCCATGCGCTTAGGCAGATGGAGAGAGTGGCTTGCCTTTCATAGCATGGCCAGGGCAAACCCCTTCTGAAGAAACCTTGCCAAGAAGAAACTCCCAGAGTCACTTGGAGGCAGGTGACACTCTCTCAGCCTTGGAGGATGGATGGCCAGGGCAAAGCCCCAAGGAGCCTTTTTCTTAGGGTCTCCATGAGTTCCAAATGCCTTGGAGGCCGGTCACCCTCTCAATGCCTCTCTGAGGAAACCCAAGGGAAGCTTCCCCTGAGGAGGGTCTCCATAGCTCCAAAATGCCTTGGAGGCAGGTCACCCTCTCAGTACCCCTCTGAAGGAACCCAAATGAAGTCTCCCGAGGAGGGTCTCCATAGGTCCACAATACCTTGGAGGCAGGGGATATTCTCTCAGCCTCAGAGGAGGATGGCCAGGGCAGCCTTCTTCCTGGAGAAGCCCAAGGGGAGCTTCCCTTGAGGAGGGTCCCCATGAGCCCCAAAGGCCTTGGGGGCAGGTGACATTCTTTCTCTCTCAGAGGAGGGTGGCCAGGGCAAGGCCCTTCTGAAGAGCCCTTGCCAAGAGGAGTCCTGAAGGCCTTGGGGGCAGGTCACTCTCTCAATGCTTCTCTGAGGAAACCCAAGGGAAGCTTCCCCTGAGGAGGGTCTCCATAG
>NC_056527.1:123421310-123621342 GCF_019175285.1 Sceloporus undulatus
GAAAAAACCCTATAATCAGGCCCAATTTGCAGTTTAGGGAGGGATATCACACTCTCTTCAAAGTCTGGCCATGGCAAACCTCCTTTGGAAATTGCCAAGGAAACCCCATTGCAAGGTTCACCTTAGGGGTTGCTATAACTTGGAAATGGACTTGAAGGCCACACACACCAAACAAAAATTTGAGCATTCTCAGCAAGAGACGCTCTAGTGCGTCATCAGATAAAAACCCCAGGAGTCCACAGGATGTTGCCATGGCAGTCAAAGTGTGGATATATGGTGGCCATAGCTATGTGGAGTGAAGGAGGCATTATGTGCACAAAAGAGCCAGGGAACAAATGGGGAGGAAGGCTTCCTTTCCATGCTGTTCCTATGCCTCCCATTTTTTCTTCATGTCTCTGGTTGTGTGTTTTTAACACAAGTGAGATTGCAAAGGGTTGCTGGAAAGACTGGAACCCTTCAAGTGACGTTCTTCTCAAAAGCTTGTTCATTCAGAAACTGGCTTTTAGATTTGTTTCTGTTTTAATGGTTTTAAAAAAAACCCAGCTTTGCAATTGTTTCTCCGGAAGAACTGATGTTTTCCTTCTGCCATTGCTTCTACATTCCCCTTTCCTTCTGTTATTTATTGAATTCTGTCAAGCTGTACCCAATTTGTAAAGGGTTGAATTGAAAAACTGCCGCTGGGAGGCAATTGGCAAAAGAAAAAGCACAAGTGGACGGAAAGCAGGCCAGTTAAACAACTCTGGCACTTCGTGGAAGTTTGCTTCTTTTGGCTTGGGTTTCACACAGCGTGTGCAAAGTACCTGAGACAGTGGGACCTACAGAGCGAGGGTTGCAATCATACATGTTCATGCGACGCCTGTTTATTATCATGCAGGTTTCACTTGTACTGTACCAAAAGGGGCTCCTTTGAAAACGTTTTTCCAGAAACTTCACAACGGACAGAAAGAAAGCTGAATACCTTAGCCAGGCGCAGGAGAAGCTTATTTACTCATTTTCGAAAAACCAGGCTGTAGCCAGGACAATTTCAAAAGTGGGATTATTCTTTTCCTATTAAAGCCCTGTAGTGTGCAGTTTTTGGCTGCCATCGTATGACCATTTACTTCAGAAATAATTCCGTATTGACTCAGTGCAAGTTATTTCTGAATAAAGAGCGTTGTGTTGTTGTGTTGTTAGCTGCCCTTAAGTCAATTCTCAACTCATGGTGACCCTATGGATGAGGACATCTCCAAGTATCCCTATAATGCTCGCTCAAGTCCTGCAAGCCCTATAGAAGCCCATATTCCCTCTGAGAGTTGCCAGGGCCATTTCTTTGTTGGGAGACAGAAACTATGTGCTGCACATAGGGCTGGACAACTGCCATAGGACCTGGTAAGGCTGGTTGCCCTCTACCTCTTGAATGGAGACCTCAGCGGACACTAACTTTAACTGAAGATGCTAAAAGAAAAAGCTTGTAAATATAAAACAGAGTTTTTTTTTTAAAACCTACTAGCACAATATAGAGGGGGTAAGTGGAGACTTGCCCGTTTATGCAGTAGCCCAAATGCTTGCCAAAGAAGTTTAGGTTTTGGCCCTTGTGAAAGGCCAGGCTGGCCTCCCTTGGATGTTCTGTTGTAGGGAGAGCATTCCATAAAGCCAAGTGTGGCCAAAAGGACTTTGCTTCTGAGGCAATGCCAAGGTGACCCTGTGTGGAGCTTAGCATATGGGCAGATTATGGGGCAGAGGTGATCTTTCAGAAAATGTGAGAGGACAAAGCAGTGCTTTGTCAGTTTTACACATCAAAGCCCACTTATAGAACTTAGAAGGTTACTCTTTTGAACTACAGCTTCCAGAATCCCCGAAACCCATTCATGGCCACTGGCTCCAAAAACACTTCCCCAAATTCTAGTTCATTCTGTCCAATTTCTGCCCTAGACTGCTATAGATGTTGCTGTTGCTTTTTAGGACTGCATGACAATTCAGTTTCTGTATGCACCCATTTTGTATGACCTTTCCGAAATATGCAATCCCCAATGCAAGAAAGCAGAGAATGCATTTCGAAATTCAAAAGTCTATAGCCTGAAGTATAATCATTGTTTCAAACTCGCATCTTACAGTTATTACTCAATGTATAAGTGGAAGACAGGTTTTGGGGCACAAAATTTTGATACGAACCCATGGATAAGTCTAGCTGGAAAACTGCTTTACAGTCTTAGGTCCAAAACACACTGCAGAAATAATCCAGTTTGAGACTGCTTTAACTGCCCTGGCTCAGTGGCTAGGGAATCCTGGACACTGTAGTTATTGTTTGCACCAGAGCTCTCTCTAACAGAGAAAGCTCAATGTCTCACAAAATACAATTCCCAAATTTCCCATAGCATGAGTCTTGGCAGTTAAAGTGGTCTCAAACTGTGATTATTTCTGCAGAGTGTTTCGTACCTTAGTCTTTAATCTTGTTCTTGACTACAGTCTCCATTTTGAATATTAATGAGCTAAGGGATAAATAAAAAATACTTTTTTATTAATGCAGTTGTCTTTGTTACCCACTTAAAGTTGTGTCAAATTGTGCGAGTAACTTGTGCAAATTATGAAAGTCATTCTGCTACTCTTAATTCCGCTCGGATTTGTTCTAAGGTCTAACATGCCCAAAGCATGATGCTCAAGTCCCTTTTGCTTTTTACACCGGCACAGTGAAATAGTCTCCCTGATATAAAATGGCAAAATCAAGGTGTGCTTTTGGGATTTCACTTTGGATATTTTCACCTGTGGATGGTTAAAGTCCATGGATGGAGGATCCGTGGATAGGAGGGCTGACTATAGGACTCCAAGTTACACCAGAAGCAGCTCTTCCTTCCTGGCCTCATGTTTGGTTCATCTCCAAGCATGGCTAAAAAACAGTGGTTCTACTAGGAAAAACAAGTGTTTTTGGAGTTCACTAGACCTTGGCCCTCTTTGCACACTTAGCTCCAGGTTGGATGGCTCTGACTCACTCTTGGTTCCTCCTTGAAGATGGCATGAATCAGGCCACGTTTTTGCAGTCAGCTTCTCTGATTTATGCCTATTGATTTTTTCTTTATTAATGGAAGAAAGAGAAACACTGTGTGCCAAATAAAAAACTGCAGCATTGGCTCAGCAAAGGCTTTTGCCATCTGCCATGCGCAAGATGGTGGGAATGGAGCAAAGGAAATGCCAGGGAGGGAATCCTAGGTAAGCCATCTTTCCTTTCAGAAAGAATAGGCAAATTTTATTGTTTGTCGTTTGTTTGAACCATCTCCTGCTTTTACTATATTTATTTGTTAACCCAAGTGCAGAAATTGCACAGATCTCGCCTGCAAACTGCCCTTTGACAGGAAAAGCTCCTCTGTTGTTGTTACTGACTTTATTATACCCCCTTTAGCTCAAGACAAGTGGCTTATCACCTTTAAAAGGCGTACAAGTCTCAAACTCTCTTCCCAAGAGATGGCCAGGCAAGTGCTCTGAAAGTCGACCTGTCCTGTGGCCTCCAAGGCCTTTTGGGTGTACTCATGGCAACCCTAATTAAGCAGCCTTCCCTTTCTTTTCTTTCTAGGAAGGTTTTTCAGGATGGGGTTGTTCTGCATGGCCATGTTCGATTTAGGCAGAATGGAGAGAGGTGGCTTGTGCCTTTCAATAGCATGGCAGAGGGCAAAACCCCTTCTGAAGAAAGAAACCTTTGCCAAGAAAGAAACTCCCAAGAGTGCACTTGGAGGCAGGGTGACTATCTCTCAGCTTGGAGGATGGATGGCAGGGCAAAGCCCCAATGGAGCCTTTTATTTAGGGTCTGCCATGGAGTTCAAATGCCTTGGAGGCCGGTTTCAACCTGCTCAATGCCTCTCTGAGGAAACCCAAGTGGAAAAGCTTTCCCCTGAGGGAGGGTCTCCATAGCTCCAAAATGCACTTGGAGCAGTTAGACCCTTCAGTACCCCTCTGAAAGGAACCCAAATGAAGTTCTCTCCCGAGGAGGGTCTCCATGAGGTCACAATGCCTTGGAGGCAGGGGATATTCTCTAAGCCTCAGAGGAGGATGGCCAGGGGCAGCCTTCTTTGCTGGAGAAGCCCAAGTGGGGAGCTTCCTTGAGGAGGGTTCCCCATGAGCCCCAAAGGGCCTTTGGGGGCAGGTGACATTCGTTTCTCTATCAGAGTGAGGGTTGGACAGGGCAAGGCCCTTCTGAAGAGCCCTTGCAAGAGGAGTCCGGAAAGGCCTTTTGGGGGCAGGTCACTCTCTCAAATTGTTCTCTGGAGGAAACCCAAGGGGAAAGCTTCCCCTGATGGAGGTCTCCATGAGCTTCCAAAATGGCCTTGGAAGACAGGTACCCTCTCAGTACACCTCTGAAGGAACCCAAATGAAGTCTCCCGAGGGAGGGTCTCCATAGGTCTCACACTTGAGTTGGAGGCAGGGGGTATTTCTGTCATAGCCTCGGAGAGAAGGATTGCCAGGGCAGCCTGTCTTCCTGGAGAAGCCCAAGGGGAGAGCTGTCCCTTGGGAGGAGTCCCATGAGCCCCAAAGGCCTTGGGGGAGGTGGACTATTCTTGCTTCTCTAGAGTGAGGGTGGCAGAGGGCAAGGCCATTCTGGAAGAGCCCTTGCCAAGAGGAGTCCTGAAGGCTTGGGGGAAGTGTCACTCTTCAAATGCTGGCTTGAGGAAACCCAAGGGAAAGTTTTCCCTGAGGGAGGGTCTCCATAGCTCCAAAATTGGCCTTGGAGACAGGTCACACCCTCTCAGTACCACCTCTGGGAAGGAACCCAAATGGAAGTTCATCTCCGAGGGAGGGTTCTCCATAGGTCCACAATGCCTTGGAGGCGAGGGGATATGTCTGCTCAGCCTCAGAGGAGGATGGCCAGGGCAGAGAGCCTTCTTGCCTGGAGAAAGCCCAAAGGGGAGCTTCCCTTGAGGATGTGTCCCCATGAGCCACAAAAGGCCTTGGGGGCAGGTGAATTTTTGTCTTCTTCTCAGAGGAGGGTGGCGAGGACAAGGAAAGGCCTTCTGAAGGAGCCCTGTGCCAAGAGGGTAGTCCTGAAGTGCTTGGGGGCAAGGTCACTCTCTCAATGCTTCTCTGAGGGAAAAACCCAAGGGAAGTTTCCCCTGAGGAGGGTCCATAGCGTCCAAAAAATGCGCTTGGAGACAGGTGTCAACCTCTCAGTGCCCTCTGAAGCTTTCCCTGAGGAGGGTCTACCATAGTAGCTCCAAAATTGGCTTGGGGGCAGGTGACACCTCTCAGCCTCAGAGGAGGATGGCCAGGGCGGCCCTCTTCCAGTTCCCCTAGGAGTCCCCATGAGCCCCAAAGGCCTTGGGGGCAGGTGACACTGTCTCAGCCTCAGAGGATGGATGCCCCGAGGAGCCCTTGTCCCTTCAGGGTCTGCCAGCCTGGCAGCTCTCCTGGGAACAAGGGCCCGGACTGGGCTCCTGGCTCCCCCAACTTCAGCTGCCTGCCTTCCTTCCTTCCTTCTCTCTGGCGGCAGCAGGCTTTGGGCCGCCCTTCTGGAGGAGAAGGAGGAGGAGCAGCCTGGCCAGGAGGAGGCAGCAGGAGCCGGGAAGAAGGAGGCGAAGGAGGAGGCGGCGAAGGCGGCTTTGGCGGCTGGCTGCGAGTCCCCTTCTCCTCCTCCTCCTCTTCCTCCGGGAGCGGGCTCCTTTTGGGCCCCGTTTGCCTCCAAGAAGAAGAAGAAGGCGGCGAGAGAGAGAGAGAGAGAGAGCTCCAGCCCCGAAGAGCCCCTTCAGCCTCTCCATCTCCTCCCCTTCCTTCCTTCCTTCCTTCCAGCCTCCATCCGAGACTCAGCCGGGGCTGGAGCCCCTTTCTTCCCCAGACAGACCCAGCCCTTTCCCGCCTCCTTGGAGGGTCTCCCCACAGACGGAGGGGGCTTTCTTCGGGGGCTGCTTTTGGGGGGCTTTTGGGACCCTTGGAGGCCAGAAGAGGAGAAGAAGAAGGAGAGAAAGGAGGACCAGCCCCGGCGCCCCTGCTCTCCTCCTTCCCCGGTGAGTCTCCAAAGGGCCGAGAGGGAAACTTTCTCCCCCGGAAAACTTTTCTTGGAGGGTCGACAAAGGCTCCTCCGGAAGGAAATGGCTTCCCTCGTTGCTGGCCCACTCCCCTCCCTTCGCTCGGGGTCTCTTCCCTCCGGAGGGAAAAGGCTGCCAGGGGCGCCAGGGCCCGGGCCCTCGCTTGCCTTGCCTCTCCCCAACTTTGGGGGGGGCTTGGATGGGGGGCTTCGGGGGGAAACTGGGGGGGAGGCGGAGAGGGAGTGGGAGCCTCCTAAAAGGGCCCCTCCAAGCATGGCCTCCTCCTTCTCCTCCTCCTCCTCCTGGGCTTGGAAGGGAGCCCCAGAGGCCTTGCCGAGGAGGGAAGCTGCCCCTGAGGCTCCCCAAGAGCCCCCAATGCCTTGGAGGCAGGTTACACTCTCTCAGCCTCAGAGGATGATGGCCAGGGCAACAAGCACCCCTCCAAAGAACCCCAAGGGAAGCTTCCCCTTAAGGTCTCCATGGGTCCTAAATGCCTTGGAGGCAGGTCACACTCTCTCAGCCTCAGAGGATGGCGATTCAGTATCAGGGGAGGGGAAAAGAAAGCCATGGCATGGAGGTGCCTTAGAGGTAAAGAAGCCTCTTGAAGCCTTGGGAAGAAACAGGACAGGAGAAACTGCCTTTGCTTGCATTCATCTGTTGTCAAGCCTTGCCTCAGCTTTCCCTTTTGGGGTCCCAGAGACGGTCAGCTCCTGGAGGCCAGGGACATGGCTGCTTATGGGACTTTGTACAGCATCAAGGAACTGTGGGAATAGTAACAGTTTGTGGGAGTTGGCTGCACCACTTGGATTTGGGATTAACTAACACTGAGCAGGAAAGATGTGCTATTTGGGTGGCTTGTGCCCAGGAACTGCTGGAACTAATGGTACATAGAAGAGGAGGAGAAGGAGCTGGATCATAGAAGGATCCTAAAGTTGGAAGAGACCCTAAAGGTCCTCCAGTCCAACCCCATTCTTCTGCCATGCAGGAACTCTCCATCAAAGCATCCCCATTGACAGATCTCCATCCAGCCTCTGTTTAAAGACCTTCAAGGAGGGAGACCACCCCTCTCTGAGTGGACTGTAGATCCTATTGCCCCTTGGAGGATTCTGGGAGTTGTAGTCCACAAGTACATTTCCCAAGCTCTGTGTAGTTGTGGCTTTGGGACATTGTGCTGCTCTGCTGGGGTGGTGGTGAGGAAGGCTATAATCATCCTGTCCTCCATGAAACTGTTTTGTTGATCCGGCTGAGAAGTGACATCAGGAGCTTGTCTGTGCCACTTGTATTGACCCAAGAATGGACTTTGCTGCCTGGTGCCACCTGTTAAAGTTTAAAATCTATTTGTCTTGGAAGGATGAGGCTGTGTGTGTGTGTGTGTGTGTGTGTGTGTGTGTGTGTGTCTGGTGGATGCCAAGACCAAGGGCCAGGGCCAGGTGCCCCAAATCCTTTTTCTTTGCTAAGCTGTCGATTTCTGTACCTGTTTCTTTCTCTTCCTGAGGTTGGCTTAGAGGAGGAATGCAGCTTCTCTCTTCGCCCGCTTGGCTTTGATGCACACGCTTGGATTTGCAGGCATTTATGGGCAGGAGAGAACGTTCTTGTGTTTGAAAAGGAGCAGCATATGTGTGAGTGTGTGCCTTCAAGTCCCCTGTTGAATTACGAATCATGTTAGCCTCAATGAATTTCATCAGGTTAGACAAGAAATATCCAGAGGTGGTTCGCCATCTCTGGGGCTTTGACTGCAGCACCTGTAATTTTTGGAAGTCTCTCATCCAAATACAGGTTGCGTTGCCCCTATCTGGAATCCTGAATTCCAAAATACACTCGTCCATCCACATTCACAAGGGTCAGGGGCACAGGACCCCCATGAATGTGGAAAAAACACAAATAACACAAACACTATGTTTTTGCCTGAGAGAACACCTCTAGGACTCTCTAGGTCAGTGGTTCCCAACCTTCCTAATGCTGCGACTCTTTAATACAGTTCCTCATGTTGGGGTGACCCAAACCCATGAAATTATTTCCGTTGCTACTTCATAACTGTAATTAAATCAGTGTTTTCCAATGGTCTTAGGTGACCCCCATAAAAGGGCCATTCAACCCCCAAAGGGGTCCCAACCCACAGGTTGGGAATCACTGCTCTAGGTCCTTCAGTGCCAGACATTGACCATAGAATTGCACTGGAGGAGCCACAAATGCCTAGCGGAGCATTCGCTCTAGGAATCTATAGTTCCTTCGGTGCAACCTTTGGTTAAGGTTGGCAAAGAGAGTGTTGACACACTTGGGCCAAAAGTCCTTGAAATGCCAGAGATTTTGTAGTCCAGGGCCGTTTCGAGGTAAAGCTCAAACATATGGAAGATAAGAAGAAGGCACTTGAACCATGGCGCTTTCAGGATGGACATGACCTACCTCAAAGGGTTGTGGAGAGGAAAAAGTTGGAGGTGCTGCCTTTTGGATGTAGTCTCGGTGCCTCTTTGTCCTGTATTTTTGGGTAAGCATCAAATTGTGCAGCCCTTCCTGACTCTTGAAAGCAGATGTTGGTTGAGCAGGTAAGGAAGGGGAGTAGTGAATGCCTCACTACGGCAAGGGAGGCTTCCATCTTGCTTACGTTTTAGTTATCAATAAATAAATACTGTAAATGCTGCCTACTAGAGGAAACATGAGCTATAAGTGCAATAAAGAGACAATAAATAAAATGTATTGCAACACACCGTGGAAAGCATGGCTAGGTGAAAGGAAGCAAGCCTTGTTGAAGTCAGTGGAACACGCTCTCTATAGTAAGCATAGTAGGTTGTTGTGGGTCTAGTTGTGCAGAAATAATCCATCTTGTGACCGCTTTAACTGCCTTGGCTCAGTGCTAGGGAATTCTGGGAACTAGTTTTGTGAGACTTAGTTTTCTCTGTCAGAGAGCTCTGGTGCCACAATAAACCACAATTCCCAGGATTCCCTAGCACTGAACCAGGGCAGTTAAAGTGGTCTCACATTGGATTATTTCTGCAGTGTGTTTTGGACCTTAAAGTAAGAATTTAACCAGAGGCCTATGCTTCCATGGAAAAAAAAAGTATAAGAGCAATTTGCAGATGATTTACAGTGCAATCCCCATGGCATTTATTTCCAAGTATGTGTGGATGACTTTGTAGCATTACTATGTTGTGGCTTCCCTAAGGGGTATGTTCCAGATCGTTGCTACTTTTTTCATTGGGGTCGAAATCATGTGGCCGTCCAGATGTTGTTGGACTGAAGCACCCAGCATTTTCCACTTCTGCTGCGTTGGGGCTTCTGGGAAATGGAGTTGAGCAACACCTGGAGGATTGCCAATTCCCACTCCTGTTTTACACGGTTAGTTTCCTGGTAGTGGAGTATTATAGATCTGTGGCCTTTTTTGTAATACAGTAATGAGTGATTTGCAGCTATGCATCTTTAGTAAGGGGAAGCAAGCAAGCATCAAGACAGTGATGTCTGAAGTAGCGCCAGCTCCCCATAAAAGTGACGATTTACAGTAAAACGGTTTACTGTCGAGTTCACTTGCGTTGCGTATTTAGGTTTTTTTGTACTGAATGCTATTTTGTAATGGAAAGGTAAGATACAGATGTATTAAACCAGTTAATTGTAGAAGAGCAGAGGTCCCTCAGTCCTCACTCCAGATGGAGACCTCATATCATCCAAGCACATAGTCCTACACCTCTGAAACCCTTACCCTTAAGTAACACTAAACCTATTGCATGATTCCAACCATCTGCAAAGTGGTCAGGTAATTATGGTCACCAGACCAAAACTGTAGTCCTCAAGGAGATGGAGGAGTGAGCACTTCAAATATGGAGGCTGCGACATGTCCAGAGTCCTGTCATGTTGTCTTCCAAGGTCTAAGAAGCATCAGCCAAACCAGTATTGCCTTCTAGTACCTTTCAGTGTGGGGTTGCCTTCTCCAGTGAATGGACCCTCCTTGCATCACAAGGAAAGAGAGAAGGGAGAAGACTCACTCTAAGAATGAGATTGAGAAGCCCTCAGAGCAATGGTTCCCAAACTTTGGTCCTCCAGATGTTTTTGACTCCAAAGTGTTGACCAAGTTGGCTGGGATTTCTGGGAGTTGAAGTCCAAAACCCCTGGAGGACCAAAGTTTGGGAATCACTGCTCTACATACATATCTGGTAACAAGTCCCCCTGAAATAAATGGAGCTTCTTAGGAGGCCATGCATAAGGTTTTAGTGATATTTTGCTAATATTGTTGTGATTGCTTAAGCAAGTTCTTAGTCCTTATGGCTGCAGAGATAAGCTGGAAAGCGTATGTCTAATACCTGGGGAACAAAAAAGAAAAGTTGATTTATGTTCTATGTTCAAGCCATGGGTAGAGCTTTATTGTCTAGCAGTAGTAACTTGCCCTTTTGTAGTATAATTATGTAAAACAAATAATATATGTACGTATTATTAATAAGGCTGCACTTTTACTTGGAAGTACTGTTGTATTCAGTTGGATTTATCCATGTGTAGATTGCATTATGTGCAATTCTTTAAACAATGTTAATACTATACTTCTTGGGGCAAGATTTGTGTTATCTTGGCACATTGCTAGATAGTCCTAGACTCCAACTGTGTGGAGTTGCTTTGCAGAGAAAAGTATTTAAAATGGATATGCATTTTGCTCTTTAGTATTTATTTATTTCATTGCCCGCCTTTCTCCTGGCAAAGCCCCCAAAATGTCACATTTATATTTTCAGGCCTTTTTGCTTCCTCATCTCATTTGATATCTACATGCAAATAGCTTTGTCAAAATAAATGTCATACAGCTTTGGGAATGCTTAAGGGTAGATTTTGACATATTGCCCTGATCATAAACATTTTACTTGAAGGCAAGTCCTATTAATTTCAGTAAGACCTGCTTCACTCTCCAAATGTTGGGTACAAACCAAGTATTAATTGCCTATGGTTTTTCAAAATCTTGGACTTTACTGCTGCACAAGAGCATTTCCTGGAACATGTATGAGGCATATAGGATCTGTACAAATTGATTTCTTGCTCCTTGAATCTTTGTTTTGCTTGCTTTAGCCAAACTTGATTTATTTATTTCAGACTGCTTAAACTGTGGAAACATTTGAATTGTGGCGCAGTGGGTTCAGGGTTTTATGGCTGAACATTGTGAGTTCAGAAAAGTGCAGCTTGGAAGGCTTTGTGGGAGAAACGGATCTGTGCGTTCTGTTGCTGGTTGCATAAGGGTTCGGTCATAGTTAACACATTTTATTGTTGTTGTGTGCCTTCAAGTCATTTCTGACTTATGGTGACCCTAAGTTAGATCTATCATGGGGTTTTCTTGGCAAGATTTGTTCATTGCCTTTTCCAGAGGCTGAGATGGTGTGACTTGCCCAAAGTCACCCAGTGGGTTGTGGTGTGTAAAGTGCAAAATGGTGAAAGTGACTTTATAGATGTAGTTGAATGTGAGGGTTTTCTGGACAATGGTATAAAGCTATGCTTGTCCCAAATAAATCAAGACTGTTGGAATGTACACAACCAGATATCCACCAGATGTTCTGGATCACAGTTGTCTTGGTCCCTGACTATTGACTTTGTTGGCAGGGGCAGATGGGTATTGTGGCCAAAACATCTGGAGGCCACTGCGTTTGGTGTTTGAAGATGTCAGGTGCTGAAGAAAGGGAGCAGATAGAGTGAGTAGAGCGCATCATGTTGCAGGCTGAGAAAAAAGAGCAAAGGTATAACAGGTGGGAGTACAGAGAGAAAGAACCTGTTATATGCTGCGGAGGAGAAAGGACTGAACAAAAAACAATGGGTTAACACTGACCATAAATGCTTTTCATCTGGCTTGTTGGTATAAGGCAGATTTGGGGAATGTGCGCACTCTAGATACTGGATTGCATCTCAGTCCTAGGAAGCCTAACCAATGCTGAGGACTCATAGGACTTGCAATCCAACAATGGCTGAAAGCCAAATGTCCCTCACATCTTAGAAACACTGGAGATGGGTCATAGTTCTATGGCAGAGCACATGTTTTGAATGCAAAAGGTCCCTCTAGGTTTTTGTTTTTGTTTTACATGGAAAGGGCCAGAAGTATCAAGGTTGCAAAGGGCCGTTGTGTAAGAGCCGAGAGAGTGGTTGTCAGGAGAAGCAGACAATGCTGGGTGAGGTGCACCAATGGACTTGGTATCAGGCAGCTTCCTATGTTCATACCTAGAGCAGTAATTGCCAAGATTAGTATTCTGTGAGAGAATTATTAGATTATATCCATAGTTTATGTAATAAATTTAATCCAAAGGTTCTTAGGAGGCTTGGCTGTTGTGTGTCTGCATGTTTGTTTGGCACACCTTCCAGTGAGTTTGTAACACGGCAGCTGCATCTGTCCTGCATGCAATTGCATCACTCAGCCAAGATGCAGAGAGGAGTACCTATACTGTATAGGCAGCTATTTATTTCATCTTTGTATGAGTCATCACCATTCTTTATTTACAAGTGAGACCTGCAACAAAACGTAGCATTGTATCTTGAGCATCTAACAAGATTGTCCCCATTTAGGATGCCAGCCATTTCTTTGCCAGCTGTCATTCAGCGTCCATTGGCTACTGATGATGTTCAGACCTCTCTGAGATGTTATCTGGGTTTTGCCCCATTAGGTTTTTCCTCACCTCTTGCTACTTCTGCAAACCTTTTAGACCAGTAGTTCTTAAGCTTTGGTCCTGCATTTCCTTTGAACATCAGATCCCAGAGGCCCTAGCCAATTTGTTCAATGGTCAGGAAGCATGGGAGCTGAAATCCAAAACATCTGGAGGACCAAAGATTGGAGACCACTGTTTCAGAGAGTCCAAGGTTTAAATGTTAAGGCTGAGAAGGTATTTGAGCCTTTCGCCTAATATGATACACTAACCACTACACCATACTCTCTTTCAGTCTGTTTCATTCAGACTTTAGAAGTGGATGTGGTGGATTGAATAATCTGGGATCAAGTATGGTTGTGAAGCACGTCAGATAGTAACTTTGGAGGTCTTTAAGCAGAGACTGGATGGCCATCTGTCGGGGATGCTTTGATTGTGAGTTCCTGCATGGCAGGGGTTGGACTGGATGTCCCTTGGAGTCTCTTCCAACCCTATGATTGTATGAGTCCATGTTTCTGTGATCTCTGTTGGAGTTAGATAGGGTGGGGTTGTGGCTTAGATGGGATACAGATGTCCAAGGATGAATCTTGCCAAAAACTAGTGATGGGAAAGAAGTTTGTTTGGTTCACATTTCAATGTGAACTGTCCTACTCCACATTTTGAATACTAGTGTACAAACTGTGATGTGCTATCCTTTGGTTTTCACAATTTCCTGACAATTGTGACTCAGTTCTCTGGTTAATATGTGTGTGTGTGTGTGTGTGTGTGTGTGTGTGTGTGTGTGTGTGTGTACACACACACAAACACACACACACACATATACATACATCCAAGAAAATAGTATTAAAATGCTGTGTATTAGGCAAAATTCCTAAAACTTACCACTGTACATATAGGGGGACGTTGCACAGAGATGCATGTCAGGTGGACTTCAAAACATGGTGAGCCGCTGAGAAGGATATTTGCTCCTGGAAACAAAAGTGGATGTTATCAGCCATGGAAACCAACTGGGTGGCCTTGAGCAAGTCAGCCTCAGAGGAACACAATGGCAAACTCCCTTTCACAAAGCTTGCCAAGAAAATCCTTTGATAGGTTCACCTTAGGATCATCACAAGTCAGAAATGATTTCAAGGCAGACAACAACAACAACAACATTAAAAGGGAAAAAGATTTCTCCATGTCTTCTTAAGCAAAGCTGGAAAGAGTTTTGAAAGGATGTTTTTTCTTCCTCGTCTTGCTCTGTCCTCATTTACATGACAATCCTAAACTAGCCTAAGTAAAGCCATTACTTCCCTCTTCTTATAAGACCTTAGAAATTGTGCATTCAGAAGGGAGCTAAATCTGATCAGCTTTGTCTCTCTTATCTCTTGAACTTTAGTTCTCAAGAAGCCTTGCTAGTTGTCAAGTGTGTGCATAGATAATTGCTTTGGGGAGGCTGATGCTCCTAATGCAACACACATTTCATTGCAGATAAAAGTTCCATCTCAGCTCACTGGATTTTCCCCCCTATGTAAATAAACTGATCATGGCAATAATACTCAAGCTTGCAAAGTACTTCGGATACATTATCTTGTCCTTGCAACAACCTTGTAAGACAGTCTGATTTTCTTTTATCCCCATACTGCAGTTGGAAGCTTGCCTAAAACCATCTAATAAGTTTGAGCTGAAATACAAGATTTCCCATCATAAGTTGCATGTAGTCTGAAACGTTTGACCAAACTCATTCTCAACCTCAAAGGATGGCAATGGCAAACCTGCTCAGAAGAAACTTGCCATGAAAACTCCATGATAGGCTCACCTTAGGGTCGCCATAAGTCAAAAAAGACTTGGAGGCACACAACAGCAACAAAGTGATGTTGAGACGTCCATATCTTGAGGGAACGCTTTTTACATTTAGATGTTTTTCAGGGAATTTCTGAATATTGTGGATGACTCCAGGAAGCAATCTCCCTTTCTCCCTTTTTGCAGTTAGGTTCACACGGTGTATATTTGGCCCTATGTCTGTCCAAGAAGGTACCCACCTTTCTTTCTGGGTCAGTGCTGTCCAATGTTGTGCCTGTTATTTAGGGTCAGATGTCTTTTCAGAGAAGTATGATTGCTCACTGAGGAACCTACCAAACTACTTGGAGGCTTACAACAACAATAACAACAAAAATGGGTCCCTGATTTTGAAGAATACAGTATGTGCATTTTGGATATTAAACAATGCAGGCCACCTGTTTAAACTTGCTAACCCTTTTAACCCTGGTAACCTATAAAAGCTGAATTGGTACAACTCCTGGTGACTTCCATGAGAGACAACCCACTTTTTTGTGGGGTGGATTGAGAGGGCCTAGAGGGAGGTTGTCATAGTCTTCATATGAAAGAACTAGAAAAGATCCTAAAATGTAAAGATATACAACTGAGCATGAAAGTTAGAATCGTACAAGCCATTGCATTCCTTATTACCATGTATGGATGTGAGAACTGGACAGACAAGAAAGATGGATAGGGAAGAATATCAATTCATTTGAAATGTGGTGCTGGAGAAGATTGCTGAAGTCAAACAAATGGGTGCTAGAACAAATCAAACCAGAAATCTCTCTGGAATCCTAAGGCTGTCTTAGTTTAGACACATCATGAGAAAGAACAACTCATTGGAAAAACAATAATGCTAGGAAAGGTGGAGGGATGCAGAAAGAGAGGAAGGCCACATGCTAGATGGATGGACTCTCTAAAAGAGATCATGGGTATGTATTTGCAGAAACTGGAGGACAGAGAGCCTTGGAGATGTATCATCTACAGGTTGCCATTGGTTGAGATTGACTCTAAGGTGGATAACAACAAAACAGAAGAGGGGATGTGTGAGAGCTGCAATTCCATCCTTTGGGGCACTGCTTTCCCCAACATCCATATTTTTCCAACCCAGGTTTTAAAGCAGTATCCGAAGCAGCCCTCAAAATGGGGGGGAAGGAGCTGAAATAAGTTGCCAGAGTTGAGCCGACAGATTCCTGCAGACTCCTTGCCTCCTTGAGCCCTGCTGAATGTAAATGATGGGGCAGAGGGGAAGGAAAAGAGAGGAGTGGGGAGCCTGCCAAGTCTTGGCTCTGTCGAGTCCTGTCACATATTTCTTTGGCAGGAGGCCATCTCCCCCCTTCACCGCACACACACTCAAGCACTTCCCTTCCGTAATCTCAGGGGTGGCTGGCATGCATTGGTGCCCTCCATTGTCGTCTTTGGAGGGGATTAAAATACATCAAGACAGTCGCTGACTGGAATAGAAAAGAAGCTGCGGCTTGGAAACTAGATGTCAGCTGCAGGAGGAAAGTGGGAGAGTCCTCTATTGCAAACAGTTCTTTTTCTAACAAGAAAGGGCTACTGGGCCTGGCCCAGTGTTAAAAAGACTTCTCTGGTTTTCTAGTATCTTTATGGCTTGTTTCTTAGCTCAGCCTCCTTCCTTCTTTCTGCATTTGAAAATGGAAGCTGCATTGGAACTTAGTTTGGACGCAGCCCATCCTGGCAGCCATTTTAGAGGATCTTAATGGCAACAAGAGTGGGCAAGAGGGAAGCTTTGGGCCATAATCCATTTGGATGTTCTCCTATTTGATCCCTATTGAAATGAATCTTGCGTTGACGTCATCAGCCCTTTCTGAAGAGAACTGTTCAATGGATTGTCCTGTTCTTGAGGGGAAAAAGTGGGTACCCTTTTCGATTTTCCTTCTCCAGTTCTCTGATTATATTTTGGTTCTGAGATTTGTGTGTTTATGTACATGTATGCATGCATGCATGATATTAGTTGCATGCATGGCATGCCAACTTAGGTCTTCTCACTATTTTTGTTGTAGTTGTGTGCCTTCAAGTCATTTTCAACTTATGGCACATGCCCCATTCAAACCTATGGGGCTCGAATATGTGCAAATTTTGTAACTCGCAAGGGGGGGTCTGGAACGGATCCCCCTCGAATTCCAAGGGGCAACTGTATATCCTTTCTCAATAATGCTAACTTATTTTATTTCCCAAGGCGTTTCTCTTAAAACCTTGAGGCAAAAAGGACAAGATGCCTGCAACCATTGATAGAATCAGGCTGGAGTGGCATCTGTCCCCAAGGTTTATGCTACCTGAGGCATCTTTGTTACTTTGCCTTAACAGACTGGACTTGAGACCACTTTTTGTGGCCAGATAGTGGCTTAGGGCCATCCTTGGATCCAGAAATACTGAACACATCTGGATATACCTTCTAGATTGTGTGCACTCCATAAGCAATCAGGCCATTCATGGGGAGGCCTCTGCATTTTGGTTTTAATTTTAGTATCTCTGCTAGTGGTGTGTCTTTTTTCAGAGTCTGCTTTTTCCTGTTGGACCTGTGTACACATCCCGGCGAGGAGGCTGTTGGCTGTGTTTTGCATATCTGGATGTTGACTTTTCTGAATCTGCTTCAACCATTAATTGGGGTGGTTTCCTTCCCTTTCTCCCCAGAGCAATTAAATATGTCTTATTTAAGCAAATCATTTCTGGCCTGACACATTTGCACTTTGAGGCAACAAGGATACAGTGTGGTCATGGTTTGACTGGGAAATCAGGCACTGCGTGAATTCATCTGACTTATCAATGGTCGCTCATCTGACATCTATTGGAAGTGTTTATCTACAGGCCTTGAACCTGGCTAGGTAGTCTCTGTAAACTGATAGGAATTTGCTGCATCCTTCCTTGTTAGGTATATTTCAGGCTGGTATAGCATGGTAGCTAAGATCCTAACTATGAATCAGGATCCCTGTTTCAAATTTCCACTCTGTCACAGATTCATTAGGTGACCTTAAGAAATCAATGTGCTCTCTTACTTTCTCCTTCTGACCACATCAGCAGTCTGGTGATCATGATAATGGTAACCTATTTACAGGTTTGCAAATAAAGATTACTACAGATTTGAACCCTGACCTATCTAAAGCAAGGAGGATTTTCATTCCTTGTGACCCACCACTGATTGCGCCAGTTCTCCAAAATGATGAATAGGTGGAATGGATGGATGGATGGATGGATAGTGTAAGGGGGTTACCACTTGTAAACAGTCCATGTTCCTGGATATTTTTTGGAAATGTTGTGTCCCCTCCCCCCCCTTTTTTTGGTGGATTTTTTTCTCTAGTGGGGGGTGGATACAAGAGAATTCAAAAATGCCTTTAGGGACAGAGATATAAAAGTTCCAGAAGTTTTGAAGGCATGGGGAAATAACTGGTTTTTCTACCTGGGTTTGTTGGGGGGAAATGGAAAAAATTTGGATCCCGAGATTTGTAGTTTGATGAGGGATAGAGAATTGTCTGCTTGAGATTGCTAGGGAACCCTTTAAACTATAGCACCAGAACTGTGTTGGAGAGAGTTCTAGATACTTCATGAACTATAGGTCCTAGGATTCCATAGGATGGAGCCACGGCGATTAAAGTGGTATCAAACTGCTAATAATTGCACACTGTGGATGTACCCACAGTATGTTTGCTGATGCAAAATGCTGTAGAGCAGTACTTCTTGTGGTCTGTTGTGAGGGACAAGCCAAGGACCAGTACCATATTTGAGCCCAGTGACTACAGTTCTTTTTTCTTTCCTTCCTTCCTTCCTTCCTGGAAACCTTCCAGGGACCAGTAACATGTCCCATGGACTGGCACCAGTCCTTGAACCACCACTTTCGAGTAGCACTGTTGTAGAGGGTCACCAAGAAGGCTGTTTTGCCTCCATGGAATATTTGTTGGTTTCCCTAAAGCATCTGGAAGGGTATTGGGGCAACTGCAATGTTGGATTGGATGAACCTGATTGAGCAGGGCTCGTTTTATGTAAGGGGAATAAGCTCTACACATAATCAGAGGTATTTTGGTTTGGGAACCATTCTCTGGTCAGGAGGAGAGGATGTGGATGTGACTGGCCACAGATGTTGAGAACTAAAAAAACAAGTATGGTGTGTCTCTAGAGATACTCACTCTCCATTTACCTCTGGATATTCTTAGACTTGTCTTTTGTCCTGTCGTAATTGGCATGGCCTTATTTTAGGCTTCCTGCGGATCTGTTTGGGAGCCTTGATTTTAGCACAACATTAGATAGCAAAGAACATAGAGTGGGGCTGATGACATCCAAAGGAGCCAGGTGGTGAATTAATGTTTCTGTTGTAGCTGAATCACCCAGCAACCTCTCTTAGACTTATTTTCTTTCTTTCTTCCTTTCTTGTTTGTTTCCTTCCTCAATGTGAAATATGAAGAGCGAATTTTGTAGCTAAACAAAATCAAGCCTCAAGGCAGCTTGTGTCCAAGGTACATGGAGAGACTTGATTTATCTCTTTTATATCCCTGATCTCTTTCTGGAGCAGAGAAGTCTCCGAAATGAGATGTTGGTGCTTGTAGCAAAGCTCCTGTCTTTGGGTTCAACCACAACTTCTTCTTTTTTTTTCCATTCAAAGAAAAAATAATATTGGAAATTGTCCAATACCTTTGTTTGGTCCAACAACATCACAACCAACTTATTATCTGGCATTGGACAGAACATATAAACCCCATTCTGTTTGATCTGCATTAGTTACCTGATTCTGCGTTGCAAAGGTATCAAACTGGATTATTTCTACAGTGCAGATGCAACTTGAGGAATTTCTTGAGTCACCTCTTGAACCTTAGGCTAGGCCAGAGGAAGGGAAATGCATCAGGGTTGGTGGGGAGGGGGCTGGATCTTCTTTCCCCTTAGCCTTTGGGTGTTGGGTGATATCAGGAGTCATGGCTCGTGTTTGTAAATGCCATCTGACAGCAGCTGGTGTCATTCTTCCTCCCTTTTCCGCACATGGAAACACAGTCAGCAAAAACGAGAGTGGCTAGCTTTGTGCTCTGTTCCCCTTCCCAGAAGTTACTTTTTCTCTATTACAGTGAGCCCTTGGTATCCTCTGCATGTTAGTTCCTGGTCCCCCTGTGAATACCAAAATCCATGGATGCTTAAGTCCAATTACATACAATGGTATAGTAAATGTTGTTGTTGTTGTGTGCCTTTAAGTCATTTTGGTCTTATGGCAACCCTTAGGCAAACCTATCATAGGGCTTTCTTGACAGATTTCTTCAGAGTGGGTTTACCATTGCTATCCTTTGAGGCTGAGAGAGTGTGACTTACCCAAGGTGTGAGTTTCCATATATATATATTTGTTTGTTCATTCATTTTTTCTGTGCTTCTCTTTCCTCCCTCAATGTGAAATAGGGAAGGCCCTCCTTATCCATGGATTTTTTTTTTATCCACAGATTCAGCCATCCACGATTTGAAAATCTTAATATATATGTGTAACTTCTCCAAGCAAACCTATAGTGCCTTGCAGGTTTCTGAAGTCATAGTTAACACAGGCCCGGTACAGATGGGCCAAAAAGGATGTCCTCATCACATGTGAGGGGCGGCGCTTCTAGACATCCCTCGCACATGAAGAGGGCGTCCTTGCTGCGCATTGCCGAATAGATGGCGTGCGTAGCGATGACGTCACTGCTGTGTGGCCTCCAGATGGAGCTTCACAACAGCGAAGTCCTCGCGCCGCCGCCACTTTTAGCGCTCCTTTTTTCTTGCATAGCCGCATCACGCAATTTGGTTGCTGCAACGTGGCTACGCAGAAAAGAGAGGCGGCTCCTGTCCGCCTCTTTCTGGCGGTCTGTACCCCACCAGAAGGAACTTTTCCAAGCTCTGCTCAGTCCTGCTTTGGGAGGGAGAGTGGTGCCCAAGCGGGGACTCTGTGGTTGTCTCCAGTCACTGATTCAATCTCTGCCCTTCAGATGACAAAGGAATGGCAGCTCTGTTTGCACTCCAGCCCTGTGAGGTTCACAGGTGCACTGCAGACTCAGGCTGTGTAAATACCAGGAAAATCATCACCTTTTTGCTTCTGCAGTCACCGATCACAGATAACAGTGGGTTTTCCCCTCCGCTGGCTACAGATGGCGGGGCTTATGTGGAGTGAGGTGCAACTCTATATGGGCCAGATTCTGATCATATGACCCACGCTAGAGGCTTAGTTTATGGCTCCCAGCTTCAGCAGGGATATCATAAAACTTTTCTACCTTGTTATAAGGATTGCTGTGAGGATTGCATGATTGCTTATGACACAAAGCAATGTAAACATATTTATTTGCGCAAGTCTTTTCTTCTCAGTCCAACTGAACACCTGCTTCTTTGACTTAGGTCCAAAACACACTGCAGAAATAATCCAGTTTGAGACTGCTTTAATTGCCTGGGTCAATACTAGGGAATTCTAGGAACTGGAGTTTTGTGGAACATTTAGCCTTCTCTGTCAGGGAGCTTTGGCACCACAATAAACTATAGTTCCCAGGATCCCCCAGCATCGAGCCAGGGCAGATAAAGCGGACTCAAACTGGATAATTTCCTCATTGTGTTTTGGACCTTGGAAAATAATGTGCGTGTTGTGTTTTGTGTGTTTGTGCATTGTGCGTATTTTACATTTTATAAGTGATATGTAAATATTTGCAGAGAGCATAGGACTTATACAGTGGAAACCAGGGTTCATTTCCCCATTTGGCCATGGAAACCCACTGAATGACCTTGGACATGTCACACACTCTCAGCCCCAGAAAACCCCATGATACGTTTTTTAGGGTCACCATAAATCAGAAATGACTTGATGGCGCACACCATAAAAATATTTGCAAATGATAGAAATGAATTAAAGTACTTCAGATGCTAAAAATATATATCTCTATAATATTGCTTATTAGTATCACCAGTCACAGAAAAGTTTTCTAAATTGGAGGAGAGAGTGTGCATCCTTTCCCTTTCATCCTCTTAATTTTGGTGATGTGTTACAAATGATGGACAAAGAGGAATGGGCTGGTAATATTTGTGGACTGACTTCCCAAGCTGATCTATAGCAGATAAGTAATAGAATTCCTGCCTAGAGAATTAGCAGTCATCAATAGAGAGAAATGGGTAGACATGGTCTCAGTGTGTAAAATTGATTGATCACTTAAATGGTCTCTAAGGGAGATTCTGCTGGTCAGGCTACACATGATGCTTTGCAAGTTCAAAATGTTCTCTTAGGGCTTCCTCCGCCCCGTGAGGGTGTGTTTGTTTTTGTGTGACACCTTAAAACAGCCAAGAGACTCTGTAATCTAGAGTAAAAGTTATTGCAGGAGTTGCTTCTCACTGTTTTGCAAACTCTCTCCTCTCCTGCCATTGCTTTCCACCTTATGTAGGGATGTGTGCAGATGTAAATCAAAATTTCTGTATCGTTTTGAGAAGAAAAATTACCAGTGCAAAGAAAAGAGAAGTGCTTCCTAATATATGTGTGCAATGAGGTGCTTTAGTTTTACACCCACAATGGTGAAATCCTCGTGAAAAACATACACACCGTTGCAATGTATTGAGCAGCTGTACCCTGACTGAAGCTGCTCTAAGGCTATAGCTGCATCAGAAATACAACAATGATTTCATAACCCTTCCATTTGCCCAGGAGAGGATTCTGCCTCTCTAACACATTCCTCTCCCCAAAATGGATTTTTTGGCACAGATTTAAAGGGTTCCACTCTACCTGCAAACAGATGGGACATTGAAAGTGGACCAGGTACAGTAGGTGACCACAGGAGCATCAACCCCACTTCTGTTCCTGTTGCCCCCAACTCCAGCCCTGCCCTGCCTTACAGCAATATTATTATTATTATTATTATTATTATCCATCTTTCTCCCAATATAGGGCCTCAAAACGGGATGGGATGTTTGGGTAGGGTGTTTTATGTAGTCTACATAACGCAAAGGGATCTTGTAGCATCTTTGAGACTAATGTTGGTAGCATGAGCTTTTTTAGACTTTGAGTAGCCTACAAGGGTGTCAACTCAAAGTCTACGAAAGCTCATGCTGCCAACTTCCCTCTTACATTTAGTTTCAAAGGTGCTAAAAGATCCTTTTGTACACTGGTTTTGCAGACTAACATGGCAATGTCTTTGTAGTCACTCCCTCGGAGAGTGGTAGAGTCTCCCTGCTTGGAGGTCTTTAAGCAGAGGCTGGATGGCCATCTGTCAGAGGGGATGCTTTGATGGAGCGTTCCTGCATGGCAGAATGGGGTTGGACTGGATGGCCCTTGTGGTCTCTTCCAACTCTATGATTCTAGTCTACAGTTTTATGCTCCATATCTGCTCTTTGTATTTGTGTTGTACAGGGCCAAGGAGCACAATGCAAACTTCAGTGTGTTTTCATCAAGGCCTATTTGAAGGTCTCTCCCCTCATGGACCTTTTCTTCTGCATGGTGCTGTGGGCCACATTGGCAAGTACAGTACTAGTATACAGTAATGCTAGTGTTCTTCAGCAATTTCCGGTGTATGGAGTGGGATGTTCTGGAAATGGCATGATTTATGGGAATTTATACACATGGGGGATGTGTGTATTTGGAGATGGCCTGGTACCCTGTCCACGTGCCAGTGGATGGGCATGAATCCCGACGGGCCACATGGAGGAAGGAGGAAAAGGCTGTGGTGGCATGTGGTCAAAGCAGCCTTCTAAAATGTCTCTTGAACAGTTGAAGCCTTGTAACCGGGAGGATGTGCTGAGGTGGGGTAGGAGGGGGCGGCAAAGGAAGCTGGAGGTAAGCGGCAGGCAGGTTCCCACACGGGAAGGAAGGAATTGAAGGGCAGCTCTGTTTGCGTTCCAGCCTTGTGAAATGAACGGCGGTGCTGTTCAGGTTTATATAAAAACTGTGTCAATACTGAGAAGAGCTGCACCATTATGCTCCCACAAGCATCCTTCACGTTCACTTGCCCCTTGGGCTGGGCAGGCTGGAAAGCAAGAAAATGAAGGATTTCTGTGTTTCTTTTTCATGTGCCGTATTTGCTCCTATGTGGCCTATTTGGGGTGGGATGGGTGACACCTTTGTTCCCAATGGGAACAGCTTGGTAGCAGCACAAAATTGTACCCCCATATTTCATGTCTTGTGGAAAAACTGGTTAGCAATACTGTACCTTCTTGGAGTGCAGAGCTTGCTAACTGGTTGGACCTTGACCTAACTAGTCAGTGGGTTAGATCAGGATATAGGCTACATGAGACCAAGAGCACTGTTTGATGCTGGCAGTAAAACAGCACTGTCAGAACTGACAGTATTATTGGCACAGCCTTAAACACTTCCCTATTGATTTTAAGTCACTCTATTGTGGGCCTGTAGTAGGGGTGGAAACAACTTGAAAGCACACAACAGACTGCAGGCACTTTGTATATACATATATAAAAACAAAACAAAATTATGCATTATCTTCATATACAAAGTGTCTATGGATTGAATTGACTAAAGCTCCCAAATCATCAACTAAGGCTGCATCCACACTGCAGAAATACTGTAATACAGTTTAACACCACTTTAACTGCCATGGCTCAATGCTATGGAATTCTGGGGGTTTTAATTTGTTGTGGCACTGGAGGTCACTGAGAGAGAGGGCTACATGTCTCACAAAACTACAGCTCCCAGAATTCTGGTGCATTGAGTCATGGCAGTTAAAGTGGTGTCAAAGTGAATTATTTCTGCAGTGCGGATGCAGCCCAAGACACTAACCCTAAAGCTGTTGTGAGATGTTTGAAGCACAGTGAATGAACGTGGCATTAACATACAGGGAGCTTGTCAGGATGCATGTGTATGATCTCCAGTTCCAGTGCCCCTCTTAGATGCTGGGAAGCATGAGGTGCCAAGGGTATACTGATGTTTTTGTGGCAGGCTTCCCATAGGCAAGTTTGCTGGCCACTGGGGGAACAGAAGACTGCCTGGGGATCTTCAAGCAATAATGGGGACCCTATGAGCCTCATGATCCCCATTCTTCCTCTAGTTGGTTGTTGTTGCTGTTATGCCAAGTCAGCTCCAGTTTATGGTGAACCCACTGTAGTGTGTCCTTGGCAAGATTTGTTCAGAGGAGGTTTGCTGTTGTCTTCCTCTGTGGATGAGAGAGCATGAATTGCCCAAGGTCATCCAATGGGTTTTCATGGCCAAGTGGGGATTCAATCCCTGGTCTTTACTTAAATCCCACTACACTACTCTGGGGCTCTGTCCAGTGGCACCTGCAGGAAATGCCCTCTCACTTGTTACTTAATGCTTGTGTTGACTTAGATCTTCAAGTGATGGGCCTCATGCACACTTTAATAGGCTGAAATCCTACACTTGTTGTGTACCTTCAAGTTGTTTCTGATTTATGATGACCCTAAGGCAAATCTGTCATAGAGAGCCCTGGTGCCACAGTAGTTAAATGCCAGTACTGCAACCACAACATTGTGAGTTCAGTCCCAAGGCTCCAAGGTTGATTCAGCCTTCCATCCTTTCGTAGGTCAGTAAAATGAGTACCCAGCTTGTTGAGGGCGCTTGGCTTACAGATTGCAAACCACTTAGAGAACGCGGAGTTCACTGATAACAGGTATGGAAACGTACATGCTGTTGCTCTTGCTGTGGGGTTTTCTTGGCAGCATTTGTTCAGAGAGGTTTTTACCATTGCCTTCCTCTAAGAATGTGACTTGCCCAAGGCCACCCATGGCTCAGCAGAGATTCAAATCCTGATCTCCTAGTCCAAGACCCAAACCATTACAACACACTGGCTCTACACAGACCCAGGAGTAAATTGTATCAAACTGAGCAGAACCTCTGAATGGACACCTGTAGGATTATCCTGAAAATCTATTTGATTAAGGAAGCCTCTTTATTTTGCCTGTTCCTTCTTTTCCCTGTTAATCTCCTCTGAACAGAGTTCAAAATACTGGGTTCATTGCCACTTTGGGGAGGGTGGCGGAGGGTATTTTGGTTACAGTCAACAAAGAACCTTTTTCTTTTTGGTTCCATGCGTCACAAGGAAGGCTGTGGCTTATCCAGGCCCCCCCTTTCCCCTTCTCCTGCTCCAAAACTCTCAGTGCACTTTGGCTGCAGAACTGGATAGTTTTCTGCTGACGCTACTTCAGCGCCTCTTTTTCAGTGTTGTCTAAAGGACAGACACATCACCGCGCGTGACTTGTCCTTCAGATTCATGCTGGAAATATTAACTGGGCACTTCAGGAGGCCGGGACAGGCTTCCCCATGACTCTTTCCTGAGCCATCCTTTAGGTGTTTCAGGGGGAAAGAATTTAGGATTCGGAGCCAGCTCAAGCTCATGCCCGCCCCAAGCTCCACTAATCTTTCCCTCCCTCCCTTTCTACTCAACACGTTTCTTCTCAAAAAGGGCCTTAGTCACAAGAAACATTTCCCATTAGGCTGTCTTGAATGACCTGTGCGCCTGATAAACAAGGCCCTTCGGAGCTGCGGGTGACCAAGTCCCGAAAATGCCAAGGACTCTTCAGCCGGGTATTTCGCTCCTTAGCAATATGTTTGATAATATTTGGTGAACTATTTTAAAAATGTGCTTTCCAGGCCACGTGGCTCCTCTCCTGCTCAAAGTCTGGTGCCGACGTTTGTTTAACTGTCTGGGTCAGTACACAAATCCTAGGCGCCATGGCTGTCGATAACCAAGGGGGGTTTTGTCGGACATCCAGCTATGAATAGCTTCTGCCTGGCTGGTTTTCCACCAACGCAGTGCCCTTATAAGGATGGCAATGGAACCTGGGTACCCCCCAAAGGCATTAGACCAATGATTCCCAAATTTTGCTCCTCTGGGTGTTTTGGACTTCAACTCATAGAAGCCCTAGACAGATTGACCAATGGTTAGAACTTCTGGGAGCTGAAGTCCAGAACATCTGGAAGACCAAGGTTTGGGAATCACTACATTTGACTGACCACAGAGTTGAGCCAGATGGCAGTCAAGGAAAGGGCATTTGAGTGGTGCCCTATTCAGTGGTGCCAATGGGGCAGGACCTTGGGTCACATATCCAGAGCTCTGCTTATCAGAATGATCAAGAAAGCCCCCAAATGCATCAGGGCTGACTTGCAAGTGACATAATATATCTAACCACCCAAAAGGTCCTGCTTTGGCAATAAGATGTCCAGACTCTAAAATTAACTAGCTGCAGTAGTGACTTCATTTCTGGAATTGACTCCTCAAGGAGACTTGCTTAGCAACACATTGTTATATCTTTCTGGTGCCAGGTAAAGTACAGTACAGTTCGTCCTCTGCATCCATGGATTCTTCATCCACAGTTTCAAGCATCCACAGCTTGAAAGTATTCAGTACACACACACACACACCTTGATTTTGCCATTTTATAAAAGGGACACCATTTTATTATCCACTCTATTTAATGGGACTTGAACATCCACCCAGAGGACCTGGAACCAAAACCCAGCAGATACCAATGGTCCACTGTACTTTTTAATCCTTTGGACTCCTTTAGTGGCTTATGGCAGACTGCATCTGCACTGCAGAAATAATGTGGTTTGATACTGCTTTAACTTCCATGACCTTTGAATTAATATTGGATTGTTTGCTACATGGTAATCCATAGATTAATTCATTCCAAACTAGCAAGATCTGTTATACCAGCAGGCAAAGGTACTCTTTGAATTATTATTGGGGTATGTTGGCCAGGACAATGTCATGCCATTCTCTTATCAGTCCTAGGATTTTTAGGTAATAGGAAGTACAGTGGTACCCCGGGATACGAATGCGCCGCCTTACGAAATTTCCGGGTTACGAAAAAAATCCATTGAAAAAAACTGTTCCGGGTTACGAAGGTTATTTCGGGTTACGAAAAAATTTTTGGTGCTTTTCGGCGCTTTTTCGCACGAAATCGCGGCTTTCGCTATTAGCGCCTATGGGTTTTTCGGCTTGCGAAGATTTTCGGGTTACGAAAGCGGCGGCGGAACGAATTAAATTCGTAACCCGGGGTACCACTGTAATCCAATAGCAAGCAGCAATGCAAACAAGTGACAACTTAACTTTTCATACCATGGCAGCTTTAATTTCAAAACCACCATAATGAGCACTGGAAATGAATTAATGTTCAGAGGTAGCATTTGAAATCCTGGGTTTGTTGAAACATGCCAGGATCATAAACAATGGCATACATTTGAATGTAACAAGAAACTCCTATTAGTTTAGACCAGGAAGTGAATGCTTCTGTTCTCTGTATTAGGAGAGAAGGAGTAGTAGGGGATTGCAAAAGCCAGAGAGAGGGTGGCTGTTGCTTGTATATGTATTATTAGATGATAGTTTAATGTTAGATCTGTAGGAGGGCTGTGATTAATACTGGGTTGCTTGTGCCCCCTGGAAAAATGTGCTTCCTGTCTCTGGAATTGTGTTCTCTGGAGGTGGAAGTAAATGAGAATGAATTCCTTTCTTCTTGGTGGGCATTTAAGTAAAGGTTCCCAATTTTTGAATTACTATGACCCTTCTGAAAAGCATTTTGTGATTAAGAGGATGGAGGCAACGAGCAAGTTGGTCCTAAGGATGACTGAGAGTCATGTTACTTTTAATTTTTTAAAGAGAATGTTTCATCTTCAACAAAAGACAAGCATCTGGTTGCTACATAATTACACCAGATAGAAGAAATCAGCAACAGCCAAAAATAGCAACATGGCTATTAGATAGGTATATAACCAGACATTTGGAGAACATGGAAAACAAGTTTCAGTCCAGCTCTGTGAGTATGGGAAAGACACATGAGAGCAGTTGTACAATGGGTTTGCAAGGGTTTCCAAACACTTTCTGAAAGAAGCTGTTTCTTCAGAAGTATCTTCGCTTTCAAAGTGTCTTTGAAAAGATACACAAATGAACTTTCCATGGTGGGAGACTTAGGGCTCTTTTATGGATGCATGCCTATCACTTGAAGGCTGAAATATCAGGTGATTCCATGCGTAAATATGCCATTGCAAACAAAATAGACAAATAGTAGGTAGCCACAGTCAACTTAGAAAATATTCAGAAGTGAGAATAAGTGCAGCATGTGTAGTAGTTTCAGTGTTGGACTATGACTCTGGAAGCTAGAGTTTGAATCCCGGTTCGGCCATGTAAACTAACCAGGGGTAACTTTAGGCAAGTCACAGTCTCTCAGCCTCAGAGGATGGCAATGGCAAACCCTGTCTGATGAAACTTGCCAAGAAAACCCCATGAAAGGGTCACATTAGGGCTGCAGTAAGTCGGAAATGACTTGAGGCCATACAACAAGAAACAAAAATGGATGGATGGATTAAAGTTTTTGTGTCAGAACGATTCAAGGTACTGTATGTAACTGTGACAACCTATTCTAGTAAACACTATATAGTCCTGACAGATTGTTGATTAATTCACTGAGACTGTCCATTAATTCTCTTTTCTCCCCTTCATCAACAGTGTTCAAATGCCTGTACTCTGGAGAACAAGCGGCTGAGGAGAACCAAGCAACAGACTTTCCTTCCATTTGCTAAAAGGTACCCAAAGTCGAAGCCCTCATGGAGTCTAGGAGCACAGTTGCCAACCAGTAGCTGGAGAACTGGGATGTTTACGTGGAAGTGCCTCATTCTTTGGGCTGTGCTGGTCACAGCCACACTGACCTCTGCAAGACCAGCGCAAACCCTGCCAGAGCAAGGTAAAAAGCACAAGTATTTTTCTTTCATTGCTGGGTATGGATATGGTTTTGGTCTTCACCTTTGCATTTCCGTGCTGTTGGTGAATTGGAGGAAGCTTAGTGGAGCAATGTCTTGCCACGAAACTGAAATAGCTCAGAAGGGATGCTCGGGTGTAAATATGTCTCTTTTGTATTGTGTGCATGTACAAATGTGTTGTGAATGAATACAACATTTGAAATGACGGAGGTGTGTGGCTCAGTTTATAAGCCCTGTGATGAAAACAGTAAGATCTGAGAGAGATCCTATTATCCATTTCCCTTCTTTTTAAATGCCCCATTTCTGAAATGATGTTTAGACACACAGCTACTTATTTTTAAAGCTTGGGATGCAATTCTATGTTCTTTGAAGGCAAAAGGACCGTGTGCCTTGGTGAACTGTTGCCCTATGTATAGAATATGGTTCAGGTATTGCAAAGTATACTTTGGCTGAAGGCATTTTCTCTCTATCCTTCTTCGTGGGATAAGTTGGGCTGTGGATTTGCGGCTGCGATATGTTGAGCCATTGCCTCAGTAGGTCATTCAAATTGTGTTGTAGCATCTAGGATGGAATAATTTCTTCTTTTGAAAAAGGTGGCCAGATAATGCAGAAATACCTCTTGGTGGCTGGTGTGGTTGGATTATGTTTCCTGATGATGGGGAGCGGGGGCTCATGTGTCTAGGTGATTTGGTGCTCTTTGTCATAGGAGCTTTAAACAACTGTACCCAAATATTAACATGGAACAAGAATTCAGAGACATGGCTGTGTTACTCTGGAATACCAACATGCAAAGGGATCTTGTAGCACCTTTGAGACTAACTGCAAAAGAAGTTGGTAGCATGAACTTTCATAGGCAGCATCTGGGGAAAGATGCTATGAAAGCTCATGCTACAACTTCTTTTGCACAGTTAGTCTCAAAGGCAGTGCAAGATCCCTTTGTATATTAACATGGAATGAATATTCAATTGACCCTGGATCAGTGGCTGGATTTTAAAATGGAGTGGGCAGAAGCTACAGCAGGCATACCTCAGTTAACAAAGCCTCTGGCAAAGAAGCTCCTTTTTACAAAGTCTTTTTATGTCCGGCCCCACCATTTCTTCCTCATCCTCTTGTCTACCTGGAAGCGGTTTAGCAGCATTGACACCATTGAGGATGGTGAAAGTAGGCTGGAGAAAGACAGGGGTTTGGTGTTGGGTTGCAGCTGTGAGTCTTCAGTAAACAGTGCAATAAGTTTCATATGAGAAAGAATGAGATTCTTCTTTAGCTCTTTCCACTATAAGCCATGTGTGCCAGCCTTGGACAAATTAGTTAAACAGCATGTAACTCCAGAAGCCCATACTGAGCATCTGAGCAAAACAGAGAGAAAAAGGGAGAATGGATGATGATGATGATGATAATAATAATAATAATAATAATAATGGATAAGCCTCTTTCATGAGCCATGACCAGAATGGAAAAAAACAAGAAAAAGATCTATAAGTTTGGCTATCAGAATTGAAATTATAAGAAAAGTGGAAGCTGGTGAAAGAAAGAAAATCCCTTGATGCATTTTGGAAGAAGCCTTCAAGTGTTCTCTAGAAGGTTCAAAATGTTGTTATTTACTTATAGAAGGCTTATCTGACCTAGTTGTTTCATTTCATGTGTGCATATTGCTAAAGTTGAATTTTAAAAAAATAGCTGGGACATATTGAACTGCTCTTCTTTTTGTTCGTCTAAGAAACTGTCTCTATTCTTTTCATGTTGTTTTTGCCATTGGTACCTAAGTTTCTGTTAAAGAAGCGATGCCCAGGAGCATGTCTGCTTCACTAAGTGAGGTATGCTTGTAGTTAGAATTGCAAATGAAGAATCTAGTGACATATACTGGTATAACTTGTTAGGACAGAAAGACTGGACTCACCAACATGGGGTCAGCTTTCTTTGGTAGATTTTGTACTGTAGTCGTATAGCTGGAATGGTATGATGCTAACATTTTGCAGTTGTCAAGAAATGACTGTTGGAGTATTTTGGCAGAAGACTTGAGTGGCAAAACTATAGCATTATTTAGTGCCGCCTCTTGACTGAAATGCAGAAAAGGGAAGTACAGGTTGGGTCTCCCTTATCCGGACGCAACCTGTACTGTTATTCCAGAAAAGGAAACTTTCCGACAGGTCAGCGAGTGCAAATCTGTTTCCAAATTTAGGTTCTATTCAAACTGCATTTGTTTTGAGACAATCAGGTCCTGCGTTGCTCTTAAATGAGGAGGTGGCTGAGTTCTCCCCAGCTCCATCTCCCTCCCATCGAAGCCTGGCACCTCCTGTGGTTTCTCTGTGCCATATGGAATTACTGGCCCAAATATTTAGCAAACTTGCTGACGTGTTGGGCTTGGCTTGCATTTTTGTCTCCAGCGGAGCTAATAGCACATAGTAGATGCTTTATTAGAGACTGATGCAACATGATGTCAGTGCCCAGCCATGTACTACTATGGGCCATAATTGTCTATGACAGTCACAGTGTTATGCTTCATTGACCGCAATTCCATGCAAACAGAACCTGATATCTGTAGCATTTGGATGCTAGAGAACCTCGTCTCTCATTTTCCCCCTCTTTTTAAAGGACATTTGGTTCCAATGCCGTCTCTGAAACATGATTCAGGCAGAATGAGGTTGTTTAGAGTTTTGAAACCAGGAATTTATTTTTATTGGACTGAAATCACTAAATAATCAAGAGTAAGCTTGCATCTCCTTTCTGCTTCTGCTTCCACCCCTTTGATCTAAAGCCAACAATTATGTGTTTGGATTCTTGAGGTCCTAATCTGAAGATTCAAAGTATATTTAAAGAAAGACGCCGAGAGTCGAGATAAGCTAGGCATGTGAGAATAACGTGAATCTGTTGTGCGCATGGTTGCAGCAAGTGGACCCAAACGTTGATTTTTCACATGCCTGGGTTATTTGGATTCTAATCTGAAGAGAGGTCAAGCTTTAAATTAGAACCTTGAGCATTCAGATAAAGCAAGGCATGTGGAAATCAATGCTTATCTACCTGTCAGTGCTATGCACATAAAGAGATTACTGTTAAAAAAGTGTATGGGGGGGGGGGAGAGATATCGTTAAAAACACTAAGGAAGGATCATATGAAGGCAATTAAATATAGTTTCCATAATTCCAAATTGTTATATAGCAGAACATTTTAAGTAATTATTGTGGGAGTATAACCAAAAGCGTGGTGGATTGGTTTGAGTGTTGGACTACAAGTCTGGAGACCAGGATTCAAATCTCTGCTCTAGAATAAAAATCCAACTAGTGATCTTGAGCAAGTCACACTCTCTCGGCCTCAGAGGATGGCAATGGCAACCTCCCTCTGAAGAAACTTGCCAAGAAAACCCCATGATAGGTTCACCTTAGAGTCACCATAAGTCCAAAATGACTTGGAGGCACACACAACGACAACACATAACCAAAAGTAATTTGGAGAAGGTTTAGCAGATTACCTGACAGTTTCCCCTGATTTATTGCCATAAGTCACAAACAACTTGAAGATACAGAACAACAAAAACAAAGAGCTACAAACTAGTCAAAGCTTGGTGTCTTTAACTGTTAAGCTGTTAAAGCACAATAGCAACTTGATATGCAGAAATCAGCAAGTGAAACTTTTCTTTCTTTCTTTCTTTCTTTCCAGCAGGGAGGTTAGGGTAGTATTTTGCTGATATCTGCATATCAAAGCTTTTGCACAGCTGCAGAGGCTGGTGGAAAAGTTGGCCATCCTCCTGGGGAGAAGCTGCTGCCTTGCCAAATGCAAACATCTGGGAGTAGGGTTGTGCAAATCGGAGATGTGTGAAACAGGGTTTTTCCAGCAGATATTGCTTGTCACAGAACCAGATAACAAATAATACCTGCTGAAATTCCCCCGTCTACACAAACGTTAAGGTACGGGAATCCTCTCCAATTTTCACTCTGGCAATGCTGTTTGGGAGCTATAGGCATAAAACTGAACTGGCTGCCTCTTGAAGGCATGCAGCAGCAACAACAACATCAACCTTTGCAATCATTTCATAACTATGGGGAGGAAAAGTACACCTGCTAGTATAGCACACCAACAAGATTCCAACTGGTATGTCCCCACGAATCTCTCCACTTCTCTAAAGAGTTAGGTCAATGTAGTGATGGGCTTGGGTCCTTCTAAGCTTCAGTAGCCCACTACAACATTTGGCCACAGAGTGATGGTAGTGGAGCATGGAAGGATCTATGCTCCAATCATCAGCTGGGCCGAAGGCCAGAGAGCATCGGTTACTGATTTGCTTTTGATGCTGTGATTAATTACTAGGATGTGGTCAGGGGAGAGGGGAGATGTGGGGAGGAGAAGCAGTTGCCAAACAGCCCAGAGGTCAGAGATCATGCTTAGCAGCTGGGGCAATGTTTTTACAACCCCCTTTTCCCCTGGGACATGGGGGCAGGGACGTGGAGGCATTGCATTCATAGTATCCCAGCATTCCTGGCTGAACTCTTGCAAACAACAACAAGAAAGGGTTCTCTAGCTCTCTAGTGTGAGCCTGCCTGGGCCAGCACTGACACCATGCGCTAGTCAGGCTTTAGAAATCTGATCCTTAGGAAGGTCTGCAGGCCAACCAGTGTTCATGCGTGGGAGGGGGGGTAATATGTGTGTAAAGCACAGGTAGGCTTTGGAAACACCTGAATCCAGAATAAACTGGAAAGGAATCCTCCAAGTCAGAAAAATTTCAAGGCATTGCTACTATTAAGTGAGCCATTGGCTGCCAGTCCCTGGAGAGTTTTCAGGAGGAGAAGAAACAACTGGAGTCAATGGGCACAAATATGGTGCAGGTCCCTTGATGGGGGGTGGGGGACTTGCTGGTCCATCGCATTAAGAAAGCTTAAGAAAGCATTGTTTTTTTTGGGCTAGGTGGCCAGGTTCTAGAAGAGATTCCTGACGTTTCGCCAGCATCTGTGGCTGGCATCTTCAGAGAACGCTGGCATGGAAGAGAGTTCTCTGAAGACACCAGCCACAGATGCTGGCGAAACGTCAGGAATAAACTCTTCTAGAACATGGCCACAGAGCCCGAAAAACCCACAAAAAACTATGGATGCCGGCCATGAAAGCCTTCGACTTCACTTAAGAAGCATTGTTTCAGGGAACATTTTGCACATCAACTCCTCTCTGTTGAAGAATCCTTGTGCCTTGTAGAAAATTTAAATTGCCATGGGCCCTTTTTTAAAATACAGTATGAGGCCTTTTATATAAATGTGAATTCTTATAATATCACTATATTCCTCTTCCTGTTATATTTTCCCATTAAGAGAAAGAAAGAGAAGGAATGCCCCCTTTCTTTCTCCTCTTTATTTCAGTATGGCTTTAGTGGGTCTAAGTATGGACTTGTGCCAGCTGGTTTCTGTGCCATAGGCATATGCCAGGTGGGGAGCTGGAACAGGGGGGGGTGTTATATTTACAGTCCCTGCATAGTAAATATTTCTCCTGGACTGGAAATTTGAGACTGTGTGGTGGCTGGCATACTTTCTGCTGTTAATAAGCTTCCTCTCAGCTGGATTTTATCCCCAGATAACTCTAGAGATGTGGGGGACGTTCAGTCAGATTGCAGTCAAATGCAAACCTGTCTTTCCGGAACCAATACACAAACCAGAGCAGTTTTCCTTCCCTACTCACATTCCTCACAATTCTGCGCTGGCGTTTTTCCATTTCAAACGACACAGGAATATATACGAAAGGAAACAGAAATGTATATATCAGGAAAAATAACATACAAAAATGCACTACGTTAAGAGAAATTGCTTGCAAAAATGCACATAGGAAGCGTGTTGGAAAACGTGCACAAATATTTATTCAGACTCCCTTTATATAAAGTAAGAAGTTGATCTGGAAATAGAAAGGGACAAACCTAAGAGTGTGGGAAAATGAGAAGTCAAGAGAAACCAAAATTGACAAATTAGTCAATTTGACTAATTAGAAATCAATTAGTAGATCATTGTCAGATTAGAAAGGATTACACTGTCCCTTTCTCTCTAATCTGGCTGTAAAACTTTAGGGATCTTTAGCTATTATATAAGAGGTTTTACTACCCCATTGTATATAATAGGGCTTCCCAGGGTCCTGGAACTACTGTATGTAGTTTACCATTTTTATTGTAACAAAAATAACAGATGCTGACAAAACGTCAGGAACAAACTCTTCTAGAACAAGGCCACATAACCTGAAAACCCCACCGAAAACTAATGATATTTTTGTCGGGGCAACCAAAATGCACAATTACATGTCGCAAGCTTTCGAAGTCACATTGGCGTCTTCATCAGATTGAAGATGTTAGTCATGCGGCAGCTAAAAAGGTCAGTGCAATTTTAGGCTGCATCAATAGAAGTATAGTGTCTAGATCAAGGGAAGTAATAGTCCAAATCTATTCTGCTCTGGTCAAGCCCCACCTGGAATATTGTGTCCACTTTTGGGCATCATAATTTAAAAAGGACATTGAGAAACTGGAGTGTGTCCAAAAGAGGGCAACCAAAATAGTGAAGGGTCTGGAAACCATGCCCTATGAGGAACGCCGTAGGGAACTGCGTATGTTTAGCCTGGAAAAGAGAAGGTTAAGAGGTGATATGGTAGCCCTGTTTCAATACTTGAAGGGATGTCATATTGAGGAGGGAGCAAGCTTGTTTTCTGCTGCTCCAGAGAACAGGACCCAGAACAATGGACTCAAGCTCCAGGGAAAGAAATTCCAGCTCAACATTAGGAGGAACTTCCTGAGAGTAAGGACTGTTTGACAGTGGAACACACTTCCTCCGTGGAGGATGGTGGAGTCTCCTTCCTTGGAGGTTTTTAAACAGAGGCTGGATTGCCATCTGTTGGGGATGCTTTGATTTGGATTTCCTGCATGGCAGAATGGGGTTGGACTGGATGGCCCTTGCAGTCTCTTCCAACTCTATGATTCTATGATTTTCTGTTTCTGGTCTTAATTCGGACGGTAGGGCTGGCACCTCCTGCTTTGTCCATGCGGTCATGCGGTCACTGGTAGATTTTCAAAGTCAAGGAAATTTAATGTCCATTAGACACCATACTAGCTGACGGATTCTGGAAACTGTAGGCCAAAAACAAGTACCTTTCCAAAGCTCTGACACATGGGAAGCCGCCTTCCTCAAGTCCTCTTGCTTGATCCCATCCAACCCCAATTTTTTGAGCGGCTGACCCTTTCCCAACGTAATTCAGTCCATCCCCCCCTGCTCCGGCCCTTCTCAATTTCTGGTTGCACTTGAGGACAGACGGCTCCTGTTTTTTGCACAAGCTCTCTCTCTCTCTCTCTCCCTGGTGTGTCAAACCACTTCCCTTCCTTAATGTTTGGCAGAAGCCGGCGTGCATAAAGCAGACTGGTCTGGAACGCATCCATGTTACGATTTTGGGAAGGGGGGGTTGTTTTGTGAGAGAGACCGAGGGGAAGGGGGTTGCCTGCCCTCCGCCGGGATGGAATAGTGTAACAAGAAACAGAGGTTGCGCTTGTGTGCGTGAGAGGGAACGCGATGCATAGGAATGGGAGACTTTGCAAACTGGGGATTGGCGTGGCACCCTTTGAGCATCTCCTGCCCAGCAAAGGGATCCTAGCCATCCTGGAGGAAAGGCCAAGGGAGGGGAGCAAGGGGGATGCTTCCCTTCCCAGCCACCCATCCTTAGAGAAAGAGGCCAATCCCCAGAGGCCCAGTAAGCGCTTCCTGTTGGGATTAGCGGAGCTGTTGGGCATGTGTGTGCTTTTTCTTCAGGAAATACCTTTAGTAAGCCCTGGTGGGGGTTTCCAAGGCAACCGGCAAAGGGACCTGCTGATCTCAGCCATTCAGCTCTTTATTGTTCGCTGCATCTCTTTGTTGGCTGCATTATTGCAATCCTGGGCCCTGGCAAATAACAGCAGTTTGCACTGTTTTGTGAGGACCCTCTGGATGCAGAAGGGTAGTGAAGTCTTCTTCTTCTTTTTTTCCCCCTTCCCCCCTTTCTTCCCTCCCCTTCTTTTTCTTTTTAACATTCAGATGGCTCTAGTCTGGCACAGGGCCATTTGCATGCAAAACCCCTTTCCTCATCAATGCAAGGTATTGAAGCCCTGGCTGAATACCAAAAGACTAAAGGTTAATCTGTACTGCTCCTTCCTCCCATTCTCCCCCTCTCTCCCCAATTTTCCTACCAATAAATTATCTTCTTTTTCATCCCCTTCACACAAAATTGGGTTTGGGCACATGGCGGGGTTGGGTTGCTTTCTCCCCACTCGCCCCCATCCCTTCTCCTGCCGCATTCCCACATCTTTGGAAAGCTAATAACCGCCCTAAGAACCTGTTGAGTTTTGCCATCTGGCCTAGCATGCCAGACTAAACTTTGGGATTTAATTCAGCTTCAAAGCTATGGTTAAAACACAGGAACACACACACACATTGTCAGAAGTGCAGCAGAGAGTATTTGGACATTACATCATGCCTGCAATTTTCAGGCTTGTTTCAAAACTCTTACGTAACGTTTCTGGCAGGGGTGTGCCCCCATCCCATATCTGGCGTTGGGTCTCCCTCGCCCCGGCGGCACACTCCGCAGTGTGGGTCCCAGGCTGAAAATCTCGTGTTACAGCCCCAGGCGTGGGGTATTAAAAGACACTCTCTTCCAAATCCCTTGAGGGATGCAGCATGGTCCAGGGCTTTGCGGTTCCCCATTAATCATCGCTATTTCAGTTTCTCTGTCATTGAAGTATGTGCATCCAGCCACAAATTGCAGCGATAGCCTGCTCCTTTGCCCTGGATCAGTTATCTCTAGAGTTTGGGAAAGTTACTTCTTTCCCCCCTGCTCCACTGCTCTCAGAATTCCCCAGCCATCAATGGCATTTGGAAGTGTAGTAAAGGAAAAAAGTAACTTTTCCTAGCTCTGCCTCTTTGTATGGATAAAAGTGGGTCCATGATCCTTGCACCTTTGGGGGAACTGGCTTTCAGCCCATTATAACTTGATAACACAGAGCAAACACAGTGGAAGAAGGAAAGGGAAGTGTCATGCCATGGCTCCAAGATGTTGGGATGGACTCTGAGCCAGAGAATGAAGGCTTCAATAGAGAGCCCAGAAGACATGCCAGGTTTGCAGCCTCAAGAGCACAGTTTCCAGCAGCCACAGGAGCAGAGCCACAACCTTCAGAAGATATGGACTTACCTATACTTAAGGCCCGTGCAGACAGGCCAAAATAAAGCTGCTTCGGGTCTCTTTGGAGGTATGCTCTTTAAATGATACATGTGTCCTAAGAGGCCAGAAGTTGCACCAAAGCTGTGCTCCAGTCTTTAGCACTGGAGCATGGCTTTGGTGCGGCTTCCGACCTCTTAGGACACATGTATCATTTAAAGAGCATACCTCCAAAGCAGCTTTATTTTGGCCTGTCTGCACGGGCCCTTTGTCTCTGATTCTTGACAGCAGAAATAGTGATGGGTCCCACACATTAAAAAAAGAAAAGCATCAGAACTCTGGAATCTTCCTTCTTTCCCTAGTCCCCAACACACAGCTACACACACACAGCTACACACACACACAGACACACACACCCATCCCTCCTTCTCTGGGAATGAGAGAGAGGAGTCCTGCCATTCCCTCACTGTTATGGAAATGTCCTGGATGCAAACTGTTGGTGATTACCAGAGGCTCCATTAAAGGCCACAGCTTTTCTCAGAGCCCTGGAACTGCCCCAGGCGTCTCTTGAGTCTCTCTTCACAATGGGAGCCAACACAAAAGGACCACAGAGATCATCTGGCTTATTAAAGATTTGTTAGAGATGGGGAGTGAAGGAGGGCATCTTGTTGAAGAGCTGCTAGCGGAGGATCTGGTGTGCTTGGTGTGTTGTCTCAGGGGCCCTCCCTCGACTGAGCCTTGCTGCACCTGGCCTCTGCCTAGAGTTACAAAAGTAGTAGTGATGTGGTATGAAAGAGACATTTGAGCCTGACAGAGCCCAGTGATCAAATGGGGTTTCCCCTTAATTAACATGCTCAAGCAAGAAGAAAGCGGCAGCATCACTCAGGGGCTGTGGGGGCCGGCTTGCCTTGAAGGAACAGAGGGGTTTTTATTGTGCATTGTGGCCGTCGGCTATGCGGGGGAGGCATCTGTGGGAAATGCTGTTGTCTCTGCTCACAACCTGTTGGTTCTTTTTTTTGGGGGGGGGGGGGCTCAAAAGCATCTTGAAATATTTGGTTCTGGTCCAGCTCAGGGGTAGGACTGATGTTGCAGCATCCTGTTGCCTAGGCAACCTGAAGAGTTGACCCAGACATCTATGCTCACCTTGAAGCCCAGGTGGTCCTTTGTTTTTGAAGAATGCTGGTTGTTGTTGTTGTTGTTGTTGTTGTTGTGTGCGTTCAAGTCATTTTGACTTACGGCAACCCTAAGACGAACCTGTCATGGGGTTTTCTTGGCAGGGTTTGTTCAGAGGAGGTTTTGCCATTGCCTTCCCTAAGGATGAGAGTGTGTGACTTACTCAAAGTCACCCACTGGGTTTCATGGCCGAGCTGGGATCCGAACCCTGGTCTCCAGTGTTGTAGTCCAGCACTCAAACCACTATGCCACACTGGCTGGGCAGGATTTAAATCACACAAACACACATTCCTGGAGTTGTAGGAAAAGGTTTCAGGTTTTTAATCTACCTGTTTTAGTAATTTGAAAGAGAGCTAGTGCAATGATGTGGGAGCTGATGGTGCAAATTCTCCACTTTTGCTGCGCTCACTTCCAGGCAAGCAGAAAGGACTGTATGCAGATATTCAGCTTGGCTAGTAATCCAGCAGTTTGCTACAATCTGCAAGGATTTATAGGTTTGTTGCTTCAGCATTCAAGGACTCTCCAGGGGGGTTGTGGATTTACTTAGCTTCCTCCTTGCTTCCCCATTGGCATGGCTCTAAGGTTCACCCTCTGCTTTGCTCTGCATTCACCTTCTGCCCAGAAGCAGATAAATGTCATCCTCTCCCTAAGAAGAAATAATCCCCTCCTTTCACCTTCATCTGGGAACATCTCCTCCAACTAAGTTTTAATTTCCAAGCAGGAAAATAGGTTCTGTGTGTGCTTGTGTATGCGAGCTTGAATGACAAGCTGTGATCAGGTGTTGTTGTTGTTGTTGTTTGCCTTCAAGTCATTTCCCACTTATGGCAATGCTAAAACCATATTATGGGGTTTCCTTGCCAAGATTTGTTCTAAGGAGGCTTGCCATTGCCTTCCTCCTGAGGTCACCCACTGCATTTACTTGGCAGAGCCAGGATTTGAATCCTGGTCTCCCCAGTCATAGTACAACACTCAACCCACTACACCATGCTAATGCGTAATGCTTAATAAAATCATCACTAGCCATCCCTGAGTCTCAAGTTTTGATCTTGAAACCTCAAGACCTGGGATGATCCTGAACAGGCATCTCTAGTCACTGTGGATGTTTAGTTTCTAGTCACCCAACATTGTGTGCGTGTGTTGTGCCCCTTCAAGTCATTTCCGACTTAATGGCTATCCTAAGGCAAACCTATAATGGGGTTTTCTTGGCAGAATTTGTTCAGAGGAGGTTTGCTATTGCCTTCCTCTGAGTTTGACAGCATGTGACTTGCCCAAGGTCACCCAGTGGGCATCATGGCCAAGCTGGGAATCGAACCCTGGTCTCCAGAGTCATAGTTTGACACTCAAACCACTGGCTTTCTCACTCAACCATAAGTGTAGAGAAATCCAGCCATGTGTATACCTGTTGGGCCATGGTTCCAGTAAACCTGGGCTCTTTCCCAGTAACTAAGATGGCGAGGCTATGTTTTGGAACCACTGCTCAATTTAAGACCCCTTTGGCTTAGATTGTGTTGTCTCTCCATTCCTGGAGAGACTAGTGAAGCTGGATATGGTCATTAGCCTGTGAATGCATTCTCCCTGCGTTCCCACCGTGCCTCTTTACCAGTCTGTGGTCCGGGTTACCAAAGGCCAGCGGCCTGCCTTTGCCCTCTGACTCCCTTCACTCATCAGCTGGGGCTGGGAGAGCAGCCCTGTCTATCACAGACAGAAAAGCATCCCTGCACTTTTGAGCTTCCATTGGTCATGGCAGTTAATGTAGAACAGTGGCGGGAATGGAGGCTTTTATTGACATGGAAATGACACGACCCTGCCCAGGCTGCTGGAGCTGATGTTTTAAAGTGCTTGCTCCTTCTCTTCTACGCTCTCCGGAGGCCAAAAGCAAGTTGGATGCTTGCAAATGAAAAAGGCATCCAGTATTAGATGGTCAAAAGTGCCAAGTAGTTAGGTTCCAAGTAGGATGCTCTGGAGAATTAGCTTAGAAAAGAGATGAGCAACTAATGTCGTTTTGGTGGGGCGGGAGCTTGCTTCTCTAGCCATCATTGTGAAAGCCAGAGGCATAAGTGTATTGTCGTTTTTGTGCCATGTACAGCTTGGAAATACTATTTTTTTAGACAACAGCTCCCAGAATCATGCAACTAAATAGGACTTCCATGTATAGAACAAGTATACCACACTAGATAACAAATTTTGGACAGAAAGAAAGGACAGTTATGGTACCTGTGAAGGTCCATGTGTATCTGGCAGGCTGGGAATTGTACTCCAAAAAGTAACTTTTCAAGCTCAGTGCCAGCTACCAACAAGCGAACCCAAGCATTAATTTCACATAAAAATGTGGACTACATCTCTGTCTTACAATTGTTTCTTATTCCTGTGAGTAAAACTGTGAGGAAGACTTCCTACCACATTTTCATTAGACCATTAGGGACCCCAGGGTCTTTGATACAATTTGGATACCCTGTGTCCTCTCAGAGCTGTTTGTTGACCATCCTTAGATTTGAAATTGAAGGTCTTTAAATATGCATGGACACACCTAAAGTACAGCCACAAAGATCTTACATTACCCAAAAAAGAAAAGAAAGGAAAAAATAAAGGTTTTTTTTCAGAATCATAGCCTCTCCTTCCTAAAAGAATGAAAATTGTTTAAATGGTGGTCATAAATCCAGCTGTTTTCATTGGTTCAAGTGAAGGCAGCCTTTTAAGCTACACATAACTATGCCTAATGGACAGAACTGTGTATTGTGATACCTTGCATTGCTTTGCTATTTATAAAATTAATGCCCAAAATAGCCATTTGTTACTGTGCATTAATAATATGCTGTTATCCACCAGGAATGGCTAGTTGTGTGCCAAGACCTGTAACGCTGTGGATATGTGGAGATACTGTACTAAATCTTTCCGGCTGGGAGGGTGGGGTGGATCTTTATACAATTATATGGTGGGAAGATGGGGAAAGGAAGCAGTTCCATAGAGGCTGGGCCTTTGTGTAAACAGTCTGCTATCTGGTTAAATCAAGGGTAATGTATCAAAGTTAAGCATTTGAAATTAAAACCACCAGAGATCTGATGTAACTATTCATTTTAGAAAGCTGACCCAGATTAAAGGGGAAAGAGAGCTCAAAAGGCAGCTCTCAGACCACTAACTCTGCAGTTAATGAACGTTGTGTCAACTCTTATCCCAGCATATTGTGATAGTGCTTCAACCATGTCTGTAAAATATCTGTGTAAGCACTGACTCAGATGTCTTTTTCCTTGCCAGTTACATATGCGTACATGCAACCAAAACGATGACAATCGTTGTAGTGTAGTATTTCAGAGAGCCGATGCTCCCAGCATTCGCAGAAATGGGTCAGGGTGTCTAGCTTGAGTGTGAACACAAATTATTGTGTTCTGAACTTGCACATCAACTTTCATTTTGACGTCTCCATCTTCAAAGGAGATCTTGCTTTGTTTGTCATGTTTACATTGCCCTCCTTTTTGGAACCACTGATCAGTCTAAGAACCCTTTGGCTTAGATTGCATTGCCCTCCCTTATTTTTCTATCAAACTCAGTGCAGCAATTTTGCTGGGGTTTATATTTAAACTTCAGTAGGTTGCCTTCAATGCTGGAACCATTTTTCTTGAAAGTGGTCTTAAACCTTAAAGCCAATAAATGTACTGTGTTATGCTATACATCTTATCTGTCTCCCTTATAAACATGTTCAGGGACTGAGACAGCATTTGTATTTTACACCAGCGCTTGGAAAAGTTACTTTGGGGGAGTAAAAACCATCCAGTCTCTTACTATCAGGATGGCTGGAGCATTCTGAGGTGTAATCCAAAAAGTAATTTTTCTAAGCCCTGTGTGAAGTATAGACTGCACCACTGAACATGTGCATCACATTTTATTGCAGTGTATCTGCGTTCCACAGAGACATTGCAGGGTGAACAAAAACTCTCAAAACAGGATGCTGATATAGCCAATAGACAGGATAGATCAATAATGATGACAAGTTACAAGTTCAGGTGTGCAACAGAAGAAGGGGATGTGCTCTCTATTTGTTTAGTCATGCATCCTGGCCATATGAAAACAGTGTGAAATATGGTGTATAGTAATGCTTCAGCATGGTGTGGTGGTTCGAGTGTTGGAATATGACTCTGGAACCAGGGTTTGAATCCCGGCTCAGCCATGTAGGGAAGTCACAGTCTCTCGGCCTCAGAGGATGGATGTGTCAAACCCTTGTGAAGAAACATTCCTAGAAAACCCCATAATAGGTTTAGAAACAACTTAAAAGGCACACACCAAATACAATCCTTCTTAAGCCACTGATGGTGAGAATCAGTAGGATTTTCCCCTCTGTGTTCCAGGATCTGGCATCATATTTGTGCCCATTGTTTCTTTCCTGGAAACTTTCAGCTCACTGTCATTCAGTGTCTTGCTGACTGTCAGCAGTCTATGTACCTCCATTTTGAATAGCACTGGGGTTGAAAGTTTCATCAAGCCTGTACCATTCTATTATCATAGTCAGAAGTGCTGATCGCCCGCTGTATAAAGTCCCAGTTTACTTACTGAAGCACATTTGAATGCTGCTGCATACAACAATTTGGATGTTGCCAGAATGTTGACTGCGACACCCATCGCCACTGGTCATGCTGGCTAGATGTAATGGGAGCTGCAGTCTTACAGGATTTAGGGGCAGGGGAGGACACTCTCTACTCCTCGCTTATAATAAAAGGCATTTTAGCAATCATTTAAATACAAAAATAGAAGATAGAAACCCAGAAGCAGCATCAATACAACAAAAGAAAGCAAAACTGAGAGCAACCTTAGTGGAAGTGCAGATTTTTAAAAACCAGTTAAAAGCAAAGACATTGTTCCAAATCAATGTGGACCCATTGAATCAATGTGATTTACTTCCACATTGTTTGTCCCTTCAACAGCTGATGGAAGAAGTCTACTGTATTTGGGAGCAACCAACAGGATGTTAGCCATTGTGAGTCATTTCATATGTTTAGTATATGCTTTGAAGATCAGGGCCAGGAGAGATAACAGCAGAAGGCTGGGATGGTGGGTGGGCTGACACCTCTCTCCTTTTCCAAGTGACACATTTGCAAAACTTGTTGCTTAATAGGCAACTGGGAATAATAGGGGAAAACCAGCCTCGAGGAAAGATTTTTGCAGCCAATGCAGACTGAGCTGCACTGCAGTTAGGAAACAACATGCAGCATATTTATAGCTTGTGGTTGGAGTTGACTGGTCTATATCCTTGAAGGTAATTGAAAAATAATAATGTCTTTCCTCTTTTTCCAGCACCAACTATTAACTTTTGTTTTTCAGAAGGGGAGCGGTGTGGGGAAGTAGAAATGAAAACACTTGAGATTAGATTAAAACCAATTTAGTCCTGTCTCAAGAATTTCCTAAGTGACCAATGGAACAGGACAGATGTGTTGGAAATCAACAGACTTAAGCACATCTGGCTGTCATCCTGAAAGGATCTTCTGAACTTTGTGCCACCTTTCCATTCCTCTTGTTTTGCACAACATCATTTGGGCATGGATATATATTTTAACATTCATTGATTTCATGTATTCCATTCGTATCCTGCCTTTCTCCCATGCATGGGACTTAAGGCTGTTCACCATCAAAGAGAACAAATACATTTCAAGCATAAAATGAATAAAGGCATACAAAATTAAAACATGATTTTAAAACAGAAAAGAAAAAGAAGAAAAGCCCCTTCAAAAGCAGTAAATGAGCTTATTTGCCAAAGGCCCATCTGTATAAGGTCTTTGCCTGTTGCTGAAAGGTTTCCTTCATGGTTAGGGTGGCCTGGATCATGGAGGTGGATTAGAAAGCCCTTTCTGATCATTTATTTTGGTAGCTGTAACAATTAAAACATATTGGCTATCAATGGAATTGAAGCTTTTTACAGCCTAGCTGCATAATCCAGAATGTTTAGATGACACGACATGCATGTACTTCAGAAACAGTTGCTCAGAAGCTAAACAGATTTGAGTTTTGCTTTCTTTGTACACATGTCTGGACAGTGAGCAAGATCACTTACTTGAAGGCCAAGTCTGCAGTCCCCTTAGAAATCAATCCTGCTGAAAAATAGATTACTCAGAACATAAGTGTCCACAATTTCAAAACCTTAAAGTAGCACTTAGTCAAACCAAGTGTCCACTCTGTTTGGATAGTAGCCTTAAACAGTCACGGTTTGGCCACTGACTGCATTGAGAAACATGGAGGACTGGAAGACATGAATTGGAGCACAGGATCCATCCGCATGGGCTCTGTAGACTTGATCATAACAGACTGATCCACTTCAGAGAAGCTGGATAGTTTGTTTTCAATTGGGTGGGGAAGCCTTGCAATTTGTCATAAAATTACAGAGGAGGAAAGGAATAATGAGAGGAGAAATTATCAGGAACACAGAGCAGAATGTAATCTGGTTGCTTTCTCTTCGCCTTCCATCTGAGAATCCTGGGCTCATATTTTTAGATTTTAAGCGCTCAGCCAATACACATTTATTATATCTCAGTTCTGCCAGGGGCTTTCTTGTGCTGTCAGAGCAGGTTGTTGTCTTTCAGATTAAGTTATACATCTGTAAAATGGAGACAGTTGAGGGCTATCCCGCAGGAGTATTGCACAGAGGAATGCTGTAATAAAAATGTGACGGGTTTTGATCACCGTTAGAAAAATGACATTGGCACAGGCGAAAGTAATATCTACACAAATAAGATGTTCTCTATAGAGACTATCTTTAAAGCACTGATGATAGATTACTGTATGCTTATATTGAGAGATATATAACTTGACACTCTGTTGCACATTTCACAGTTCGTATTATTGATCCGAGTCACTGTTCATTCAAACTTTTATAGATTAGGAACTAAAGGACTGTGTGACCTATCGCTTTGTTTCATACTCTGCTTCCTGAGCCATCAGTCTGATCTTAAAAGTAGGACTGTAAGTCAAGCATTAATGGGTATGTTACTCTCCAAAGGAATCTTGTAACACCTTTGAGACTAACAATGCAAAAGAAGTGGTAGCATAAGCTTTCATGGTCTTTGTTTATGTCCTCAGATGCATGGAGTGAAGTGCTTCCCTGGAAGGATCTTTATAATCAGACTGTGTGACTAGCCATAGAAATGTAACATATGCATGGCTAGTCATACATTCTGATTATAAAGACATTGCTCATGGTACATTAACTGCAATTCTTGTACATCATCACTGTGCAACGTCATTTAGAGAGGTTAAGATCAATGTTCAAAATCATAGTCTGCGCTTGTGCCAGAAGAACATGATGCACGCAACAGTTTGAGAATGAAAGGAGTGTGAAGGTAGAGACTGAGATGGGAAGGTCTTTCAAGAACTAGAAAATGTAAGCTGTGGAATGAACATTTTCTGTTTCTAGACTCCTCAGTCCTGCTTTTTTCTCTCTTTCTGTCCTCTCTACTTGTTTTTCTTTCTGGATTCAAGAAAGACTAGACACTCAAGTTGAGGGCAAGTAGATCTAACCAAGCTGGAGAGCTCCAGCAGCAAAAGAAAAAGGACCTTTGTGCTCTCCAAACAAATGCTTGGTTTTGCAGCAGCTGCCTTCCTTCTCTCTAAATATATTCTCAACCCTGGAGTTATGCAGACAGCACCTAATAGCTAGATACTCCCCTGAAGCTGATCCTGCCTGCCAGCAGGGATTTTTATATTGATTTGCCACTCTGGCTTCAACTCTGCTATGGTAAAGCTTGAAAGGCCTGTATTGTCCAGAGCCTTGCTCACTTGATATATCATACTCCAAAGAAACTGGAGGCAGGAGGGTGGGTGAGCTGAGAAGGTAGTGTACAAACAACCCCATATAGACTCTTAACTGGATCCTGTGTGGAAGAGAAACAACAGAAAGGTTCAAAGACATAGCTGTGTCCATCTGGAAAATCAGTATGCAAAGGGATCTTGCAGCACCATTGAGACCGAAAGATAGAGGTTGGCAGCATGAGCTTTCGTAGACTTGAGCCTACTTCCTCAGATACATCAGCAGAAAGGTTGATCAGTGGCTTGCTCGAATGATACCTGGTTTTGGAATTGTGCCTAGGAATTCATCGGTAATAGACCTTAGTTTTGCACATTTTTCTCCACTGGAATAAATGAAAGCATTATTCACTTTTCCCAGTGTCCAGAGGAGGGAGTGCTAGCATCAAAGGCCAGTATCCCTCTGTTTACAGTTCCAAGGCCCTGGTATCCTGCAGGCAACCTCATGGTGGTCAAAGGAAGCTGATCTTGGCATATAATATCCTTGGTTAGGTCCCTGGGCCGATTACCTTGACATGACCAATTCTTTACCTCTGTGAAGTCAGAGGCTTTCATGACTGGTTTCCATAGTTTTCTGTGGATTTTCCAGGCCATGTGGCCGCATTCTAGAAAAATGTATTCCTGACGTTTCACCTGCATCTGTAGCTGGCATCTTCAGAGATCTCCTTCTCTTCTAGAACATGGACACATAGCCCAAAAAACCCACAAAAAACCCTATGGATGCCGGCCATGAAAGCCTTCAACTTCGCAGACTTTGGGTGTCCAGTTGTAGCAGTGTGTCTGGGGTAAACAATGAGATAAAACTTCAGTGAGAAAATAACTTGGTTCTGCTCTACCTGTTCGTACTGTATCTGTGTATGCTTGCATACAACAGGCAAGGAAAGCAGTAGCCACCTCCAAAATTGTGAACAGCAAAACAGAAAAAGAGAGCAGGGCAAATAAGCCTCTTTTGTCAGCATCCCAGCATGTTTCAGAAAACAAAACAAAACATAGATCTGTAAGTTTGGCAACCAAAATGGAAACTGTAAAGAAAGTGGAAGCTAGTGAAAGAAATGGTACATTTTGGGAGCAGCTTTCAAGTGGACTCTAGAAGGTTCAAAATGTTTTTGTTTACTTAATGTTAGGCTTTCCTGACCTGCTTGTTTCATTTCACATGTGCATATTGTTAGTTTTGAATATAAAGTATCCTGAAACATGTTGACGTTCCCTTCTTTTTGGTGGTTTAGGAACTTGCCTCTATTCATTCTATGTTATTTCTGCCCCCCCCCCCAAAAACCAAATTTTCTGTTCAACAAGTAATGCCTGGAAATGTAGTTTGTTAATTGAGTTATGCCTGTATTGCCACATAAGCCAGAAGAGAGTGACCAACATGGGACAGAACCACTAGAGGGACCCCCTAACCAGTGGTCCATCAAACCTGAAGGGCTACTGTGTTCTCTTTCAGTATAATTTGGAAGGCAGCTTTAGCTTTGATATTGAATCATGATGGATGTGGGAGCTAGTGTGACAATGGCAAATCTGTTCAAATAGAGGTTATCCCAACATCCGAAATAATCCAAAATCCAATATTGTCCACATGGGTGGCTGAGATGGTGTAACACCTTTGCTTTCTGATGGTTCAGTCTACACAAACGTCCTTTCATGCACAAAATTGTTTAAAATTACCTTCAGGTTATGTGTATATGAAACGTAAACGAATTTCCTATGTAGACTTGGTTTCGATTTCCAAGATGTCTCATTATGTGTGTGCAAATGTTCCAAAATCCAAAACACTTCTGTTCCCAACCATTTCAGATAAGGGAGACTCACCCTGTATGAACATAGTGAACAGCTTGCTAGGCAGCCTTAGACAGCTCACTTGGCTCAGTTACCCCATGTGAAGCTATTTGTATGGAACTACCTCAATGAAGCGTGTGTAAGCAAACCTTGAGCAGTGGTCTTGTAATGATTTAATGGTGAAGACCATACCAAAGTGTGGACAGTGCAATGAAAGAGGGAAGAAGCACTCTAATCCTCCTGCAGTTGCTTTTAACCCTTGCCTCTTCTCTGCTCTCCCTGCTCTGAAGGCTGTGTGGCAGCTGGCTTGCAAGCTGCTGAGCTTCAGGCAGGTGGAGCTCTAGTTGGAGTTGGATTTGCCACATTGCTCCGCCATTTTGTCTTGGACTTGGTCAGAGGCAGCCGCTTCCCCATCGCTTTGTGGCTGCAGCTGGTTTCTAATCACATTTTTAAAAAAAGACATTGTATATATCAGTGGTGCTGCATCAATAACCAAAATGAAAGTCCCCATCCCATGCTGTTGTCCCTGCTGCTCTTCCCAAAGACCCGCATGGCAGCTAAGCCCTGCGTCTCATGACTGGAAGGAAATGCCCTCTCCCCATTGTCTGCATGCTGCCAGAGTAATGCATCTGCGATAGACCACTCATGCCTTGCTTCCCTTCCCCCCCTCTGTCTCTTTTTCTCCCCTAACATTTCCAGTTCTGCCCAAAACAAGCATTGAAGTGGAGTCTTTGTCGGCTCACCCTGGCGACCCCCTCCAGTTGCGCTGCCGGCTACGGGATGATGTTCAGAGCATCAACTGGGTTCGAGACGGGGTCCAGCTGGCAGAGAACAACCGGACACGCATCACAGGGGAGGAGGTGGAAGTCAGGGACGCTGTGCCCGAGGACTCAGGGCTTTATGCTTGTGTGACCAACAGCCCCTCGGGAAGTGAGACCACCTACTTCTCCGTTAACGTCTCAGGTTGGTAGCAGGTCACTGCAAGGCTGACCGGTTTCAAGCCAGTATTGGCACGGTGGAGGTTGTTCGGTCTGACTGCACAAAATTCAGTTCCAGATTCCTGTCTTTGTCATGAGTATGCCCTACTATTTTGCAGCCTCATTTGCCTCCTACAATTGTTTGGAGGAGAGCTCTGCAAAACTAAGAATGGATACTGAGCAGAAGCATTCTTGGATTCTCCTGATGTGCTTGCCTTTCAGATAGGATGTTCTCCTTTCCTTTCCTTTCAACATCCTAACGTTTCTTTTGTTTATATGAAATTTTATAATATGGATAGTCAAGGCACAGTTCTCTCGTGTGATGTGCTCTTAGTAAGATTGCTAATTCATATGTAGTGACTGATGAGATACTCCTGAAAGGCTGCTAAATGGCTGGCTGCACCACAGATATCACAGATTTTAGCTTTGACCTCTTCTCCCAGATTTGGCTTAAGGTCAGAGGCTCTCCTTTCCCCCATTGAGCCTGTAAGAGGTTCAGAAGGCATTAGGATGTCTCTGAGGTTAAGCATAAGATCATCGCCCTTTCTTCAGGCTTGGATTTGTCATCAGAACTAAAAATGCAATTGCCAGTGGTAAGTGCATTTGTGAATCTGTGGGCCCACAAGATAGTCATATGTCTCTTGTTTTCAATATCTGTTCAGCCTCCCATTCTCCATTATTATGTCATACACAACAGAGCATCAGCCAACCATTGCTACAGTGGTCCTCAAACTCTAGTCTTGCAGAGGTTTTGAACTTTAGCTCCCAAATGCCTCAGGCAATGTGTCCAATATTCTGGAATTCTGGGAGTTTAAGTCCTAAACGTCATATGGAAGAACAGAATGTGAGAAGCACTGCTCTAGTAGATTCGGATGGCCAAAACTGATTTCCGTAAGATGGTGTTTGCTACACTATTTGTGGATGAAAAGAGTTACATCTGAATTGTCGACTCATAGAAAGAGAGGTGCTACTTTGTGGGCACCCCTTCTCCTGCCTCACTGCCAACTTTCATGCTATCAGTTCAAATCTCACGTCCATATTTTTTCTCTCTCAGATGCTCTTCCATCCGCTGAAGATGATGACGATGACGATGATTCCTCCTCAGAGGAGAAAGAGGCAGACAACTCCAAGCCAAACCGTATGTATTTGATGGAATTTCTTTCCATAACTTGTGTAACTTCAATAACCTGAGTAACTTTAACTTGAGTAACTTCAATAATTTTCAGCTAAAAGTCCCAATTGTAATCTGGAGTTCCTTGTTATAAGTCCATTTGGGAGCAATTTTGCATTTCCAGCCAAGCTGGGAATATCATGTACAGTTTGTAAGTCTGCTCATCTTTTCTGTATGGATGTTTCTTAAACTGATTGCATTTACTGATTACAAAACAGTGGACACAGACAGTAAAATGTAAAGTGTAAAATCTTTTTCAGAAGCTATTCCCCCATACTGGACTTATCCGGAGAAGATGGAGAAGAAGCTCCATGCAGTCCCTGCTGCCAAGACAGTGAAGTTTAGATGCCCATCCAGTGGGACACCTACTCCTTCGTTGCGTTGGTTGAAGAATGGTAGGGAATTCAAACCTGACCATCGTATTGGTGGATACAAGGTAGGATTTTCTCGTTGGTCTCTGATGTTTAAATCCTGTAATGACCCATTGGAGAACAGAGGATGTAGAAGTGGGTTGCTCCTACTCTAATGCGCTAGTTTCCAGACTCTGTTATGTGGAGATTTGCTGTTCTGGTCTGTTTTTCCTTTGTGGCTTGGCCCTCTTTCTTTCTTGACAACCATCAAAACCTTCCGAAACAAGCCCCAATTGTTGTATTTTTTCATATTATAAGTAATTCTTCAGAGTATCCGCTAAGAAGGTTAGAGGTGCAGAAGAGACAAACTGCTTTTTAGTTGAAGCGGGTCGCCTCTTCAGCGTGTAATGGAAGTAGCCTTTCAGCTCTTCGACATTTGTGTGTATGTGTGTTTATTTAACTGCGGTTTGGTTTTAGAGGCTATCTGAAGACACATCAGAGCCTGGTAATAATTCCTTGGATAATATCTTAAGGCCTTTCTTAAGAGTTCTTGTAATCGGCAATGCTGTTTTTGAACAGAAGAAGGCATTGCAAGAAGGGTGAGAGGAAATAATTGATTTTCCAACTGACTTCATAGGTAAAAGTTTGCGTATCTCACAGGCTGGATCTGCACTTTAGAAATAATCCAGTTCGACACCACTTTTAACTGCCATGGCTCAATGATATGGAATCCAGGGAATTGTACTTTTGTTATGGTATGAAAACTCGAACAGAGAAGGCAAAATGTTTCACCAAACTACAAATCCCAGAATTCCACAGTATTTGAGCCATGGCAGTTAAAGCGATGTCAAACTAGATTATTTCTACAGTATGAATGCAGTCACTTTGCACTCTAGCTTGCTTCTTTCTAGACATACCAGTAGAGTAGTCTGAAGCTAGAAGGCAGACTCCCACAGAAGTAGGGTGCTCTTATATAAAATGTAATTAATTAATTAATTGTTTAACAGAAATGACTAATCTGCCCAAAGCTTTGTGATCAGTAAGTGTTCTGTTACCTCTTTCCAAACCTCTCCAAAGCCAAGTGGCAGCATATGTCTGAACGAGTGACAATGCAGAAGTCATTCTGGCACTTGCTGGCCAGCATTTCTGGCTTCTCTTGGATGCCTCATCCATTTGCCTCCAGTTAGAACAACTTGTTTCCATCCGGAGTGAATCACAAGCTCAGTGTGGCTTCCACACCTCCCACTGCGAGCGCAGCCCAGGCCCCTGTGCTAATAATAAAACTCTTTTAGCAATAGCCACTGGCAGGGACAAGAGCCATCCTGTTCTACTTTTCCTTCTTTAATCTTCATTTCTGGTCAAAAGAGCTTTGCCTGAGGAATCAATAGTGGCTTTAATGAATCAGCTGGTCCTTGTCATTTTTCTCCTGGGCTGACCTAGGCAAGTGGCAGCTGTTTGTCCCTTCCTGAAACAAATGCCTCTTTCCAGCAAAAGTCCTTTTGCAGCTCCTTCGTTTCCATCCGACTCTCCTTTTGCAGCTACTCCTTTGCTGCCTTCACTGGATTGTAATCTTGGCAGATGTTGGTGAACAATTGCAGCAGGAGGAGTGACACAGACCCTTGACTAAGGGAGGCCTCTTCAAGCTTTGCCTTTGGAAAAAGTCTTGCCCCAAATCATCTGCCGTCAAGGAGCAAGACCGCAGCAGAAATGCTCAGGTCATGCTCTCAAGCACTAGATGGGCAAAGTGCATTGCTTTGTGGAGCTGGGACTGATCCTAGCTCAGCTACTGATAATCCATTCCATTTGAAAGACCAATGGCAAGAGCTAGCAAGTGTCTTCTGTTGAAACCAGTACTTTTATTGTGGTCAAATGTATCACCACAAAGGTAGGAGGACTGAAACTGGCCATTCTTAGGTAGACTTTGCAGGGTCTGGCTGAGTGCATTCTTCCCTATCCACTTGGCACTTGAGGGCTGCCATTTCAGTGGAGCAGTGAATTTTCTCCAAACATTAAAGAGGTGGCCAAGCATCCAAGATGTTGAAGCAACACTCCAATTGCAATGTGGAGAAGATGGAAGGAAGCCAGCCAGCATCTACAGTCACTGTCCGAGCCCCATGGAAGATTAAAAGTCAGGGATCCTATGAGTCCCCAAGGCATTATCCATTCCCTGGAAGATTGTGGAAGGAATTTGCATTCCCCACTCAGATATGGCTCTCTAATCCTGTCTTGAAGGGATGTGTGTCCTCTCCTCATGTTGGTTACCCTGGAATACCAGTGAATCTGGACATGACAGTATTAACATGAATAACTGCAGAGACTGGCCATTCTCCTGAGAGGGTCTAATGGGATACCAGAAGTTCAGCTGTTGTAACAGCTCTGCTGATCTCACTCTGTTCCTGTTTAAGACATGGTCCAAAAGGGGAGCAAGGGAGAGTAGAGTGAAAATCAAAGCAAGATTTGCTGGCACAATTTGAACATGAAATATGCATGGGGCTTTTTATTTCCTTTTCAAAAGCAGAACCATTTCTGCAGTATGTTTAAAAACAACAACAGCAACCTGTGTGCAAGGTTACCATGCATATTTATGGATCAGTTTCATGGCCACATATAACTTGCATATGATGGGAGCCCTTGCCAAAGCACTTTCTGGTGGACCCTCCCATGGCCATACCTAGTTTTATATATTTATTTTGTTTATATGCCAAATTTCTGGGACCCAAAGGGGCTTCCAAACAATATTCCAGAATTCCACAATGCCTAAGACAAAATACCCCCAAGACAGTATAGGATTCCCAGATCTCAGGGCCTGGCCTATCTTTTCCAAACCTCAAGGCACAGACAAGAAATCTCAGGGCAATGCCAATCTGAAAGATGTGTGCATATATATTTTTCTCATTTGTTGAATTTGGGTTATCGTTGCTGTTTTTCATTTGTATGATGTACTCTGTACATCAGTGGTTGATGCTTAAAGTATTGTGCTCAGTGATGTCACCAGGGCTGCCTGCTGTGATATTACACAGGATCATCCCTACCTTTCAGATTTGGGCTTTGAAATCTCAGGGCTTGAGATAGTCCTGACCTGACAACCCTAAGATAATATGATAAATTCAAATAGTTGCTCACAGACCTGTGGCTGGCATTGGGGGTTGAACACCAAGTTGCTCATGCCTTGTCCCCTGTATGCCAGAACTGGTCCTAGCATTTATGGTTTGTGTATAGAGAGAATTCTCTTCATGGGGAAACATTTTTATAAGGTAGCTCTCCATTGTGGGCCATTCTATTGACTTTTACAAAGCAGAGGTGGGTGAAATGCAGACCTAGGACTACAAATGGACCTCCAAAGCCAATTTTGCAAAGGCCCAAACTGGTCAGACTCCACTGGATTGCCTTTTTATCTGCTTAAAAAATAACGACATTGTTTCTCCTGAAAGCCTCCAGGACAGTTGTTCACCTTTTAAATAGGACAGAGGGCCCCCTCTACTGTCCCAAAGTAATCCATTTTTCAAAACCAGATGTGGACTTCAAACCTTATTGATTTTTGTTTTGTTTTGGGGATTTTGGGGGGAGGAAATTGGCAGACAGACTGTGCCTGGAGGGTCCTAGTAGCAGTGGTGTTGTCCTCAGACCATTTGAAGTTGCATACACATAAGTTTCTCCTGAACAAAGAACTGTTTCTTCCTTTTGTAACTGTGTCATATTGTCGTTTGTAGTTGTTATGGTTTCATTGTATTTGAAGCTATTATTGGTTGGTGTTATGTACACTGGCAGTTCTGCAAGTTGCCTTGCACAAGGTTGCATCCTAAAAGCAGGGAACTAAAGGCAATCAATAAGTTCATCAAGAAGGAAAGAAAGAAGGAAGGAAGGTGGGATTGTCCAGACATCAAATTCCATGCTAGATCCAGAACTGGTGTTTGTGTGGATGAAGTCATATATGACACACATAAACGTTTCAGCCCTCTGGTTAGATTTGGGCATAGCAAGCCTTCCTTTGTGTGGGAGAGGAGCTGGAGGAGTTTTGAGACTGGTTCCTGTGCTGGCAAAAAGAGCTCGTCCCACTCAATAGTATCGGTTTCCAGATGTAGCTGGCTCTGTGGTCAGCCGGCAGCTGGCAGCAATTACTCCCTGTCCATGGCAAAAGGGGGAAACATGACCTCAAATGGCAATTACGTGCCGTCTAGAATGCGGAGCACAGGAGCTGGCAAGACCTTTTGCCCCAATCTGAGACGAAGAAGCAAAAGAGGACATTGTCACTGTGTGCGTATGTGCCTTCAAGTTGCCTGTAAAGATATGGCAAGTCCATGAACTGCGTAGGGTTTTCTTAGGCAAGAAATATCAAAGGTGGTTTTGCCAGTTCCTTCCTCTGAAACAGAGCCTGGTTTTCGTTGGTCAGCTTTCATCCAAGCACTAACCAGGGCTGACCCAGCCTAACTTTCAAGATGGGATTGGTGCCTTTAGAGTATTACTTCCTCTTCATTCCCCACTTACACATGTTCCTCCCCAGTCATCATTCAACAGGCACCTTTGCTGAGCTAGCTGTGCTGTCTTTTTCCACAGGTCCGTCATGCAACCTGGAGTATCATCATGGATTCAGTTGTGCCGTCGGATAAAGGCAACTACACCTGTATTGTGGAGAACAAATACGGAACGATCAACCACACCTATCAGCTTGATGTTGTTGGTAAGGAAATCCGGGCATAGGAAGGAGAACTCGGAGAGCTAGCAATGTGGAAAAGCCTTTAAATCATTATTTTGTTGCATCTTGCCAAATTCCTCCTGTACATCAGTCACCTCCTTCGATGCCATCAATTGCAAGATTGTCCCCCAACATAAATATACATGATGGAAAGTTGTACACATTTTTGCACATATTTTCCTAACGTATATATTTTTGTACACAATTTTCTGTAGCGTTTGCATTTCTCCCATTGATGAAAGTGTTTATACCTGTTTTTCAGGTGCATGCATTTTATCCATTTTTATATGTACAGTGTACACAAGGTTGTGTGTGGATGGTATCACTGCAATGACTCTTTTACTGATGCCACTATATATATATATATATATATATATATTCATTCATTCATTCATTTAATTCCTGCTTTAACTGTAGGGGTTATCCTCCCCCAGTTTGAAATGCCCATGTTTTATGGTGGCTATTTCCTTGCTTTGGATTTTAAAATAATAATAGAAGCGGTAGCATATAAATATATATCAAGATAAAACAGTGGCACATAGGCCAGCTCAAAGAGAAAGGGGGTGATTTTCTGATCATAAAAGCTCCCCTACTACCTTGTTACCCAGAGAGAGTATTTACTCATTATTAGTGACCACAGAAGCCTGGATGAAATGTTATCTTGGTCTAATTTCAGCAAAATGACCCTTATGTTCTCATAGCCGAGCTATTAATCGTTGCCACTTCCTTTGCTCCTTGGTAGTTGCTGGGGTTGTGCAGTCAGGAGTCTTTTGTAAGTAGCCAGACGTATATGGCTGACTGGAAGGGACTGGAGAAAGTGGTTGAATGTTATTGTCTTCAACCTTTAATAGCCTTTTGCCCTGATTTTTCACTTTTCTAAGTCATCTACTTATATACCAATCCCCATGCCAGACAATCTTCTTTCCACCGGTTGAGCTCAAGAGGCTGACTTTGCAAGCCAAATGTGAAGTTTTATTTCATTTTCCCCCTTTTCTTTTCATGCTATGCTTCCAATACTTTGAGAGGCAATCCAAGAAACTCTCTCTCCTCCTCACCACCCTCCCCAATTAATCTCCTTATTAGCCTTAATTCCCATCCCAGGCAGGCTGATCTCTGCCGTTCCACTTGTGGAGTTGCTCTAAATGCCACTAAATGAACCATTAAGAATGCAGTTTAATTTGATTACACTGAGCAAACTGAAGGGAATAGTCTGCAAGGGGGAACAAAGGGGTTTGTTAATGCTCACTCACCACAGTGGTAGGGTCTTTGTTCATCCGCCGGGCCCTCATTAGGTTTGTTTGACCTTTGACCTCCGGTGAATAGGTAGCCATGTTTACCACCATCCCCTCTCCCCTGAACCCCAACCCTAGTTCTGTGACAAGAATTTCACCTGTCCGCTTCTCCTTTACTACCAGCAGTATGGGTTTCCCCCCTGTTGTTGGGGTTTCCAAGAGGAGCCCCCATTCACCAGAGTAGGCAACCTGGAATATGGCCAGGAAAGTCCTTCACTTAAATAAGATACTTGATGGTTTGCAGTTATGGTAAGCCATAGTTGCCTGGTTGGTTACTTGGGCTCATATGTGCATTGAAGCCATCAAATGTAGGAGGGGTTAGAGTGCAACCAGAGATGTAATGGAGGAAGCAAGTGGAACATTGCCCTCCAATGATAATTCTGCACCCAGATGAATTTTTCATTCAGTTAAACCTATTTTGCCATGACCCGATCTTTCTGCTCCCCTTAGTTTTGTCCCTGCTCATCTGTGGAATTCTAGGGGGGTCACATTAGTCCCTCTGGAGACCTTGGAAGACAATACCCCCATTGCAATAATAATCAAATAAATAAAATGCAAAGGAAAACCCTCTCCGAATAAATGTGACTTAATGACTTAAAGACACACAACAAAGATAAATCCTCTCTAAGGTGCATGAGGGCATTTTAAACATGTATTTAGGTATTTCAGGGCACTCACTTCCTCTTCACTTTGTAACAGAAATTTCAGGAAACTTAGATTTCTAGGATTGGCAGATCAATAGGATTAGCAAGAGGACCTAGTAATTGAAAATCCATAAGTTTATTTCCAGTTGTCGACAAAGGAAAACATTGAACTCAGTGGAATTCAAGTTCCAAAAAGCTGAGAACCCCGAACAAGACAAAATGGCTCTTTTTATATTATTCAAGACAAAGAAGCTTCTTCAATACACCTGATTGGCTAATTACAATTTAAACATACAGAATTCTTACAATCAGAACAGAAATACATGCATACATTAAAACTGCATCATCACTATTTACCCCCCTCCTGTAGGAATTCAGTGGAATTCATCCTAACCTTGCTTCTGAATGTCAACTATGTATCCTTATCTCAGTAGTTTATGTTATGTCTTTCTACTGGTGCCAGCTTCCATCCAGGTCAAGATGCACTCACTATTCCTTTGCTCTAGTTTTCCCTAAACTCCAAGCCTTTATTTCAAAAACCATCTCTCTGGCTGACAAAGGTGACTCCATCTTTCTATAGTTTTTATATTTCAAAAAGGAATTTCCACCACAACTTCTTGTTTCAACAAAGGCCTCTCCTGGGCTGAGGTTGGTACGGGGACCCCTAAATCTGGTAGAAATGCCCTCCACACTCCTTAGCGGCTATTTGGGGGCAAAAAGTGACCCCCTGAGAGCCACAAAAATAGCCCTGAACTTTGCCCACCCTGTGGTAGAACATCTTTGGTAGCAAGGCTAATTTTGCTGCATGCATAGAACTTTTCAAAGATGGCTTATTCAGCCATGAGCTTTTTGCAGTTGTGGCCGGAAGTGGATATTGAAGCAACAATCCCTTATAAATAACTGTAACTCAATGAAGGAGGTCTATTTTGCATGCTGAAGGTTGCAGGTTCAAGCCCCAACTTTGCCTGGAGCAGTTGCAGAGACCCCTGCCTGAAACCCTGAAAGGCTTCTGCAAGCGGTACAAACACTTGAGCCAAAGGCACAAATTCCCTGGCCTCATTGGATGTGTTTGTACCGCATCCATGGCTATTTCTGTGTGAAACTGGTGCTGGTTTGCTGCTTAGGACTCCAGCCCCCACCCTTTGCTTCTCTATAGCTCAACTCCATTCCAAGTGTCAGAGCTGCCTTTTTAGGGTATTGTAACACAGGCTCTGAAGAAACAATGGAAATCCCAGGAACCTTTGGCGAGCCGTGTGGGAACGTGGCCTAGCTTATTCATTCCTCTTGGCTGTGACTGACCTGGATATTTTCTGGGTCAAATGGAGTTAAAATGGCTCAGAACCTTTTGCATTCTCCTGGTCAAACCATAACCTGGGTCATTTTGAGCCCAGGTGGCTGGGATTTCTTTGGACATGTGTGAAAAGAGGGATCTGTTTGCACTAGGATCTCTTGGCGTGGTTTAATGGCCCTTTGGTGCCTTTTTAACCTACCCATGGTGCCCATTGTCAGCTTGGTTAAGGAACAGATAGTAGCTGCCTTTTTATTGCAAACAAAAAAGGTGAGACTGAGAATCACATCCCTACCAGTGATTTCCGTTCTCACACATTTAATTAATGTAGAGCACAAAGCGAGATCTAAATTGGCAGCAATTTCTAATTTAAATATCTGAATCTCCCTTCTTTTCACATACAGTGTCCTTAGGAAAAGCTGAATATCCCCCATGGTTTTAAATCTGTCTTGTAATATTGATATCTGACATAATAGTGAGGTTCATATGCACTCATGGTTTTTGTGATTGAAACTGTACCTCGGAAACATAACTGTATTGGGACTGATCTTCTGATACACACACACACATATACACACACACAACCACAAACATATCAGCAAAGGTAAATGTATGTTACTTGATATGTTACATTTATTCTGAAGTTGCTTTATTCATCCCCTTTTAATTGTTGCATTTTAATAGTTTTCTTTGGAATCAGTTTTCTGTATAGATCAGGTCTTATGTGACCATATGCTTAAGATAGGGCTGCATCTGTACTGTAGACATAATCCAGTTTGACACTACTTTAACTGCCATGGCTCAGTGCTATGGAAATATGGCACCGGCTGTTCTTGACTGCTTCAGAAAAGCCCTGTGAGGCTCAGCAGAAAGTGTTCTCTCTAATTCGAGGCAATGAGACCCTTTGGCAGAGGAAGGTCTGGTCCTGTGATATTTACTTCAGGAAGCGGAATATGATTTTTGGATACAGAGGGGCCCCACTCATCAAAGATCCTTAGCAAGAGGGATTAGAGGAGGAAGCATTCCCTTCGTATTTTTCATAAGTGACTGACCGGGATGGAAAGAAACAAGAAAGAAAGATCTTGGCACCGGCCTCTTGCAATGAAGGGGGGGAAATAACTTCTTAATCCCTGCTTTGTCACATCACAAGTGAAGATGTGAGGGTCGCAGACGGCTGCGAGGCTGGAGGCTTTCGTTTCTGTGCCTGCCAGCCTAATTCTTTTTTGTTTCTGTGAAGTTTGTTTTCTGATCTGCACCTGACTAGTTGTTAATATTCACATGGATTACTCTGCAGCCTCCTTGACTGGACAAGAGAGGACAAGGCAGGGCCAAGCTATTTCCTTTTTTAACCTAACAGATCCCCTTTCTTCAGCCCTAAATCACATGGCAAACTTAGCCCCTTTCATGTATTATTTTGCATGATGTCTTCTTCATGCAAGTAACGTCTGGAGGATGCCTGTGTCTGTGTCTAGCAAGTGCATACAAGAGTGTGAAGATGGTTAAAGGCCCGAAAGTATAGCACAGCTCTCCCGAGTACCACATTGAGGGAGCATATGAGCTAACTTGGGAAGCTCAAATTCACATTGACGGTTGAAGAGAAACCGCCAGCATAGCTCCTATCAACAATGGTCCGCTTGGAAACTAGTGTGGGAAGTGGTGTGTTTTTTGTAACTCCCATAATTTCATTTTCCAGCTTGCCTCCGCAGTATTTGATGGAGCAGTGCCTCAGCCGTAGAATTGCTAGATTGAAAATTTGATCTTTCTCCTATATCTTTAATAGTTGTGTAGAAGGGAGGCTATCAACAGGCATTGCTTGTTACTTGGTTGTATGACCAAAGGCACCTGCTGAAATGCCCTCATCTACACAACCATGAAATCAAAGACATAGTGTGGGAAATCAGTGTGCAAAGGGATCTTGCATTACCTTTGAGACTAGAAGTTGGTAGCATGAGAATTCGTAGACTTTGAGTATGTTCAAGTCTATGAAAGTTCATGCTACCAACTTCTGTTTTGCAGTTAGTCTCAAAGGTGCTGCAAGATCTCTTTGCATACAACATGAAAGATACAGGAACCCTCTTCAGCAATCCTATTCAGAGTCCTACCAAACTTACATCCAAGGACACACTGATGTTCTTCAGACCAAATAACTCTTTGGCCAGTCTTGTGGTCATCTAGAGAAGGAACCAAATCTACATTTTCCCTCTTGTTTGAGATGGGTGGGGACTATGTTTTGGCGTGCTAAACAACCCTTTCCATGCTAAGTAAGAAAGCTTTCTGAATGCCTTCGGACTGAAGCTCAGAGAGATTAGTGGATTTAGGTTGCAATGTTTGCTAGGAGGCACCATTAGAGGTGAAGAAGGTGATGACCATGGAATGAGTCTTCTCAGTATTAGTGCCCTGTGTTTAGAACTGCGTACCCAGAGAAGCTCACCTGGTTATTGGTTTATAAACTCAAGTTTTATAGTAATCTGCTTGTGTAAACTGTCCCAGGAACTGGTTGGCATGTAGTATGTAACTGTCATAAACAAGCAAATGGATGTTTATTTCTGCACTCTTTTTCCATGACCTAGTTGGTGACACCTATCTGAAACTATTTTCTCCCATGTCTCTTCCAGAGAGATCACCCCACCGGCCTATTTTACAAGCTGGGCTCCCAGCAAACAAGACTGTCTCCTTGGGTAGCAATGTGGAATTTGTTTGCAAAGTCTACAGTGACCCTCAGCCTCACATCCAGTGGCTAAAGCACATTGAGGTCAATGGGAGCAAGATTGGGCCAAATAACTTGCCTTATGTGCAGGTCTTGAAGGTAAGAACCTCCATTTGGCGCGTTGTGACATTTTTGTTAATGGAGGTGTAGGGAATAATAGTCTTTGGAAGGTGATCTCTGAGTTGAGTATGAATAGGGGGAAAGACCATTTTAGTGCAGTCTGAGAGAGAAAACTGTTTCTAGGAAATTGGTCTGGTAGATTATCCAGGCGCTGTCAAATCAGCAAAGTTTGCACTCTTGGAATTATATGGCAAAGGCTACACTTGGGCATGAAATATATCAGGGAACAGAGTCCAAAAGTAACTTTTCCAAATGTTCAGGAAAGGGAAATAGTGGGAAGGAATGATATCCACTTTTAGTGTTCAAACCTGTTCTGCTTGGGCAAGGTATTACACAAATGAGCAGCAGGTAGATCAGGGTTGTCAAAAAGGCTTCAAGTCTTCCTGACATCCAGCCTAATTTAGAGGGAGTGTTTCTCTGCAGAAAATGATGAGGTGGAGTGAGAACTTTTGTGTAGAAGATAGAATCATAGAATTCTATCATGTTCTGCAGAGAAACACTCCCTCTAAATTAGGCTGGATGTCAGGAATTCAGATCTAAGAATTCAGTTGTAATACCAATATTGTCAAGTGTGTGGCCCAGTGGCAACCAGTTCATTACTGACACTATGTGCTTGCCCAAGCCTCTACCTTGCATCTGGCTGCAACCATTAGTAGAGATACTAAAATAGTGCCATCATGGTACAATTGTGCTTTTTAATAATTCCCCAGTAAAATTGGTAGAATGATGCTAAACCACTTTAAAAGGATGATGGCTAAATATTGATGTTCACTTTTATTGGGCCATTTTATCCCAGCAATCAAGGCCAAAACATAGAGGTTAATCCAGAAACATTCATACATGAAAGGTGGCCACTTACTGACTATCTAGATCACCACCAAAATGGTGGTATAACAAAGGTAAAGTGCTATTTAAATAGCATGCAAACTGTTTCCTTATGGACAAAGGTGGAAAATATGACAGATACTGGACAATATTTTCATGTTTGTTTGCTTTTTACAATTATGTGTCAAAATAAATGTTTTATTTTGTGACATGAATGGAATATAGTTATTGATCTTCTATTTATAGTAAAAATGAATAAATAAAAGATATTTTAGTTTAAAGGGATTGGTATGTGGCTTTACAGCTTCTCCTGGAAAGATAGTGTCTGGTTAAACTTAATCCTGGCACATAGCCCTTAATCCAGCCTTCCTCAACTGGATGCCCTCACAAAGTGTTGGACTGCATCTCCCATTATCAGAGCAAGGAACTGGCAAAAGCACCTGAAAGTGTTCCTTGCTTAAGAAAAGCCTATTCATGGGGCCACCATAAGACGATGGGCAACCTGAAGGCACATATATACATGCAGCTTGGCAGTGGTTGAACTAGCTGCGGACAGTGGGAAGTTTGGATGACCACCTTGGTTGGGAAGGCTACATTAAACCTATTTTAGACAAGACATGGCAGGGTGCAATTCATTCCTCTTCTTTGAAATAAGGGATGCCATGTCTGCTCATGATTCTTCCAGAAGGGATGAAATGCGGTTGGTGGAGGGTAGAGAATTTGAGTTCCCCATGTCTTGCTTCTGGTGAGAACTGAGGGAGATGTTAATGTGCATAATGTTGTTGATCTCGGAGCTGCGGCGCCCATTCACCGGCCACCGAGTGACTCCTGTGTGTTGTTGGTCTTGTTCTAGCACTCGGGAATTAATAGCTCTGATGCGGAGGTGCTGACCCTGTATAATGTGACAGAGGCTGAGAGCGGGGAGTATGTTTGTAAGGTTTCCAATTATATTGGTGAGGCTAACCAGTCTGCGTGGCTGACCGTCACCAGACCCATGGCTGAAGGTAAACGGGAAGAAGGCCACTTTGGGGGCTCTTGCTTGGACAGTTCGGTCCTCATCGGTGGGAAGAAAATAAACTCTTGTGGCTCTCCTGTTTCTGCTCTGTTTCTGGTGCCGTAAGCCATGGAAAAATCCTTGGGTGAGGTTGAAGCAGCTCAGTTTCATGCCCTCCTCCTGTTCCCCTTTCTAACAGATCATTCTCTTCCTAGTCTTAACTCTCTCTCTCTCTCTCTGTGTGTGTGTAGTAATTAAGCCAAATTGGGAAATCATCTTCAGAATCCTTTAATTCAAAAGACCAGATGAAGGTTATCATTGTAGTCCTTTCTAAAATTGGCTTCTGTGTATGTTTCTTGCTAAGCCTTCCAGAGAAACGCTGTAATTATATGATTTGTCACTGGTTAACTAAATCAATTCAAATAATATCAAAACCTAAATATAGTAGCCTTTCCGAGAGAGCAAAATCAAAACGAATGATTTACCCATTTGCCCATCAGTCTCACTCATTTTAAATCGATTGTCACCAAGTAACTGATTACCTATTAAACCCATGCAAACTTGGAAGAACTACTTGTACCTCTGATTTTGAGTTCCTCGGCTTTTGGTCTCCATCACAAAGCAAAATTACGTTTTCTCTTATTTACATCCCTGTTTCGAAGCCGCATGACCTCTCTCTTCTTCCAATTGCATATCATTTCTTAAACTTGGATTGTTTCCTGTTCTCTTCCATCTCCATCCATCACTTTGCCATTTCCATCCCCTGAAACTAAGCTGGTCCTTCCTCCACCCGAGGTCACTTTTTCCATGTGGCCCATCACCAGCATGTTCAGATGGGCAGGGAAATTCAGTTTGGTGAAGGGTTTTTTTTGTTTTGTTTAACATTGCCTCTTTAGGCCTGCCTGGATCAGAGGTTGTCCTAAGGCTCTCTGTTAAATTAGGTCTGCCGTGGTGTCTGTTACTCCTTAGGAGGCCTTGGGGGCATGTGTATCCCCTTCCCTCCTTCTCCTGCACCTTGGTTCCTGAAGGGGTCTTAGATTTGCTTGTACTATTTCCCTTTTTCTTTCTCTTTCCTTTTTTCCCCCTTCCATTTTTCCCCTTTCTAGACGGCTGGTGTTAACACAACTGACAAAGAAATGGAAGTCCTTCACTTAAGGAATGTCTCCTTTGAGGACGCTGGGCAGTATACCTGTTTGGCGGGTAATTCTATTGGGATCTCCCACCACTCTGCATGGTTGACGGTTCTGGAAGGTATATACTGGTTCTCTTCCTTTCTCTGCCTCCTTGCCTTCTCCTTCTTGGTTTGGTGTTAAGTGAGTCCTAGTTTGCAAGAGCCAGTCTTCCTGGCGGTGGGTTGATGGTGGCGAAGGAAGTGTGGTTTAGCAACAAATCTGGTTGGACAAGTGACTTGCCAGTTCAAATTCAGAGTACAAAACATATTCAGTCTTGCCAGGGAGACATATGCCCTGGTTCTTTTTCAGCCAAACTTTCACTCCATGTGCCTATTGGATGACTCTTGAAGGCCAAGGCATCATGAATTTCCAGTCTAGGTTTAACCAGAGATTAGGTCCAGGTTTTTCATTAGTTTGATTCCATTCTCTTATTTAATGCCAATGTCCCCCAGCCTCACCCCCATGTTTTTCTCTATCTCTCAGCAGAGAGGAAGGGAAGCTGATGTACCTGCTAGTGCTTAAACAGGATCCCTCCTATGCCCAATAATACCAAAAGAAGCAACTCCACTGGATACTGGATTTGGAAATATGACATGCCACCCACACTCCACAGAGACTGTGGATAAAGGCAATAGCACAGGGTTTTTCTAGTTCTCAGGTTTTCACAGTAAGAACTCTTACTGTGCACATCTCCATGTGCATGCACAAGAGGACTGTCTTCTTGTAGTTCAAAAACCAGTAGCAGATGGGCTACAGTATTATAACAGAGGGTGTTTTCTGTATCACCTGAATTTCATAAAGTCCAAATTCAACACACACATCCTGAGAGCAGACAGTTTTACTACCTGCTGACATAAAGCTAGTAGGTACATAGGTGCTGTCCCCAGGTACATTTGCACTGAGTGAGAGGTCAGTTCAGCAACTCATGCTGCATCATGCGCACAAACCATCTAAAAGGCTTTCATGCATAAATCTTGAAGCTCTTGGGTGGAGATGGCCCATAATGGGATCCCTTTCTATGTAAAGTGGCTGTGAGAAAAAGGAGGAACTAGTTCCCAGTCCTTACAAAAGCAGAGACTAGAAAATGTATTCCCAAAGATTCTGCTTTTCCCCTACGATTCCAAACACAGATTTGTTTCTCCACTGCCTTGGCCAGAAAGGGAATGGAGTCTGGCTTTTTCTGAGTTGAAGTGTCTGCTGTGCCTCCGCATTCTCTTTGGGATTTACTCTGCATGATCTCCTGTTTTACAGACTACTGCTCATCCTTGTTTGGTTGATGCTGGGCTTATTTTTCAGCCATCAACCACTGGCTGGCAAGAACTGATAACTTATGACTCCAGAAAGGTTTTTTTTAAAGGGGTGTGTGCTATTTCTATGAGTTTCATATAGGCAATAAGAAAACCTTCTGAGTTATCAGTCCCTTTTCCTCTTGCTGAGCCTGTACCCATTCAGAGTCCTGAATGGAGTAAGATGGTGATCATTTCTATATTTCAACCCCTTCACTCCCGAGTCATTCTCTAATGCTTATGTCTTTTCTGGGACTGGGAGGAGTGGGTTGGGGGGACATATATATCTCCCTGCTGCCACCCTTTATTCTCTTTAAATTGCAACCTATTTCTCTCTTCCATACCTGTAAAGTGTCTTATCACTTACACTAGCACTGTGCTTTCTTGCTGCCCGTTTTCCATGTGAGCAAGCCTTAAATTGCTGCTACATCTGGAAGTACTCCAGGCAAGGCGATGCTGCCATCTTGCAAAATGCTTCATATTTGACTTGAGAATGCTTATGGGCAAGACTTGCAAAAGATGGCTCATTTGATAGAAGCTGACACATTTGATCCATCTTCTACAGAAAATGCACTTATGGTTCCGAAAGGTTTGAGTTGATTCACAGGTTCAGCATGGCTTCTTTCCGCTCCCGAAGGGTTGGGAAGTCACAAGGAAAACCAGATCTGAACTACAGATATCAGAGATTCTGCTACTTTGCCATATCCACCTACAGACCTTTGGAAACCTCTTCCTTAATGCCCATAATAGTCCTGAGATTCTCTGCTGTGTGCTCAAGTCTTTGAAGCTGCACCCACAAAAGCAATTTCATTACTGCTTCAGAGTCCCTCAGTATTTCTCTTGTTAATTCGTATTGGGCAGGAGGAGATAGGAAGGCCATGGTTCCTTCTAGCAGTCTGCTGGATCAGTGTAAAATTTTATTGTGATGAGGGTTGAGTTTCTTCTAAAACAGAGGTGGAGGACACTCTTTCCTCCATAAAATGCTTTGGCCTGCAGCTCTAATTTTCCTGTAGCACATGGTCAGTGGAAAGGGATTCTGGAAGTCCCTGGATAAGAAAGTCGAAAACAGTGGGCGAAATGTGGCCCAAGAGCCACATGCAACCCTCAAGGCTGCTTTTGTGTCCCACAAGGTCCCCCAGGTATATGCCCTCAAGGATGTGTAGAAGGCATCCCAACAATGTTTAGGAGGTGGCAACATTTTTGCCCCCAAATGTCATCTAGGGCATGGGGGAACATGTCCACCATGTTTTGCCCAAAAGAGGAATAAAATAGCCTGGGATGACACACACTTCCTGCTATGATTTAATGCCAGTCACTTTCTGTCATTTAAAAAGTCCTCTCCTGGACCTAAAATGTTTTTGGGAGGGCCCAAAACATAGTGAGAATGCCCTCATCTCCTCTAGAGGAGCACAAAAATCGATATAGTTTTTCTGGGAGTCAGTGCAGTGTATGGGGATGCAGCCCTTCAAGCTCTCTTGGGGGGCTTAGTGTGTACCCACAGCCTTACACAGTTGCCCACCCTTGATCTAAAACATCTGAAGGGCTAAATGTTTTCCATATTTGCACTGAAAGATTTGATGCAGTTCCGACATTTCTTGGGAAGACTGGTTTGGATAAGAGAGAGTCAACAACCCATACCCTTGCATTTTAACCTAGATCTGAAAGTATATTCTGGTGGCTGAATTCAGATCTAGAGGACTAGAGTCATGAAGGTGTAATGGGTGCTGAAGTCTTCCAATTTAAAAATGGCCAGGAAGGGTGACAGGGAATAAATAGATTCACATTGGGATCCTGAAACAGGTAGGGAAAAACCCAACCACTCCATCCCACCCCTGCACTGGTTTCCAAATTTAAAATCACTTTTCAGCCCAGAGCTACTGTTTGTGCACCCATTGCCCTTCTGTGTCTTTGGAAGCACAACCAGCTGCCACATGATTATTATTTTTTAACTACTGTTGTTTGGGTGTGTCTTGTGCTAATGCCTTTTTCGCACTGATCCAGCCATCGAAGACAAGCCAGCTATGATGACCTCCCCTCTCTACCTGGAGATCATTATATACTGCACAGGGGGATTCCTCATCTCTTGTATGATTGTGACCATCATCATATACAAGATGAAGAGCACCACCAAGAAGACCGACTTCAACAGCCAGCTGGCCGTACATAAGCTGGCCAAGAGCATCCCTCTGCGCAGACAGGTAACAGAAAGTAGATAGGGGGTTTGATTGTACTTTAACGGCCCACTCAGCCCTGAAAGAGCCTTGCTTGCATGTCTAGCAAAGCTTGCTGCATTTGGGAGCCCTTTCACCACACACATTCATAGTGCTGTGATTTCCCCTTTAACTGCTACAGTTCCATCCTACTTAATCCTCGGATTTGCAATTTAGGGAAGGTGTGACAAAATCCCTGTCTAGCTTTGCTCTGCAGTTCCAACCCTTGGGCTGCTATTATTCACCTTGTCCTTTTACCCTTAAGATCCCTCCCTAGACTTGGTATTTGGGCCTCAAGGTGACCCCACTTCTGGACAAGTGGTGATGTTGGTCACGGGGTTCAATGTAGTAAAGCATGACCAGTTTTCCTTGTTAATTATTAAATGAAAACATCCAGACAGCAATGTAGAAAATAAAAACAGGGAAGGTTCTTTGTAACCGTTAAAATAAACATCTAGCATTGTGCTGGGTGCAGACACAGTGCATGGTAGCAACTCACTTTCAAACAAAACAACCTTTCTCCCTGAGCTGCTTCCAGATTCTCAGACTCCAAACCCAATTCAGATCTTTCTGTTCCTCTCTTTCTAACTGGCCTGTCTCTGTTTCTGACTGGCCCTATCTAACCCTTTAATAGACAGTCCTCTAGGTCAGTGGTTCCCAACTGTTGGTCATCCAGGTGTCTTGGACTTTAGTTACCAGAAGCCCCAGCTAGCTTGACCAGTAGTCAGGAATTTTGGAATATAAAGTACAAAATATCTAAAGGACCGAAGGTTAGGAAGCACTGCTCTAGGATATATTCTTTCCCCCATAGCACACATACCTACAACAGCATTATTTGAACGGTGGTTGTCGGCTCTACCCAAGCTTGCCCAGTTTCTTACTTCATAGAGGGGTATTGAGAGTTCTTAACCAAGGAGTTCTAGGGCTAAACCAGACGACAAATCCCAGGATTCCATAGGATGCAGTCATGGCAATTAAAGTGGAATCATATTGCTCTAATTGTGTTGTATGAAAGAGTTCCAGGTCAGAGGCACTTTTTAGCTTTGGAAGCAGGAGCAGATTATGGGCATGACAACTTTTCCTAGGAACTGCAAAAGTAAGGGGACTAATGCAATAGTCCTCCAGATCCCATAAACCCCAGACAAGTTGGCCAACAGTCAGGAATTATGGGAGCTGAAGGCCAAAACATCTGAAGGACCAAAGGTTGGGAGCCACTGGACTAGTGGGTTCTCTTTACTTTGGCATAAGTTTCAAGACTTATGTCAAAGATGCTGGTCACTGGATGGGACTCCTGGTCAGGTTGGATGTAGCCCCTGGTATCCTGAAAGTAGTGCACAAAATTAGGAACATAAGTGTGTATGTGTATCTGTGTGTGAGAGAGGGAGATGAGGGAAGAGAGAGATAGAGAGCTAGGAGCCAAGGAATGGAGAAAGTGATAGTTGTTGAGAGGAAGAATGAAGGACTCTTGCATCCACTGGATGCAACTACTGAAAGAGCACTCTCTGGGATGGGACACACATGAACCAGATGCCAGAAAAAGAAGCATGCTCTGGCAAGTTTTTTTTTGGGGACAGGAGCCAAGAGAAGAGGTCAAGGATAGCAGCGAGGTGAAGAGAACATAGAAGCACAAAGAGCAAGAGTTTATTCCTGGCATCATTTAAGGTTTTGGCAATAGAAAGTCTGGCATCCCCAGCATAGTACTTGTTGTTACTAGCATTATTTACACTGCACTTTTAATAGGCAAGGTGCTGCTTTTGCCATCTCAACCTTCATCATGTGGCTAAACAGTCTGCACTGAGAACAAAACTAAATTCTGTGCCAAGGAGAACTTGAACGATTTTGACCTGTACTGAGTAATGGAAATTAAACCAGTTGACGTCTATCTCCCCTCTTGGCCACAAGATGTTTTGTCCACTTCTGCCCTGAGTTTAGAGATGGGAATTGTGTGGCCTTCCAGATGCTGAACTCCAACTCCCGCCATTCCTTGCCCCTGGCTGCAGTAGCTATGGTTGCAGAGAGTTGTAGCCCTACATCTGGAGGGCCAACTGGTTCCAACATCTGCAGTTTCGGAAGCTATATCAATCACTGCATACTTTCAAGCAATTTTGTGCAGTCATGTTGACAGGGAAATTATTCTTCAGGCGAAGGAAGGAAGTTGAGATTTTCAGGATGCTGCAGTTGAGAACCAGTACCAAAGTCCATGTTTCCATGTTCCAGATCACAGAATAGAGGCAGTTATGTTCTTTAAATCAACCTAGAATGGTGTGGCTTTAGGAGGTGGATGGAGATGGAAGCATATGCACATAGCCCAAATAGAAAAAATTATTATTATTATTATTATTATTATTATTATTATTATTATTTGTATCCCACTCCTTTCCCAGCCTCTAGTGCAGCGGTTCCCAGCCTTTGGTCTTCCATTCCTTTTGAACTTCATCTCTCAGAAGTCCAAGCCAGTTTGGTCAATAGCCATAATAGTACTATTTTGGTTTGATCTTAGGACGTTAATTACGTTAGTATTTTATTAACTTTCTTCTATTTTTAGACTGTATGCCGTAGGCAGCCTTTAATCTGTATTTTGGCTACTAATATTGGACAGTGCTGTGCAAATCTACAGTGCTTTATAAATAAAATGTAATAATAATAATAATAATAATAATAATAATAATAATAATAATGTTCAGGAGTTATGGGAGCTGAGGTCCTAATCGTCTGGAAGACCAAAGGCTGAGAACATCTTTAATGACAGATCTCCCAAACTTGTCTGCTTCTGGGTCCTTTCCCGAAGGGTAACCCCCACACTCTTGTTCATTCTACCACAGGTATCAGCTGACTCAAACTCCTCCATGAACTCAGGTGTAATGCTCATGCGCCCCTCACGGCTTTCTTCCAGTGGGACCCCAATGCTGGCGGGTGTCTCTGAGTATGAGTTGCCAGAAGATCCTCGCTGGGAGCTGCCCAGAGACAGGTAACAACTCCTTCTTATTCTCTGGATGATGGCTTTTCTGAGTGGTTCCTTCTCTGATCTGTGCCCCCACATGTCAGAGACATGGAGATTTTGTAGTCACTGGATTCGGGACCCATTGCTTCCTTTCCCATTGTGTCAGATAAAACAACAATAAGTAAATTCGTATTTGCTGAATGTTCATCATTCTGAGAAGAAGTGACTTCTCCAGAAACCTTAGAAGCAGAGGCATTAAAAATGGGGAGATGGAGCTACTTTCAAAATGCACATACATGTTGAAGCTCCCTTATCTGAAATGCTTGGGACCTGAAATGTTTTGGACTTTGAAGTTTTTTGGATAGGGGTTGAGGACAGGAAGTCTAACAGATGCCTCATTCATGGGTTGCCAACAACTATACATTATGCCTTACCAATTTCAAGTATAATCTGTATCCAAAGCATCCATTGTTTGATATAAGACTTTCATTGTGATCTCTGGTTGCTTCAGAAGCACAAGGATAAATGCATTTGTTCTCCAGATAAATGTATCTGTTCTCCAAAGTTTTCTTATTGTTGAAAGGCAAAGAATTAAAATAAATTATTATTAAGAGTTGTTCTTAAGGGTAAAATTCAACTGTAGTCCCTGGCAGTTAAGCCCAGCCTGCCAAAGCCAGAACTATTTGCAAAATGCCCCTGAGATGACTATTGAAGAACTTTCTACTGTGTTGTGTTCAGTTTACTTGAGCAAAAATGGAAAGACAGTACTTGGGACTGGTTCCATTTGAGTAGAACATTGCAGTGAAATTCATATCTTTGTATATTAGAATCATTCCTTCTCTATTATTAACTTGTTTTATTTTGTTTTCCTTCATTCTAGGCTGATTCTAGGTAAACCATTGGGGGAAGGCTGCTTTGGGCAGGTAGTGCTCGCTGAAGCAATTGGCCTAGACAAAGACAAACCGAACCGAGTAACTAAAGTGGCCGTAAAGATGCTAAAATGTAAGTAATTGCCTTTGTGTGACTCATTACCACAGTTCCTTCCAAATTCAAGAGTTGTAGATCCTGCTGTGTTACAAATGTTCTTGAGTCTGTACAGCACAACCCCAATATGCATAAATTCAGTATCTGTGGTTTCACTTATCCACACCTGAAAAATACGTTCTTTCTAGGCATTTCTGGGTCGTCCAGTGAAATTCTGTGGTCAACTTCCAGCCCAAGCATACCATAGAATCATGCTAGAGGACCTAGAAATGACTAGAGAAATGTTCTCTCTAGGCATTTCTGGGTCTTCCAGTGTGAATCTATGGTATGCTTGGACCTGAAGTCATTCTTCTCATTGAAAGTAATAGGGTTCTGTACTTAGTCCATAGATCCCCAGCTTCTGACATCCGACTTGAAATGTTCTTAGTCCTGACTCACCAAGATGCACATTTTTTAACTTCTTCCCCAGCGGATGCCACAGAAAAAGATCTGTCTGACTTGATCTCTGAGATGGAGATGATGAAAATGATTGGCAAGCACAAGAACATCATCAACCTCCTTGGGGCTTGTACTCAGGATGGTAAGGGCTGTCTTAAAATTTGAAGAAATGTAAAAACCAAAGGATAATTGCACTCTAGTGTGTATATTACTTCGGAAAACATCAATAGGTCAATGTGTTTAAAACAACTCTTTCCCCCATCCTTAGCGATATGACTGTGAGCTTTGGAAAAGAAGTGTTTGTCCCTTATGTGAAGTCAAAAGCTTTTGTGGCCGGCATCCATAGTTTTTTGTGGTTTTTTGGGGCTATGTAGCCAATTTCTAGAAGAGCCACAGATGCTGGCGAAACGTCAGGAATAAACTCTTCTAGACCATGGTCACATAGCCCAGAAGAACCACAAAAAACTATGTTTGTCCCTTAGTTTCTTGGAGAAACTTGGGTCATAGAAAAACAACAATGTCACACAAAGGCCACCATCTTGTACCAAACTGAAAAACTACATTGGAATGGCTAGGCATTGGTGCAGAGCAGTGGCTTTGGATTTCCATAGTACAGATCTCTGTTGACTGGCATTGGTCACCACTTACACAGTTAGGTACTGAAAGTCCCAGTTAGATTCTTTGGGGATTGGGACTATATCCCTGCCTGAATTCAGGCTTTACTTCTTTCCCTTGGCCAGGTCCACTCTATGTGATAGTGGAGTATGCATCCAAAGGGAACCTGAGGGAATACCTGCAGGCTCGGCGCCCTCCAGGCATGGAGTATTGCTACAACCCGACCCACCTCCCAGAAGAGCAGCTCTCTTTCAAAGACCTGGTGTCCTGTGCCTATCAAGTGGCCCGAGGCATGGAATATTTGGCATCCAAAAAGGTGAGAGATTACAGCAGGAAGAAATGGTAGATGCAGCTAGAACTCTTGATGGAGTCACTGAGGAGATGGGTGTATGGACTTCCTAGTTGATTGAGTGATTGGGTTGAATATTAAGAAGACAAAAATAAATACCACAGATGATTTACGTAGTTTTAAATTGGGTAATGGAAACATTGGAATCATTAAAGATTTTCTATACCTTGACTCAGTCATTATTCACAATGGAGACTGTGGTCCAGAAATCAGAAGAGCAGGACTTGGAAGAGCAACTTGAAGCCCCCCTTGACTTTGCTTACAATTTTTTTATTGACCTTGCAGCTCTTTAGACTTTTGCTTTTCCAAAACTTGGGGTAGGGTTTTCACACCTTGTTTTAAAGGAGAACCGTGCTTTCTGGAGGCTTCCAAGGGCACAATTCTTCCCTTTTAAAAATAGATGAAGATTTCAAGGCTCTGGGAGACGCAAAATCGGATGAGATGCAAGCAGCTCACAGACCGCCAGTTGTCTACTCTTGCTATACAGACTTGCACAGTTTATATAGTATGCGAAGACAGTAAAATTTCAATGCTTTTAAATATGTTGCCTCCTATTTATTTATCCATTTACTGTACTTATATACCACTCACAATTGCTGTAGGAGATTCTCTGCACTTTATTAGGAGCATTTTGGGCATTTTTAACCCTGATCTTCAGCAGGAGAGGTTTCTGTACTGAGGAATGTGCCAAGGTCTGCCTGGCTTGCTTTGTTTTTCAAGGTCCCTAATGGTCTGTGTCTCCTCTTTTGTGTCTCCTCTTCAGTGCATCCACCGAGATCTGGCTGCCAGGAATGTCCTGGTGACAGAAGACAGTGTGATGAAGATAGCTGATTTTGGCCTGGCTCGAGATATCCATCACATAGATTACTACAAGAAGACAACAAATGTGAGTGGCACGTCCAGGAGGAAGAATCAAATTAGGTTGATGCCTGATCATCACATGCCAGGCTGTTGGACAGTCTTCTGCGATCACATAATAGGCCGATGTACATTCTGTGTAGCAGATGCATGGAAATTTGAGTACAGGCTGAGTCTCCCTTATATTAAATGCTTGGGACCAGAAGTATTTTGGATTTTGGAGTCTTTCAGATTTTGGAATATTTGCATATCCTTAATGAGATTGTCTTAGAGGTGGGACCCAATTCTGAATATGAAATTCATTTATGTTTCATATACTCCTTATACACATAGCCTGAAGGTAATGTTGTACATAATATTTTAAAATAATTTTATGCATGAAACAAAGTTTGTGTACACTAAACCACATGGAAAGCTCCCCAAAACATGTGAACATATCTCCACAGCCAAAAGGCACCCCAGAACTCCATAGTACACCCAAATACATCTGCTTTCCTTTGCAGCCTCTCTCAAAATGGCAGCAGTATCATATCATTTCCTGTCGCCATTTTGAGAGGGACTGCAGAGAAAAACAGAGGCCTCTGAGCTTGCTAGGAGAATGTGACCCAAGGGCAATCGGGGGAAATTGATCCTTGGTCCCCACACAATTGTCCACCCTGCTTTAGGTTGATTGGTTTGCAACACAAGAATTTGTTAGACTGCACATTAGAGAAGCAGTAGCAAGCTAGAAAATGAAACATGCTCCAGTGTATATTACCTTGGTCTTGCCGACCAGAACAAATGAGGCACTGGACAAGAATGCACATATAATCTAAAATATAGGCCAATTTGGGGTACACCTAAGGCTACAACCACTGATCTTCTCAGATTGACACATGCTCTGACAATGTGTATATATGCATATTTCAATTATTGTACATGGTGTCTACCCATAGAAGACTGAAGATCATCTAAGCTATCTATGCCTCTTGAAGCAGATTTTTAAAGCACATGGAATGAAGATACCTCTGGTCCCAGAGAACAAAACATAGTAATTTAATCTTAGAGATTTTCTCATCCATATTTGAGTGGCATTAAGCCAACTGCAATGAAAGCACAACATTAAAATGGACAGGAAGAAGTATTGCAATCTGAATGTAAAGCATGTGATACAATATCATCTCTTTAAACTGATTAATGATTAGGGAAGTTTTTTTAATTTAAATAAAAATTATCTAAGAATCTGATTAGTATGGCACTAAGTGCTCTAGTGTTTCAACAAATGTCCTTTATACATAGATGATTCAAATAAATTCATATTGAGATGCAGCATCCATTCTAACAGTGTTCTGCACAACATAGCAATTGTAATTGTTTTTGCAATGTCCTATCGGTAACAGTACAAAATTTTTAAATTTTGGGGAAAGTGAGTGCAAATCAGATCAGCTAGAAAATGATTGATTTTTGCTAACCAAAAGAACTAGAATTGTATTCAAGATTGCCTCTTATGCATTTGCAATTTGCTCTGCATTTGGGGGTTTGCAAGGGCTGTGTGCACATGGAAGGTTTGCTTTTGGGAAGTTATTTTTGCCATACTTTTCTGCTGAATTTGCACTGTTGTGTGTTGGGGGGGGGAACCTATTCTGGGGTTTATTTCATAGAAAATATGTAGAGACTGTGTAGCTGCAAGTGACTCAAGATAATGAAACAAGTTGCATACTTCAGGGGAAACTACAGTTCCCCAAAGGACTGCAGATAGTTTGGCCTACAGGAAGCTTTGTTCCTAACTGAAAACCAAACATGTTCCCTATGCATAATCTATGTGTTGCACTACAAGGTAAAGAAACAAATTTGCAACGGAGCACAAACCTAAAGATCTTTGCTAAATCCAGATGTTCCAGTACTTCTGTTTTGTGACTTCTGCCCCCTTAGTCCTTGCAATGATGCACATATTCCTTGTGTTCTTCTCTTCCCCATGGCCTTGGATTGATGCTCTGGTCTTTTCTTTCATCCCAGGGTCGCTTGCCGGTCAAGTGGATGGCCCCTGAGGCTTTGTTTGACAGGATATACACCCATCAGAGTGATGTGTAAGTACCTTTCTGGCTTCTTCTTGTAGGGGTGTGTGAAAGTGCATTAAATAAATCAGTCCAGTGACGCATCTTGCTCAGGGGCGAAGATTGTAGAACTTGCAATCCCTTCATTACAACCAGCCACCTGTTTCCCTCTGAACCACAAAAAGCTTGTTTGTTTGTATATGTGTGTGTGTGTTTTATTTGAAAAACAAGTCCAGTGAAGAAACGCCTGAAATGAGTCAGTTGCCACTTCTGGAAACCTGTGGGATTTTGGGTGCTATAGTCCCCCAAAATAAATTTCCAAACTCAAGGATCTTCTCTGTCCAAAGCATACACACTTCCCCTGAATGATGAGGCATGAACTCTCACTGGCCACTTGCCCAACCCAGTCGATGGGTACTGCCCTGTTTTTGTCTTCCCAGCATCATCTCCTAAAAGTGTCATTTGCTATGCTGGGGCTTCACTGTGCTGTGTTTACAACTGAGCTGCAAAGTGCTCAATATTCCCCACTGCTTAGGTCTCATTATGCTTATGGCTCCTGCCTGGAATGTTTCTTCATTTATGGGCCTCTTTATCTGATTTCCATTACCTCCTCCTGCTTTTTCCCTTCCTCCTCATCTAGGTGCAGGTAGCACCCCTCTAGCCTCCTGGCATCTCCAATTAAGCTTGGCATGTTAGGTATTATTCCCAGTGGTGAAACAGGCCTCATGTGATTCATCTTGGCTTAATTAAATGCTAATTACTATAAGCAGGAACAGTATTTCAAGCCTGCACTGAGCTTGCTAGCAAAGAGGCTTGTTTACTCGAATGCCACTGCAGGCTGCAACCTCATTGCCAGTTCAGTACTTCCTTCAGAGAGTTTTAAGCTCTTTGTTAGAAATGTCTTCTCTTTCTTTCTCCATGAAAACTTTTAAATGAGGATTATTAGACACATAGATGGAGAAATGAGCTTGTCTGATGGAACCTCCAGATGAACTAGCAGTAGAAAGGAAAACTTTCTGGTGTCTTCAAATGCCTCCTTCCTTCCCCTTTTATTCTTCAGAAGGAGGTCAACAGACATGAACCGGGTCACACTGTATAGGCCACATACTTGTATGTCCCTTGTAGAAGTGCTATGATTGGAATCAGTATCAGGTTTTCTGGCAAGAGAGATGTTGTGAGAAGGCCCATGCATGTGCATGGGTACCCTACTGTATATTTCAACATAAGATGTGTTTGTACAGGTGGTCCTTTGGTGTTCTGTTGTGGGAGATCTTCACACTGGGAGGATCGCCGTACCCAGGAGTACCAGTGGAAGAACTCTTCAAGTTGCTGAAAGAGGGCCATCGAATGGACAAGCCTAGTAATTGCACCAATGAACTGTAAGTGTCGTTGTCTAGCTTTTGTGGGAGCAATGCACAATCTGCATATCCAACTAAAATGCAGTTGTATTGACATCTGGTAAGCTGGTGTGGAGGTTTGAGCATTGGACTATAACTCTGGAGACCAAGGTTCAAATCCCCGCTCAGCCATGGATATCCACTGGTGAACCTTGGGCAAGTCACACTCTCTCAGCCTCAGGAGAAAGCAATGGCAAACCACCTCTGAACAAATCTTGCCAAGAAAACCCCATGACAGGTCCACCTTAGTCAGAAACAACCTGAAGGCACACAACATACACACACAAAACATTGCAGCAAAATTGAAATTGTATCTGAATCAACTGTAAACATAACAGGTCTCTTTAGCCGAAATGCCAAAACAAAGAAGTTTATGCTTTTCCGTGCTGGACATCAGGAGAAATGTTAATTAATGAAACATCACCTAAGATTTTACTTCCAGAACCTTGGGGCTACAGCTGTGAAGTCCCTGTTGCTACAGATCTTCAAATTCCCCACTGTGATGATACTCTGACCTGTGATGATACTCTGACCGGCAGATTCTGTCCAGGTGCTTCTCTGAATCCCGGGGCCAGTCTGTTTTTAACATGGGCTCTCCCAAGATGTTTTTCACTGCCAAGTTTGAGAGAGAGAGATAGAGAGAGAGCCCACATTGAAAGACCCATCAAGCTCAGCCGCCTGGCACGGCATAATGGAACCCCTGCTGACTAGCAGATGCAGATGATGGTGACTGGCAGGGGTTCAGAGTTACTTTCCCAGCCCTGCTGAAAGCTGTGCGTGATAATAAACCAAGACTTCTTTCCTCTTTATTTTTGTTTTTCCCAGCAGGAAAGTATCCCAAATTGACCCTGAGTAAGGCTGCTTCATCAGGGACCCACTCAGCCTTTTGTCTTGAATGAACCTCCATCCTTTCCCATGTTGTTCTAACCAATCCTGCCAGTGTTTGCATGGTTTCTCACCCCATTACTGAGAAGGGTAGGGGCTGGTCCCTAAGAAGAAGCTCACACGAACCACTAGCATCACCACAACTTCACATAAATGCATTTTTTAATTCCACTTTGTATTTTCTGTGACTGGTGTATACACAGAAAAAGCACATGGGATGCAGCCCTTAGCAATTTAATTACCTGTTTTAGATGAAATCACTATCATAAATATTATAACCCTTAAATTAATTCACTACAGTGGGCTCTTGGTATCTGCTGGCATTTGGTTCCAGGACCCCTGTGGATACCTTGATCCACAAATGCTCAAGTTCCATTATACAGTATGTAATGTTGTTGTTGTTGTTGTGTGCCTTTTTGTTATAGAGGCAAGGTTTCTTCAGAGGAGCTTTGCCATTTCCATCCTCAGGCATAGAGAGTGACTTGCCCAGTGGGTTTCATGGCCAAGTCAGGATTCGAACCCTGGCTTCCCAGTGTCCTAAGCCCAACGTTCAAACCACTACGTTACACTGGCGTATTATATAATGTCAGAGTAAAACGACATCCCTTATATAAAAAGGCAAAATCAAAGTTTCCTTTTTGGAATTATTTCCCCCCAATTAATATCGTTTATTTATAGAGAGAGTTACAGAATAGAACATTTATAACTATTCCAAAAAATAAAATACTAAAATACAATTGGGGGGGGGGGCACACACACAATGCAGAATAAAACAAAATAGTCAGTACAGATAATAAAATATACTGAAAATATAAAGCATTTTCAAGCCAGAGATGGTTGAATCCATGGATACAGATGGCCAACTGTGCATTAATTTTGTTCAAATTTAATTGCTTGCAGGGAGTCATTTATGCCACTTGTGTTGTATCTTTAACTTCATTTACGTGTTTTTAAATGACTTTACAGCAGTGGTTCCCAAACTCTATTCCTCCAGATGTTTTGGACTTCACTTCCCAGAGTTCTCTGTTGTTGAGCCTTACCTGGAAGGCCTTGGTATATTCCAGTCTGTTGCTGAATGATCTATGATTTTAGCCATGCCACTAGATTGTTGTTCATTCCAAGTCTTCTTCCTTGATGATACTTTTTGCATGTTCATGTTGGGGTTCTAACCGTATGGTTCCTTGAGATCAGGCACTCATTCATTTGTTTTCTCTTTCCAGATATATGATGATGCGAGACTGTTGGCATGCTGTTCCTTCCCAGAGACCCACATTTAAGCAGCTGGTAGAAGATTTAGATAGGATTGTGGCCATGACCTCTAACCAGGTAAAAACCACTAAGACCACACTTCAAGGAACAAAATTTTCCTAATCTGAACTTGGGGGTGGTTCTGTTTTATTGTGATCCAGTAGGTTATGAGGAGCTCTCTATTTGTTTATGACTAAACCAAGGGGTCAGTGCTAAGTTCTCAACCCTACCTCTGAATACATGCAACTTGATACCCCTGGTTTCAGTGTCGTCTGAGTCATTTTTCTGGTTTGGGGTGTGAGGGTCCACAATTGGAGTGGAGATTCCAGTGATACTTGCAAAAGTGAAGTAGCCACTGGATTTGACTCTGTTTTGGTGCCTTCATTCCATTAGACCCACTTTGCTCTGTGCTTCCTCTCTCAAACTCTTGAGCAATTGTATATTTCTTAGGAGCATCGGTTCATTTACTTTCCTTCAATGCACAACGCCTCATGATTCCTTTCATTTCGTCTAGGAATACCTGGATCTCTCCATGCCACTGGACCAGTATTCTCCCAGTTTCCCAGACACCCGCAGCTCAACCTGTTCTTCAGGAGAGGACTCTGTGTTTTCCCATGACCCCCTCCCTGACGAACCTTGTCTTCCTAAACACCCCCCTCAGCTTGCCAATGGAGGACTCAAAAGACGCTGATACTGCAACTTCCATGGGACCCTTTGCAAGCCCGCTGTGCATACAAGTGTGGTGTGCGTGTGTGTGTCAATGAGTGAATGTGCATACGCATGTGTGTGCACTCCCCTTCCAGCTGGACTGGTGATGGAGCGCCTACCGAGGCAGCCATCAGAGTCACATTTCGCTCTTGTATTCATGAACTGCAGAGATTCCATTCCAAATAACCAAACTCACACCGCCATCTTCTTCTCAAAGCTGCCATTCTTGCAAGCCCCTCGACTTCTGGAAGAGGAGTCGGGAGGGAATCTGTGCTTAAACATTTCTCATAGACTGCAGTTGAGCTGTTGTTGTATTTTCCCCTTTTGGCCAGTGTCTTATCAACAACAACAGAGGAGACCCAGAGGTTGGTTCCTAGATAGCAACATGCTGTCACTTCTCTTGGGAAGAATAACATTCCTATGAAGAGGAGAGTCTTTTCCGCTCCTTTTTCCTATTTGCTGACTGAAGCAATCCAATCCTTTGACAGCTCAATAAGCTAATAGTGGAGCTGAGGTGCAAACCTGCGGCATCAACATGTTACAGATCCAGCTGCAACGTCTTCATGCAATCCAGCTGCAGCCCCTGCCATTTGGAGTGCCTGCTGAAAATCTGGTACCAATCCAGGATCCTCACTCGTGACCGCTTCCTCACTCTGGCACTCATGCAGCGCAATCCTGTGCCTTTCCACTCAGAAGTAAACCTCACTCTTTTCCATGGGGTTTACTCCTAGGATGACGTGCATCAGGTTGCAGCCTTACGTTGTGCTTTGCTGACCAAACTTGGAAAGCGACCGAGGTACGAAAGCATCCCGCATCTTCGAAGCACTGACGTATCACGACAAAGGAGGCCGCCAAATGGAACCAGTGCTCAGAAGATCAAAACCAACCAACAAAAATCTTGTGTATATAGCTGCAAAATGTATAAATATGAATTATATATTTACATGTCTTTTAAAAAAAACGGTCCTTACCAGAGATAATATCACTTTGGTAGTAAGTTACTAGTGGCTGGTTAGGTATCAGTTGCTATGAAAAACAAATCATATATTTTGCTACTTTTGCCGGTTTTGTTTTTGTTTTTAAATTATGTTCTAAAACTTACTTCGGTTTAGGTACGTCAATAAAAATTGCTGCTGCTTCAGTTTTATATGAGGTCATATTAAACAGTGATTTTTGTTGGTAACATGGATGCCTTTGGAGAGATGTCATGGAATAACTCCCCCTCCCCACATACTATTAACCTTTGCTCTGGCCCCATCTCTAGCCATTTGAGGGACTTGTTGTAGCCTTTGGACTTGAGCCCCAGCTCAAAGACCCTCACTTCACCATGCTGTGCAAAGAAAGGCGTGCACCCATAGTTCAGTTATTAGGTTCAAGATTACAGTGTTGGTCACCCATGCGGTTGTGTAGGAAGCCCAGTCCGGTGGAGTGGGGACACTTCTGGCTGGCATTTTGGAGACTAAAGCATCCAACCCCCTTTTGAGAGTGGGCAGCAGTGTTGTTAGTGCAAATCCACAGACTATCCTTACCTTTGCTTTGGTAACCAGGAACCCAGCACAGAAGCATCTCGAGAGCCATTGCCAGTCCCCTGGCCAAGTAAACCTTATCCCTTCTTTGGGCAGTGCCAAAGAGGAACTCAGTGAGTGCCTTAGAAATAGCCATGAGGCCCTGCTTGTCATGCCTATTTTCCACTGGAGAAATAGAAGATAAAGGGGAACTCCACCTTTCCTCCTAATCCTCCTAATCAATTCCTTCCTCCCACCCCTATCTTTTTTGTTCATAGGGAGAGCCTCACCAAATGATCGGGTGGTTTCTTCTCTCCCTAGTTCTTCCTAGTTGTTGTTTTGACCCTCAAGCCTTTAGAGGTCTTCAAGCTACAATGAGGATCCTCTCCTGTCCCCTGCCACACAAAAAAAGCATCTTCCCCAGAAATCTATCTTCTCAATAAACCTCAATTATTAATCTATAGTTTGAGCTTGAGGTGGAATCAGACCTGTTTCCCTCGGCTGATGCTCTGAATGCCGCAACTAGCACTCACAACATTGTCACTTGTCTACAGAATCAGTATCAACTTCTCAACTCCCAAAGCCAATTCCCACCTCCATCCTTGGTTCCCTTTTTGGTACTCTGGAAGCCAGAGCCATGCCAGTCATACTTGAAAGCTTGCCCTGCCTTTGTATGGAAATCAGATTATTATGTTTAAAGGCAAATTCTGCCATGGATTGGGATTTCTTGTAACTTATTTATTTTTTTTAAAGATTTGAACTGAGTCCTTGAAATCTCCTAACGTTAGCTGATATTCCTGTTGCCTCTCTTTTGTGTGCCTTTTTTCCAGAATCTTATGAGGGGGAAAATAAGAATAAACCATACACATTTATGTCAACTCTACATTGTCTGTTTTAAGCCTAGAGTCCATGCGTTTCAGCCTGTGGGCTTCAGCAGTGTTAAATTCACAGATCCCCTCTATGCCTAGCTAACAAGGGAGCCTTTTTGTTGCCTGGGATGATTCCTGATGAAGCTTTTATTTATGCACCAGGGAGTCTGGATACCTACATACTAAGTAAGTGAGTAGCACTTCTACTTCTTATCACAATTTCTTTCGTTTTTCCTTCACGCAAGCATGCATATACATATATCAAAGAGGGAACGATGCAGTCATGCTACAATGACTTTTGACTGGAGTGGTGGCAACTCTCTGTCCAGAAGCAATGCTTACTGAGAACCTGTAAGTTGAATGTACAGTCATCCCTCCGTATCCATGGATTCAACCATCCATGGTCTGAAAATATTCACACATAAAAAGTTCCAAAAAGCAAAACTTGACGTTGACGTTTTATATAAGGGATGTCATTTTACTGCACCATTGTATATAATGGGACTTGAGCATCCACAGATGCTGCTATCCATGGAGAGTCCTGGAGCCAAACCCCAGCGGATGCCAACTATCCATTCTAGTTGGGTGTGCGGTGCATTTTTTGACACTGTAGTGGAGTTAGGTCAGTAGGCCTAACATCTGAACAGCCATGCAAAGCATTACAATGGAAATTCTGGAAGGTTTCCATAGAACTGAACATTGCCTCTAACTCCCACAGAATAAAACTGAAGCTTAATATCATTTGGGTAATTAAAAAAGAGTAGTTTTCTGGGTTTTTTAAACATACCCCCTTGTCTCCAACCCAAGGCCAGCTGGAGCTGTGTTTACTGGATGCTGCTGTAGAGATGAAGTAGTTGCATTCTTCCCTCTAATGTAATTTCTCTGGAAGTTTTTGGCTCTGTTAGCCTATGGCCAGAGATCTGCCGTTACACCAAAGCAGGTCTCAAAACAACTGTGGTGGCCTTGCCGTTGTGTTCTCACAAACGCTTCCTGTTTTTCCTCTTTCGAACATCCTTCCACCGTCGCCCCTTGAGAAATTCCGGACCCCTTCCGACACCACAGTTGGATTTGTAGGCGCGCAAGTGCTCCTCGACATGGTACAAATGTCCATAACAACCAACCCCACCTCTCTTGTATTATCCTTATGGGAAGCAGTGAATGTAATACTTAGGGGCCCTGTTAAACCTCTGCAGAAAGGACTGACTCTTGAATGCTGCTTCCATCGGCCAGAGCCTGACCCTTTGGTTATTTCAGCAAATGTTTCAGGAAATTAGCCACGGGCGATGAAGGCCAGATGTTTTGGCAATGGCTCGCTTGTTGCTTTTCTCTCATGAAATAGCTCCGTTCTGAGGACAGCTGGGCTCTTGTTACATCCTGAAATGTGACCAATTGAGTCGGGAACTTTAACTGCATCTCTGCTGGGCCAGAGGGCAAATCTCTCCCAGGGTCCTGGGCCTTGTGTTCTTAGACCCTTTGGGCACGGAGCTGGCTGGCTGACCAAACTCAGAAACGTCAGCTGGCTCCTCCAGCCAGACTTCATTCTTCTGCTCTTTGAGATTTATGCCACAGGGATGTGCTGTGGATCCTGCTTCACAGGCGGACCTTCTTTTTCAGTCTCATGGGCTCCTTCATTCTTGGCCAGGATGAGCTGTTTTTAATACTGCCAACCTGGAATCTACTGAATGTACTCATGTATAAATCTAGAAATTTTAGACCAAAAATTGCCCCCCAAAAAACCTGAGCTGTAAACTGTCCTGGACGCATTGACCTGCTACTCTCTCATCCACCTAGTCTTTAGGGTGAGCACAAACACTTATGCCTGCTGGAATTTGGTAAGTTATTTGGCATTGTTTTCCCTTTGCTTCATCCTTTAGATCCTTTGTTACATGCCCCTAAGTTCAACAGATCTTCAGTGACCTTATCTCCCAGTGTTTTCTATCAGTCTTGCAACTGAACAGTAACGTTATGTGCTTAAAAACAAAACCATCTCACACATACCCTCAAGAAACACTGGATTCTGTGATCAGTATGAATTACGCACAGTAAATAGGCACAGATTTCCTTAGCTTGAATAAATTGTTAGATTTAGATTTTTAAATACTATGCCTCGCTTATATATTAAAAAGTCAATTGCTGCTTAATATATATTAGTCATGAAATGGCATAACCCAGCATAGTGTAGTGTGTTGAGTGTTGATCTCTGACTCTGGAGACAAGGATTCGAATCTCCACTCAGCCATAGAAATCTACTGAGTAACCTTGAGCAAGTTACATGCTCTCAGCCTCAGGGGAAGGCAATGGCAAACCTCCTCTGAACAAATCTTGCCAAGAGAACATCATGATGCATCCAAATCCACTGACTCTACACAGATGAAAGAAAGGTCTAAATTCAATATGGAAATCCTGAGCTCTGGGGAACTAACTGTATGCAACTCTTTATTCTCTATGGGAGTCTCTTGTCAAACCCAGGATCTCTGTTGACATTATTGTATCCTGCCATTTTCGCTGTTTTACCTATTTGACACCAAGCATCCAAAGGCCTATTGAATATGCTAATTTTTCAACTGGCGTCGCAGTTCCAGTCTCTAATGCAAAATGTATTCCTAGGGGAAGAAGAAACCCTTCAATGGAAGGTGCCAGGTTGCTTTCCTATCGACTTACCTCATCTGTCTGAATGTGTCAAGTGAACCTCCAGAGACTGAAAACAAACCGGGACCAATATATATAGAATAGGGGGAAATGCTACTGCTAGACACTATTCATCCCAACACATTAGAACCTGGAGCTGGGCATTTTGAGTTCAAGGAAATGGAGGGAGGAGAGAACAATGCCAAAAGATTGACTAAGTTTCCTTTTGTCTTTCAAGGCCCACTTGCATTTCCTTCCCAACAAGGATAAATGGAATCGCACTCACAGCCAAATCCTCCATGTGTTACTTGGAAACAAGCCTAGCTGTGTTTGTTGTTACTGCTGCTGTTGTGGAGCTTCATTCCACTGAAAGTTACAGTGACCCTCTCATAAGGTTTTCTCTCCTGTATTTATCCAGAGGAGGGTTGCCATTGCGTTCCTCTGACGCCGAGAGAGTATGACTTGCCTAAGGGCACCAGTGGTTTCCGTGGCTCAGGGGGGATTCAGAGTTTCCGGAGATCCTAGTCCAACTCATAAATCGCTACGCCACACTGACTCTTCCCTCTGCAGCTTTATTGTTGTGATGCGCCTCCAAGTTGACTCTGAGAGGATGACGATAATCTCCAGTTGTTGCTGTTCACTTCCCTAGAATCGGCTCCGACTCATGGCAACCCAGTGAAAGAGACATCTCCAAGACTCCTCTCCTCCACTGCTCTGCTTGTGTTCTGTAAATTCATGCCTGTGGCCTCCCTCCCTGAGTCTAGTCATCTGGTGGGTCTTCCTCTCTTTCTGTTGCCCTCCACCTTTCCAAGCATCAATGTCTTTTTGAGTGAGCCGTGCCTTTTTATGATGCGGCCAAAGTACAACAGCCACAGTTCTGTCATCTTGACTTCCAGGGAGAGTTCTGGCTTGATCTGTTCAAGGACTCGCTTGTTTGTTGTTTTGGCCATCCAAGGTCTCCTCAGTACTTGAGGAATCTCATCTCAGGTATGTGTTCATTGCCCAAATTACAACACACGGAAGGAGGAAGGTTCCATGATGTAGTTCTTAAGTGCTGTGTGGTTTCCCTTTCTTCAGTCGGACAAAGGCACTGATAGAATGCCAAAGAACAGCCAAAAAGTTGGCTCCATGCTCAATGGTAAGAGCCAAGACCCCAAATTCGCACAAGGAGCAGGTGGAGAACCCAGATGTGGGGAAAGGCTTCCAAAGAGATTGGATGAGTGACCAATTGTTTTTAAAAAAGGAAAATCCAGGATGACAATGCCAAGGGAATGACACAGAACACAAGAGAACAGCCAAGACCTGTTTGGCCAGTAGCTCATCCAGTTCTTTTGGTCTGTTATTTTGTTTAAAGGAGGAATGGACAAAGTGTGGCCTTTCAGATGGTGTTGGATTACAAATCCCAGCAGTCCTCATCAGGGCTGCCAATGGTGAGGAATGTGGGGAGTTGCAGTCCAACAATTCAAGGGCCACACCTTGACCGCACATGGTTTAAAGTGGAGGCCTGCCTGGATTACCCTTTAAATCCAGGACTTGGATGGATTTAAATGGAAGCAGACATTTAAACTTCCCACAATGCCCTGACAACATGGCTTCACTCCCAGGCATTGTGGGGACAAACAACTCCACTCCAGGCCATTGTCCGAAATTCAAACACTACAGGTTGAGCCTCCCTTATCCAAAATATCCTGCAAATTGCAGTTTGTTGTGATGCTAGAGCTTTGCAAACTGCATAAGTTGGAAATGACTTGAAGACACACATTTCCAAAAAGTATCCTCTTTTAGCTCTGAGTAAGGCTAATAATGGGCGAACAAATCTCAACATCACACATACACACTTAATATTATAAAACAACAGAAGGAAATGTAACATGGTAACCTCTATAAATTTTCCAAACCACAAAGGAATAACTAATGAACATTATAGGAGATATTTTATAGAGTTGCCAGGACAGGAGTTAATCAGGCAGAGCCTAGAGGTACAAGCATCAATAAAATCCATATCCATCTGTCCCACATGGCAGCCGGATTATATGCCCAAATGATTAACAACGGTGAGCCCTAGCTCTTTGGAGAGCCTTTCCTGGGAAGAGTCAGACCCACCACTTTCTCCCAACGAAGCCTATTACGCTCCTTGAGTTGTGCCAAGAGAGATAGATGAAGGTGAGGTGGATGCTGCCGCTGTCTGATTTATCCAAATGCTTTTTCATCTTCAGTCCTCCTGGCTGCATGGAGACGCCAGGCAAGCATGAAGAAAGTGGTGCAAATCATCCTGTCACTCACATGGAGGGAGGAAGCCACATCTGTAAGGCCTGCATATGATTTTCCAGACCTTTCAAAAAGTTCCTGTTTTGGATGACGTCCTCTTGAACTGGCCATACTGGCTGGAGCCTTCTCAACGCTGGAGCATTTGCTGTTGCTGTGTGCCCCTAAGTCATTTCTGGCTTATGGCAACTCTAAGGCAACCCTATCACAGGGTTTTCTTAACAGGATTTGCTCAGAGGAAGTTTTGCCATGGCCTTCCCCTGAGGCTGAGAGAGTGGGACTTGCCTAAGGTCCCCCAGTGGGTTTCATGACTGAACTGGGAATCGAACCCTGTTCTCCAGAGTCATAGCCCAAGGCTCAAATGCCTTCCAACATTTCACAAATGAAAACTGAGACACATATGGAGACAACTTCAAGTGCGGTCGTGATGACAGAAAGTGATTCAAGAGGAAGTACAGACAAGCGAGGAGCTGCTGCAGCAGTTTGCTTTTGCCTGAATTTGCAGGGAAGGGAAGGGTTCCACCCCTCCTTTCCTCTCCATCCCTTGCCTTGACTGGTGAATCTATTGAATGCTAACTACTTTTTCCACTTTGAAATCTATGGGCAGCAACTGAACTAAGCTGAGGACAAAGGGGGAAAGCAAATGAAAAAGTGGGACGACAGAGGATTAACTGGCACTATCCTTGGCAAATCTGGGAAGATGGAAAGTGTTTTTTCTGCCATGTTTTTGCACCCTTTTACCCGACTTTGCTCCAAATGCAACAAAGTTGGGGGAAATCCCAGTGTTTCCCAAAAACCCTAGAGTGACCTTGAGTTCTTTTGGCAGATGAACGGCTGGATTGGGTCTGATTCGGTCCAATCCAATGTCCACATGCAAAGAACTGTGCCATCCCGCTTTTTGCTGAACAAAAGACATATCTGTTGATGTTATGACAATGTGTAAATCTCTCAGTTGACTAAAAGGCAACCGATTGATCAACTCAACATTATTTCATTGATTTTTTTTTACTACTACTACTACTATTATTATTGTTGTTGTTGTTGTTGTTGTAAGAGTTTAGTCCATTTCATCTGGAGAATGCCAGTTTGGGTATTTAGCTCTTTCGGTCTCTTCCTCCAGTGCGGTTTGACACACAAAAGATGGTTATTTTGCAAGCCATTCTCAGCTGCGTATGTTTTGTGCCTCCGGTGAAACAAGGCTGATTTTATTCAAACATAAAATTGCAATATTTTAAGTATACTAAATAACTGGGATTTAAGTTACAGATTGTTGGTACATTTTCCTCCCTGGTTTCTCTTCAAGAAACGGAAAAGAAAATGACTGAGATAATATCCTTAATTTCCTGCAAAGGGATAAGGTTCCCATGAAAGCTGCTCTCTTGGAGAGGCTTTAAATGTATCTGAAGAGAACATCTTATCCCATTTAATACAGGATAATGGGAAGGGACCGAATCTCTAGACAATCATTCAAAGGTTTTTCTGTTTTGGTCTTTTCAGGTGAACTCGAGATGCACTTTTCTGAACAAGTTGGCCGCCTGGCCTTAGGCTGGACTTCATCCAAAGGATTGTTCTTTCAACGCCCTTTGGATCCTGGATGGGGCGTTCAAATCTGAGCCAGATCAAGCCAAAAGGATCAAGTCCTGCCTTGATCCAGTGATGCTAGAGCCATACAAACACACAACAGAGAGATGTGTGGGATTGTCTTGGTTTGTTGTCAGGTTTTCACAACAGGAGAGAGCTTTCCCAGGTGTCTTCTGGGAGGTTTTCTAGGGCTCCACAAATAGAGGACAGCTTAATATCATTGTCTGTGGGTTGCAAAACAGGGAGGAACAGCAGGTTTAGAAGGGTCAACATACAATGTTCCTTAGAAAACTAACATCAACAGGGTGGAATTCAGAGACAAAGTTGTGTTATTCTGGAATATGATTATGCAAAGGGATCTTGTAGTGCCTTTGGGACTAACTGTGCAAAAGAAGTTGTAGCATGAGCTTTTGTAGACTTGGTCTTGCATGCATCTGGGGAAGTAGACCAAGTCTATGGAAAGGGACTTAGACTAGCTTGGAAAAAACCCTCAGCCAGCCTAGGAAATTTAGGATTCTGGTAAATATCTGGATGGTGATGATGATGATGATGATGATGATGATGATGATGATGATGATGATCTACAGAAACAAAGATTGCAACTTCCCGCCTTGTCTGGGGAAACTCTTAGTGTTCCAGCTTGGTTTGTTCCATTACCCTGCATGATTCTGAAAGCTAAATATTATATACTGTTGTTCAATGGGAAATTGTACCAGAGTATGAGTTCCCTTTTAGGAGACCTATTGAGTTCTAGAGTTGGCTGTACAGCAAGAACTTTTGCAAGCTCTTTCAGCCCTTGTTCCAGCCAACCTTGACCATTCATGGTTTCCTAGAAAACTGGACAGAGGCAAAACTCTGCATTTCCAACATCAACAAACAACAATTGAAGATTGGGTCTGTGATTTGGGGATGCAAAAGAAACCAACTTCTGAGTGGTGAAGGAAACTATGAGGAAGATGCCTGCACCCTTTCGGCCCACACACTGGAAATTGTGATCTTTTCCAAAGTTACAAGCGGAGGAATGAGCTCCGTCTCTGCAGACGCCTGTCTGGTGGCTCCGTTCTTAACTGAAGTTGCTATAGAAAACAAAGAACAGGACTGCAAGGATGCAGGCTAAGAGGGATGGAAAACAGTCATACATGATGTGTGAGAATGCGGAAAAACACAAGCAATAAAAAATGATGTGTACGTAGGAGTTTGGCTGAGACTAGTATTACTGTATAACTTTCCTTCGGGCAAGAATCCTAGAGGAACCTCCATGGCCGTTTTAATAGCCATTTTGCAGTGATGTCCTAAGCCAATGCATGCAAATTCTACTTATTCAATGGGTCTACTTTAACTGGGATGAGCAACTGAATTTAGACCAATACTGTACGGCTGTTTGTATGAGGCAAGGAGCCACCATATGGCAAATGAATCAGAGGTTCCACCGACTTACTTGCATGGATCCTGGTGTGAAAGCCAACTTATGCGATCAGGAGATTAAAATGCTAAAGTTTCCCCTATGAGTTCCTTTTTAGACTTGGGCTGCTGCCACACTGCAGAATTAATTCAGTTTAATCCCACTTTAACTGTCAAAGACTCTTGGGCTTTGTAGTTTGTTGTGGCACCAGCACTCTCTGACAGAGAAAGCTAAATGGTGCTGAACTGCATTAAATCTGCAATGTAGATGAAGCCCTGGATGCATACAGTCAGCCCTCCATATCTATGAACTCAAACATCCACAGCTGGAAAATATTTTTTAAAATGTATAAATTCCCAAAGGCAAGCCTTGATTTTGCCATTTTATATAAGGGACCCCATTTTACTATACCATTGTACTGAATGGGAGTTTAGCATCCATGGATTTTGGTATCCATAATAGTTCATGGAACCAAACCCCGGCGGATACCAAGGGCTCACTGTATTCAATATTTTCTCCCCATTGTTTAGATGGGGTAAGGAACTCCTTGCAGGAAGACAAGTAGCCTACCAAGGCTAGGCTGAAATCCTTGTCCCATACCAATTTTCTGCATGCAGGGAGCTATTTGGGGGGCAAGGGGAGAGCTCCCACAAACTGCCTTGCCTTGCCGGCCCCAATTGTTCTTTGGCACAGGCCTGACGTTCACATTGCCTTGCAAGGAACCAAAAGAGAGTTCGGAAGTTCAAGCCATGGCTTTCGTTTCTACTTGGTTGGAACCCGTCTGGAGCGACGCATCGCCATGGCCCAAGCTTTGATGCTTTTGCAGCCCCTGCCATGGAGGAAGCAGAAGCTTTTGAAGCTGAACTGGGACAGAAAATGTTTCATTGTGCTGCCCACTAATGATCGGCTTATTTGGCAGGTTTGAATCCCTTTGCATGGTTCCCTTCTGCTCTCTATCTCACTCCTATTCTCTCCAGAAAAACAACTCTTGCCTGGGAAGGGTTTGGCATGCCAGTTCTTGATGACTCCTGTGAACTGAAAAGATTGCTCATCCAAAGACTTCCCCCCCCTTTTAACACACACTAGTTGCCTTGGCATCTCCTTAACAGCCACTGATCAAACTCAAAGAGCTGCGCCATGTGTTCAAGTCGGTAAGAATTCTGCGGTTGTCTTGTGATAACCCAGTGTTGCACAGTTCAGTGGTTTTCAAATTGTGTAGAAGATGGTGGGGGCCAGTGTTGTGTAGTGGATTGAGTGTTGCATAGTGGGACATGATCCATGGGAGAGAAAGGCGGGAGGAGACAAGGGAAGAGGGAATGAGGAAAACATTGGAATATTTCAAGAAAGATGCTGGCGAAACGTCAGGAAGAAACTCTTCTAGAACATGGCCCGAAAATCCCACAAAAAAATATGGATGCCGGCCATGAAAGCCTTCGACTTCACGTTTCAATAAAGAGTTGGGGTGCAAAATGAAGACTCTGTAGGGAACAACCAAAACAAAAAGAACTGGGAAGTCCAGTGTGGCACAGTGGCTTGAATATTGGACTACGACTCTGGAGATGAAATGTACTTGGTGACTTTGGGCAAGTGATACGCTCTCAGCCTCAGAGGGAGGCAATGGCAAAACCCCTCTGTACAAATCGTGCCAAGAAAATAAGATTTCCATAAACTGGAAATGTCTTGAAGGCACACAGCAACATCTCCATACCTTCAGGACATGCCCCCAACCCTTTCTAGATAAGCCATGAGCCACAAAACTCATCGGGGTCAACCACTTTTCCCAGACATGACCTCCCTTTCAAGGTTGTTGTGCACACAAAGTGGAAAGAGTCAATGGTGCTTCCCAGTCATATCTGATATGGGAGACTTGGAGCTATTTTTTCCTATTGTGCCAAGGACCAGCATCATATTTTTATCCATCGGCTACAATGGCTTTTCATTCCTGGAAAGTTGTTAGGGATTAGCAGATCAGGGATCGGTACAGGTAGTTAAAGTGGTGCCAAACTGCATTAATTCTGCAGTATGGCAGCAACCTAAGTTAGCTGATACCAATACTTTCATTTGGTATTTTCCCTACTCCACCAATGACTCTCAATGATGGTTCCTCAGAGAAATGCTGTGCTGCCCCCTGCTGAGCATGAGAGGGAATGGCTGTCCATTCTTAGACTTCTGTTGGGACAAAAAACAGAATTTAAAGTGGCTTTAGGGAGATCAACATCTGTATAGGAGGAGAATGTCTGATGCTAACATAATGGTTCCAATGCTACAGCTATAACAAAGTTTCCCTCCTGGGAATATGCCTCTTGTGCAACACTGCAATTTTAAACTGCGCAATTATAAATTGGTTTATGACACTGTAAATATGCAACAGGGGTTGACCAATGTTAGTATGACCCAGCAATTCATAAATACCAGGCCAGCCTGACCCATCCAAGCAGGGCACTTTGCCTGGCAGTTGTTAGATCAGCTGCTGTCTGCTGCTCTACAAACATCTCAAGCCACTACAGCTGCAGAGGAAAAAGCAAATAACTGTGAAGAATACTTTACCAGCAGGCTGTTCAGACTGATTTATTCCACGCTGGTTTACTCTGCCCATTGCTTTGCAACTGAGCGTGGGAAGGGACTCCTAACAAAGCCTACTAATTGCTGAAATACTACAGAAATTGTCTACGGTGTTAGAGCTGCAATGGCTCTCACATGCAATGGAAAGCTAGGAACTTCCACCTCAAAGCTGCCTCCAGTGAATCCAACCATAGGGTCCATTTCAAGGTGTTCCCTGTGGGGAGGAGCAGGTCATTTCATTGCATGAACCTAAGCAACTCACTTGGATGCCCCCAATGCAAATAACAAAGGCAGGAGACACAACAGCACAGTATGGCTATTTATTGGACCTACCCAGCCCAAACAGAGCTTCAGCTGTGACGTCTGAATGTAACAGTTGCAGCACATCAAATATAAAAGCTGTCTCAGCTTGCTTTGAAAAAGCAAGAAGCCTAGAATGCTCCTCCAACAAGGTGCCACCAGGTCAGTCTGGTTGCAACACTAGCCCTAAGTAGACCAATCTACTTTAAATGTTACAGTGAATTGTTTTTTTAAAATGTGTCAAATATAGCATTGCACAGGTAAAAGGAGAAGACAGATCCCCCCCCCCAATTTTACATTTACAAGGAGGGTTTATTTCAAACCAAGGTAATGCTAAAATAGATGATCCTCTGTAAGACCATTTGGGAGCTAGTGTCTTTTTTTGATGCAAGCCCCAGGTTGTTCATTGCCCAGCTGCTCAGCTGCATTGATACAAGCTAAATTGACCTTTTGGACCCCATAGCTTTAATTTACTGGGCTTACAACGACCTCAGAGTCCCAGCAGTAAAGACCTTTCAAACTCTTCCTCCTTTCTCAGAGGTACCTGTCATAGGCTAATTCACTTTCAAAATTCAATTAAAGCAGGTAATGAAGTTACAATTGATGTTTACCGGCTGGTCTGGATCCTTGTAGCTTAAGCCATACTTCAGCTGGAAACCCTTGCCATTTAAACTAAATTATGGCACAATCTTGGACTCTACCATGGCATTGGCCCTTTGTGCAACATGTAAAGGGTCACTGGAGTGATGTGTTTTTAACCCCAGACAGAGAGAGAGTGGGGAAAACAGTACAGGTCTATAGGCACTGCAAAGGGAAGCTCAATGGAATACTTATGGAACGCCATACTAATGCAATAAATGGAATTGCGAATGCCATTAGGACAACACTTACTCAAGTGGGATCATCCCACTGATTTCATGGAGGCTACGCACCCATGTTTGGAATAGTACACACCGCTCCTTCCTTATACAGAGGTTAGTCCCATAGTAGTTACTTCCAATGAAAGATGCCTAGCATCAGGCTGTAAATCAGATTAAAGTCCAAGTATATCATCTTATGAGGTTAGGAAACCCAGCACTCGACTGCGTTTCCATATGAAAGTGCCACTCCAAGTTCTGCCAACAGTTTGGCTTTTAAAAGAAAAGTTAAGAATAAATCACTGCTTTACTAAAAATTTAAGGAAATACAAATCTTAACGTCTGACAATATTGCCTAAGTTACAGTACATCTTGGTCATAGATTATGTACATATCTACAAAAATAAGTTACATTACACAAGGTAAAATAAATGGAGAAGTTGCCACTATACGCAAGGTGCTTTCCGTCTGGTTTACATGTGGATAAAACCATCCAGATCATATTGGAGCAGTTCAGGGGGTTAGGAAAACTGTGCGTGGAAAGGGGCTCCTCCACAAGGAATGTCCATCCTCTGCGAACCCCAATCAGGTTCAAAGTGGAACTGTTTTTTCCACTGCCCAGGTCCATGCTGGGAGAAGAGCTAGACTCCATTAGCACTGGCTTTGCTGCTCTGAGAGGCTTCTAATTTTGTCTAGAAAAAAGGGAAATATCAGTAACAAAAGTACCACTTTGGAACGATCACAGCAATAGTCACATCTTGATGCTGAGCCCCTTAACAACACTTTTAGGTTTTGTGTGCTCAGTCAGAAATCTCTTAACAAGCTATGGTACAACAAGTAGTATGTATCTACCAAGACTGGGCCTACCATTTGGGAAGATCATTTAGGGTACAATGAAAGGGCAGCAAATAATTAGTTATTGACTTTATCAGTGTGGAGGAAGGTGTTTGTGGGATTTTCTGTCTCATATAGCACAATAAGTTTTGGGTACTGAAGTTCTGGGTTTGTGGGGTGCCATCTGCTGCTGTCTCAGACAGCAACATGTCTTGGGGTGCTGCTGTCAACTGACATTAAAACTTACCTCACTTCCAGGAGGCTTGACTGATACCTCAGGGACTGGTAATTTCTCTTTGGGCTGCACAATAAATTCTTCACTCTTCAATGGAGGGGGGGAAAAGAAATTCACTAACAATCCATAGGCTTCAAACCAAGATATGAGAAGAAGGGAAATATTACTGGATTTAAGCAATTTTGTTCTGAGACACAGATGACGCACCTGTACTGAACCCACTCCACTGCCTGTCAACCAGGCAGACCCATTCATACCAATTTAATGCAGTAGCTTGTCTGTGAGCCAAATCTTTGCAGGATTATTCTCATGAGGGAACACATGCCAACAAGCACACATAAACACTGTCTCTCACCTTTCTTTCCTGCACTTTGGGAGCAGAATCCAACAAGGTTTCATGATCTTCAACATCTACTTCTTCAGTCTTCAGAGGCTGAAGAAAGAACAAAAAGCTTAGTTCACCTCCTAGAAAAAATACTGCCTTGACATTGAGAAGCTGCCCAGTGAAAAAAATGAACTTTTCAAGCTACGCCAATGTGAGCTTGCAGTAATACTCTCTTCATATCAGGATATGTAAAAAGGAGAACCACTGCTTGTACATTAAGCACAGAGAAGGCAAGAGCAAACCTCCTCCAAAAAATTGTGCCAAGAATGAAAGTACACAACACCAACAACTCCCCCCTTCTTACTTAGCTTCCTAGTCTTCATTCTTACCCTCTTTCCTTTACCTCCTTTGCTTCACTCTCCAGCCCTCCCATCTCCCAGTGTTCTGAATTATGTGCACACAAACATAGACAGAGCACTGCTTAAATTAATTCTTAATTCTCCTATATATATATATAAGATATTGGTGCTCCTGACAAATAATTGTGTGTTGTCTGAAGATAAGTAAGGAAGAGCTCTTCTTACTCAATGGGGGTTCTGTATCTCTTTAGAAATCATCTCCAGTATAGCTACCATATCTGTGGCTTCCCAACAGAGTCCTTTATCAGGCAACTGTGAGAGATGGCCAAGCCTGTGTGAAATCCAGACTGTAGATCCCACTCACCTCAGCTGCTGGAATCACTGGAATTGGTTTGGGCTTCACCTCTGTCAAGTACAAGGCACGGGAAAGCAGCAACAAAGAAGGAGGAACGTTCTCTCGAAGATGCAGATCTAGCCACTGTGTAAATAGAGTGGAAAATGCAGATTGCTGAAGAGAACTTTGACTTACGACTGCTATGGGGAAGGAACCTGCTGGGAAACAGAGGCCTCTACAGAGCTGGAACATGGACTATCTTAGAGTGCATTCCTTTACGCAGATGTTCAAACAGAGGTCAGGCTTTAGACCCTTATTGGGCTACCTGCTTTCACAGGCTCTATCACCAGGTCTATCCTACAAGAAGAGTCAGGTTTAAACTACAGAAACCATCCTATTACATCCTTGCATTCCTTCCCAAAATAAATCAGCCAGACCCATAGCAGACAATGAGGTGCCTTCAGGAAACCTACAAGCAGGGAATGAAGAACATCTGCATCTCCCTTTGCTATATCCTAGCAACTGGTATTCAGTGGCAGATATGTAGAGTGGAACATTTGCCAAGGAGACATTTTTTCTGTGGAAATTTTTCCACATGACACATTACACACAAGAGAGAATTATATTTGCAATACAAATTACTGTTGCTGTGTGTATTCAAGTCATTTCCAACCTATGGCGAAACCTAAGGCACATCTATCACAGGGTTTTCTTGACAAGATTTATTCAGAGGGGATTTTGGCTTTAATTTTGTCTAAGGCTGAGAGAATTGTAATTTCTCCATGGCCACGTGGTGATTCGAATCTTGATCCCTCAGAGGCCTAATCCAACATTCAAACCTTTACACCACAGTGGCTCTCTAAAATCATACTCCCATAATTTCCACATAAAGCTTAGAACAGGGGTAGGCAACCTGCGGCCCGCGGGCCGGATGTGGCCCGGCAAGGCCTTGGGACCGGCCCCAGCCTGGTCCTGCCGCCGATTGCCGCCGAAGCCTTTGGCCTATCAGGAGGAATTGGGTAAGGGGGGCCAAGCGGCAGGCAAGGGGGGCAAGCAGCAAGCAAAGGGGGGCAATTGTCTATAGAAGCCTTTGAAACATGCATTTATATTAAAAAAAATTAAAAATCAGCAATTTTTTTGCATGTCCTCCATCTTTTTAGAAAAGTGTCCTCCATTTGAAAATTTTGTCCTACATTTGTCCCGGTTTATTTATTTATTTAATTTTTAAAGAATTATGTAATTATTTGTTTTTTGGCTTTGGCCCCCCAGTTGTCTGAGGGACAGCAACCCGGCCCCCAGCTCAAAAAGGTTGCCTACCCCTGGCTTAGAATATGTTTGAATATAACATTTCAACTAAATGTGCTAAATCAGACAGCATTGTCAGCGCACTGTAAAATTTCCCAGTTTCACTTTTCCAAGAAAATTCTTTCTGGTCCTACATTTTTCAGAAAACTGATTGCTGGTCAGCCGCATACTGTCTCCTTAGAAAGTGCCCAAATCTTTTATGACTAAGACTAATCCCAAGAAAAGTGAATGCAACCTTGTGCTTAGACTCCTTATGCACCTTCTACGCATCTATAATAAGTAATATGTAAATGCTGCAGGTGGAAGGTTTCCTTCTTGGCTCTACACCTCATCCTCCCTCTTCCTTGACTTGCCTGGTTGAGTTGCTCTTTCAGCTGCTCCTCCGTAAGGCCCAACGATCTCATCCCTCTTGTCCTGCATGCGCCTTGCAGCTCAGACACGCTCAAGCCATTAACACCTTCCCTGGAAATCATCTACACAGAGAAGAGAATTCAAGTTAACCTTGCTTAACTCTTCCAGAAATCAAACGCAATCCCTTTCAGCAGGCAGCACACTCTGAGAGAAAGCCATAAGCAAAGTAGGAAACAGCGCATTAAAATATTCTGTGTGATGTGGATGCCCAGGCATGATTTTTAAAGAAAAAACTTCCATCTTAGTTTGTAAATTTAAGCAGATTACTTTTTAAAACTCTCATGTTTCCATTAGCTGCTGAAGTTTAGCTATACCGACATTTTAGTGAAATGCACTTTCAACAATTAAACAATCAGTGAGTTCAAAGGTAGATAAGTCAATTCATTAACAACTCCGTAGGGATTAAGAGACCTTTCTTACAATTCAAAACTGCAAGAACACACACTCAAAAGTCAATGGAAGCCAACAGCAATAGATGCTGAAGAAGTGTCACCAAATACTTTGGTGTTCAGTCTAACACCACTGAATGGTGTGACAAATCATAGATAAAGCTCTTAAGAACAAAGGGCTGTATTTTCACTCTCTTGTAAAAGGTTTCCTCCTTAAAATTTGACTCCTTCTCACAGTCTCTTACCTAGCTTTTAATCATCTATGCCAAGCATCTTAATGGTATTAACTGGGTGGTTTTGAATCTCACAGTGGACATATCTCGGCTGGGTTGGCCCCCCTCACATCCACTGGCTCAGCTGCTTCAGCAGCAGCAACTAACTGGTTAAGTGGCCTTGGAAAGCAGAGAGGTTGGAGATGCTATGGCACAGCTCAACTTGACCATACTGAGTGAAGCCAGAATGTAAACTGTGAGCAACTTTTAAATGGTTGAACTCCCATCAGCCTTACCTGGCTTGAACTGGTGAGAATCATAGTCCACTTGCATCTAGAAAAATACAACCTGCCCACTCCTGGTTTACATCAGCTGAAAATTTCAATGGGTTTGAACACATGTCTTTGGATTTATCATTTTTAGAAATGGGGGTTCTGAAATACTGTCGCTTTAAAGCAACAAATTCCTATTTCTGAGACTTGCACACATTTAAACTTATTTTAAACTCAAGTAGTAAATCACAAATCAGAAAAGAACAATGACTGACAGAAAGGCAGATGGGGAAATAACTGAGACAAAGGGGGGGATTTAACCATATTTATTATGCAACCTTTCCCCTCTTCCCCTTTCTTACTTCATCATCTGTTTTGATAGACCTGAGCTTCATCAAAAGCTGGAATCGGAGGAGGTTATTGGTGCCAATGGGTTGTAGCTCAAGCAGTTTGCAGAGGATGACCAGCTGTGGTCTCTCCAAGTGTTCCAGGGTCAGCTCATCTTCAAAGAGCTTGGAAAACTGTACAATCTCCTTGGTGCTGGGCTGTTGGCCGCTGTGCCGAACCTGTACAAAGCAAAGGATGTCACTCTGTTTCCTTTCAAACCACAAACAAGTTGAAGAATTCAATCCTTATACAAGATCATCTGATACTATGTAATTTTTGGATACGATTCAAAATCTCTCTTGTGCTTATGAGGTTTAAATGGTACTGAGACTCTACTTTCCCTTCCCTCTGCTGGCTTTGCTTCCTTTGCCTTGTCTTTTAGGCTGCTTTGGTACAAGGGGAAGTTTTTTTCTGGTTTAAGAGCATCTTCTAAAAAGAGCTAAAGATTTTTCTGTTCCATTATAGCAAGTTAGGTTTTAAAAATCCACCTATAGTGTTGAAATGAAGGGACTGGAGTATCTTCCTCTACAGCAGTGATTCCTAACTTCAGTCCTCCATTTGTTTTGCACATCAGATCCCAAAGGCTCCAGCCAACTTGGCCAACAGTCAGGAATTATGGGAAATTAAGTCCAAATCATCTGGGGGACCAAAGGTTGGGAACCACTGCTCTAGAACTACCATTGCACGAATTAGTAAGTTGTTTGTACCCTTTGAACATATGAAGAGAACTGCTGAGTAGCGTCTGTTGTACTGGCTTTGTTCCTTCTAGCCAACTCTGCAATGGTCTCCTGTAAGAATTTGGCCAGTTCCAACTTCGCACTCAGTTTCTTCCTTTGCTTTTCTTCCTGAAAACAAACAACAGTCATTAAAAACAGCACTTAATGTACAATCCACATCTGGTCCTCCCCACCCTGGTGAGGTGGCAGCCTCCTGCCATCCCTTCAAACTTGGCAGTACAGCAATACCCCTCTCTATTCCTGTATTTTCACACTACACCAAGGTGGCACACTTTATTCAAAATGAGACTCATGCTCCTGGAAACCTCCTAGGAGCACAGTTCTCCTTTAAAGCAAACTGGGCACTCTCCACATTCCTTGTTTTACACTAGCACTATACTTCTTCTCTACTTCCACGCAACTGTTCCACTCAGTTTTTCCAGCTATAATCCCTAACAGGTTCTGGAAAAGGCCAAGACTGGCTCCTAAAACTGCCAAAGTTGCCCATCTATGTTTTAGAAGCCCTTCTCATTTATTCTTCCAACAACTCCATAAAGCAGAGCAATATAATTATCCTTTCACTTGAAGCCACTCACTCTTTTTTCCCAGCCATGTTGACAGTGAAAGTTATTTTTCTTAGCATTATCTTATAGTAGATCAGTTACTGACAGTGTTTCCAAAATGGGGGCTCCTCGCTCTAGCAATCAGAAGATACTATGCAGCTATTCCATCTTTTATCTCCCTGTAACAGATTTTCTGCCAACAAGGGGGGGGGGGGGTGCAATAAAAAACAAGGAACCCTAGAAATGAAAGGGGCCTCATGGATCATATCCAACTCCCTGCTCAATCCATGGATTTAAAAGCAATGTAGGCCACTCTCCCTCCATCCATTTACTCTCCCAGAGTTTGCAGGCAGAGGTCAGGCTGAGGAAGGATGACTAGCCCAGGAAATATCATGGCTGACCTTTTTGGATTCAGTTTCAAATGTTGAGGGAAGCATCTCAGGAAACAGTTTCAGAAATACTGGTAACAGGAATTCCATAAAAGGTACAATGATGAACACCAAGAAGGGGACCAGCCGGAAGAGATCCGCAGATGTTCTCATCAGCTGCAGAGACAAAGACCACAAAGCAAAGTAGTACATTGATCTTCAGCCCACAAAGATAGCCAGGGAGGCCCTGAACCATAGAACAAATTTTAGGGAAGAACTATTCGCAAGAGTAAGGCCCTTGAACATGTAGATAGAATTGTCTAGAACTTCTTACTTCAAAAGGCTTCCCAGTACATATCTCTGCTTATTTGTTTGGGAAGCCAGGTAAATAATTCTGTTTAGGCAACTTTCCATTCTCCTATATTTTTCCCCCTTGGTCAGATTCCAGGAATATGGGTTTTTTAACCCACACCTTTCCTGCTTGAAAAAAGAAGTTGGATGGAGGGACAGAATCCTTCTTGTTTAAAAAAGAGATGTTCTTCCTGTAGGAGCCAGGATTACAATCCTCCTTTTTGAAAATGGGAAATATATATATCAAAATGCAGTAGTGGGAGGCTTTTGGAAGTCACAGAATGGAGTGGGATGAAGCCCATAGGCAACCCACCCAACTTAAAAAACAAACTGCCCTGATATTGCAAAGAATGATGGTGAATAATTTCCAACAGATTTACTTGAAAGAACTGAACTCTGCAAGAAAACAAAAAAAAATCCATCTAAACATTTTTTTCAATGCAAATGATTCAAAGTAGAATGATAAAATTAGAAATAAAATTAAGCTAAATTAAATTTTGAATCAGAATGACAAAACTTTCCATGTATTAAAGCAGTATAAAGCAGCAACTCTGAAGCCTAATTAAAATGTCATGTTACTCCATGTTTTAATGTTAGGCTTACCTGTGCAAGAGGTTCCATCAGACTAGTGACTAAAGAGGTGAAAAGAGAGACCCAGCCATCCATCCAACCCCCACCCAAACCACCCACACTGCCTGCCCCTTATCCAGAAACAAATTGGGCAGTCAGGAAGGTTGTGCCCTTCCTACTTGGAGAAGGCTCCAAAAGTGGGCTTGTTTGCTTTGTCTAGTGGGTTGGAACCCACTGCTGAAGCCACCCATTCAGGAAGGAGAAACAGCTCTGCTGCACTCATCACTGCGCTCATCTACCCCTGACATCATTCACCAGTGCTCACCCGTCGTCTTTCCCTCCTGGTGAGGATCTGCCCATGTAACAGTCTCCATACCATCCTAGCAGCAACTTTAGTGTCTATCCAAAGCAAGTGGAATCCATTGTAATAGTGTTTCACTTCATCTACAATCCTCTGTCGCAGTGATTTCTTGGCAACCTGCACAGCTTGATCCGCTGGAATCTTGGCTGCCTCATTGTCTGTTTTGGCAGTGCTTTGGTTAGGCGGAGGCTTGTCCTGAAGCTCTTGGTGCCAATAAGCCGATGTGTGTAGCATACGCACAGATTTAGTTCTCAAGTGAGGTAGCGCAATGCCTTGCTGTGTGTTGAAGAAAAGCTGCTGGCTCACAGAGTCCTTCAGAGGTGTGCTGTTAAAGTGGGAATCCACTAGCTGTACAAATGCAACCAGCGGGGAAAATGGGGAGCAGCTGGAGTGGACAAGCAGATGAGGTCCCCTGTAAGAGAAAACAGACTTAATCTTTGCTATAACAAAGTACTGCAACGTCATCTGGAAATGGACACATCTTGGCATGCCTTGGTCACAAGTCCTTAATGGTGGCATGACATGTACACAGCTGTATGCCGCTATTGGGGACAACAGGGTTTGCCATCAGTGGTTGCTCATATCTGAGGATGGCAAGCCTGTGGATGATGAGGACTCTTTACGCATGTGAGTCTTAAATGTATTTTCGTGTGTTCAGTGGTGCCCTGAAAGTCCTACTTCATTTTTTTGAATAAGTATATTCTGGCTATTTCCCCCAAATCAGATATTTGAGATTATCAAGAAGTATTAAGAAGATATACATAACATTTAAACAGATACACTCACATGCTGTGATCCACAGAAACAAAATGAAGAATCGCTTTCTTACCTGGACCTAGCGACTGCGCGGAAAGCTTTATAGCAATAGATGGCCATGGTCCCTTGGAGCCGGTCTGTTGGGTCTATGGCCTGGAACAGGAAGAAAAGATGCATTTAGAGCTGACTATTACTTTAGGTTTGCTTTAAAAAGATTCCCTCCACAAACGCAGCGATGAACAATGTGAATGGAAATCCACTGTATGCGCACACACAGCAAGTTAGAGACCTCCAAGTACACACAGACACAACCACTGACACATGTTTCTATACCCATGCAAGCATGCGTTCATACTATATACATAGTACGTACATACAAGCAGACTCACAGGCAAGTAGGCAGTGTATGTGTGTGTATATGCATATATATAAACACACACATATACACCCCAAGTTGGAAACCTCCAAGCACACACACACAGAGACATAAACATAAACACAACCACACACACACACGTTACTATATACACACATTCAGGCATACTCACAGGTAAGGAGGTATAAGTGTGTGTGTGTGTGTATCTATATACACACACACAACAAATGAAGAGACCTGCATGTACACACATATATAAACACAACCACTCACACAGTATCTATATACATACATACAAACATAATCACAAAGAAACAAGTGTGTGTGTGTGTGTATATACCAAGTTAGAGACCTTCAACAACACACACACATATATACACACATCTATACAGATAGATAGATACACACACACTAAAGACCTTCAACTACACACACACATCTATCCATATCTATCTATGTATATATATACAAACTAAGCTAGAGACTTTCAACTACACACATACACACACTTAAAAACTACACAATGCTCCCATTTTCTCCTTCTTACCTGTTTCCCGGGGATGAATTACCCCCTCCCCCACCCACAACCGGCCACTTCCGCCCTTCTTTCTTTCTCTTCCGGGTCATCCGTGTTTTCCAATCAGCCCAAGCGGCCCCGCCCAGGAAACAGGTCAGCGTGCCGCTCTAGCACTTCGCCTCTACTGCTCCCTCGCTTTGCTCTCCACCGCAGATGAGACCAGGCGGCTTTAAATCCAGCCAATCGGAACGCAGGACGGAGCCAGGAGGCGGGGCATAGCTTCAAAAGGAGCCAATGGCAGCACAGATAGGGAAGATTGAGTGCCTCCTGCTCTCAGTTAAATTACACTCAAACAAGGACTGTTGTTTTTGAGGCTGCATCTGCACTGCAGGATTAACGCAGTTTGACACCGTTTTAACTGCCATGGCTCCCTGCTGTGGAATTCTGGGATTCTTAGTTCTGTGAGGTGTTTAGCCTTCTCTGTCAGAGAGCCATTGGGGCCACAGAAAAACTACAAATCCCAGGATTCCACAGCAGTTGAAAGTGGGGTGGAACTGCATTAATGCTGCAGTGTAGATGCAGCCAAAGACAAGCCATACATCTGTTTACTTGAGTCCCTCTTAGCTTTAAAGCAGTCCTCAGGGTTACTATTGTAATCTTTAAAATTATTTAATTGTCTTTTTTTAAATTGTGTATTTGTGTATTTTAATATTTTGCATGTCTTTTTTTAAATTGTGTATTTGTGTATTTTAATATTTTGCATTGTTTTTTTTAAATTGTATTGTTTTCAACTATCTTCTTTGCCGCCTTGAGTCCCTGTATTGGGAGAAAGGTGGGACATAAGAAAATAATAATATAAAATAATAACAAAACTAACAAGAAAACGAATACAGTCATAAAACTGGCAATTTGCGCTTTGTGCAAAGGTTTTGGTTTGAGCGTTGGACTCTGGGGACCAGGGTTCAAATCCCGGCTCAGCCATAGAAACCCATTGGGTGACCTTTGGTGAGTCACACTCTCTCAGCCTCAGGGGAAGGCAATGGCAAACCTCCTCTGAACACATCTTGCCAAGAAAACCACATGAGAGGTTTGCCTTAGAGTCGCCATAAATCAGAAATCAGGCACACAACAACAACAACAACAACAAACAACGGTGACATACATTACCGGGATTACTAAAAATTACAACTTTATACATTATGCTTGTTCTGAATATTGTTGCATTTTTGTTCTGAATGTTATTTCACTTCTTTTTTTTTTAATTTGTAAAATCTGTTGGAAAAATACGACAAAACAGGCTAAAAAGCACCATCCAAAAAAGAGAAACGTTGTTATGACTCATTGCAAACCCAGCTGCGATCTGACTGAGAGGAACCACAGAGCCAGAGAAATGAAAGTGGATAACCATTGAGTAGCTTCCAGCTAAGACTCCCCAGTCTCCAGGTGCCTCCGATTCATGAACGTTCCCACACTCCCAGTGTCCTTGGTTTTGGAGGAGAGGAGCCATAGAGAAAAACAAGCATCCCTGAAAGCAGGATTTCTGCACACTTTCCAAGAACAACAACATGACATCCAGGGGAAAGAAAACATATTTATCAAGCCTGAAGAATAGTCACAACACAGCAGTGTTGTGAGCAACACAGAACAAAGAAAAGCACACTTATGTAATATTGAACACTCTTTCAATCCGTGCCCAGCCTTTTTATGCCTCATCCCTCCACCTCTCATAAAGAATTTATATATGTGTGTGTGTACATATGTCTTCCAGCTACCTATCGGCTTAAGATGACCCCACAAATTTCACAGGGCTTTCTTAGCTGGGAATTCCTCAGAAGTGGTTTTGCCAGGTCTTTGCTCTGAAAAACAGCCCACAGCTCCCATCCCAGTACTAAGTACATCTAATATGAGATAGTGTATGGTGCCTTTAGGGTATTTAGGCTACATTGGGCCCATACAGACAGGCCAAAATAAAGCTGCTTCGGGTCTCTTTGGAGGTATGCTGTTTAAATGACACACACATCGTAAGAGGCCAGAAGCTGCACCAAAGCTGCACTCCAGCCCTTAGGACTGGAGCATGGCTTTTGCGTGGCTTCCGGACTCCTAGGGCGCATGCATCATTTAAATAGCATTCCTCCAAACAGACCTGAAGCAGCTTTATTTTGGCCTGTCTGTATGTGCCCATTGTTGTTGTGGTGTGCTTTTGTTTCTGATTTATGACAACTCTGAAGGTTTTCATATCAGGGTTTTCTTGTCAAGTTTCTTCAGAGGGATAGTCACCATGGTGTCTGAGTGTTGGACTAGGACACTGGGAGACCAAGGTTCGAATCCCGGCTCGGCCGTGGAAATCCATTGGGTGAGTTTAAGCAAGTCACATTCTCAGTCTCAGAGGATGGCAAAGGCAATTTAGGCCCTGCCTCCTACTAACTACTGTACTATGGCAAGGGGAAATATTTAACACCCACACACATTGACAATTGCTCATCCATGTCACCATTCAACGAGATTCACTCCCAAGACAGTGTGTAAAAGGAAGAAAGCAGAGGAATAACAGAAAGAGGGGAAATCCAAACAATTTCATTATTTTCAATTCCAAACACAATAAGAACCAGGACACACTTCAATCCCTTTTTGTTTAAATTCGTTTACTTCTCCGGCAAGATCATTTCAGTAATATCAATTAATGGGGGGGGGGGCTCCGTTTTAGAAAGCAAGGGCAACCTCTGGCCATTTTCTAGGCCAGCCCTATTTTAGACAGGCTTCCACATTTAAATGTAATAATTCCTTCTGAGGAGTCTGACTATATCATGAACCCAGAAAAGACAAAAACCTTGTTTATTTGCTTGTGACAGTGGTTGCAAATGGAGAAGTGTGAGGATGCATATTCAGCCTCTGTTGAGAAAGTGAGAAACATCTCAGATCATTTGCTCCTTTATCTTGCTTCTTCAGCTGATTATTCTAGTAACAAGCAACTGTTTTCACACCTCGCCCAATCCACTTTCCTTCTTTTAAACAGCTATTGTAAATGCATGCAAATGCAATTCAGTGGTCCTTTCCTCCCACCCCTCCACAGTCCTGTTGGCTTAGAGATGCAAGAGATTTGATCTCCAAAGCTATTTACTTAGGGTGCTTGAGATCCAGGCAAGAATGGATTGAATTGCAAATAGCTCCCATCCGAAATTGCATTGGAACCATTGTAGGCATTCTCAGTTCTCTTGCCAGGATAGCAAACCTTGAGAAGCTACAATCAGAAACCAAGACAGATGCTGTGATCCATGACCCTCCTCTCCCCATCTTTCTCTTCTCTGTATACAATGCATTCATAATTAAATGCACTTTATTCCCTAATTAAAGCCATTTCAACATCTCACTGCTGCGTGCGGCGTGCGGTATATGTTTTAATTTAAAGATGTAAACTGATCAGCCAGTTTAATTCCTGATTTGCTCCTATCTTTTCAAGATCCCATGACAGCCACACATTTCTGGCTGCAAAGGGGAGGAGGAGGGAGCTGTTTCAGACATTCAATCATTTGCTTCTTTCTGTTTCAAAACGGCATGCGATATTCAGCATTACCAAATACTGCCTTGCTCACGTCAGACAATATTTAATGAGGCTGAAGTCCTATGGGCACTTCTCTGGAAGTAACACTGTGCGGTGCCAGTGCGCATACCATTCTTAGGTATACCTTAAATGTATTAAAAAGTTCAGTGTAAGTACTGTACCTTAATTCTTATTTTAAGAAAAGAAAAAGGAACCGTCCCATTCTCTGAAAGGTGAGAGCTTAATCCGACCCAAGAGAGCCTAAATGATGCACCAAACACCTCCACTCTCTCCACCTTGGTGCATATTTTTTAAATGAGAGCAACAATATACTAAAAGAACAATAACAGATAAAAACAATGGCAGAGACAACAAACCCTCAGATGTGGTTAATTCATCAAAAAAGCAGGAATGAAACCATAACCCAAAGTAATGCCCTGGTAATTATAGACAAAAGGAGCGTTCAGGGATCCTGGAAGGCATCTTTCCGTAAAAATTTAGATGAGATCGGGGGGTGTCTAGAAACCAAGGCCTGCTGGACGTATTCAATAAGTGGGTGCCAAATCGTGGGGAAAGTCAATCCAGAGTGTGAGCCTTCATTATTATTACTGTCTGCAATTTTCTCCATTAGCTGCAGGTCCCAAAGTCTAGTCCAGCGATGGCAAACCTATGGCACGCGTGTCAGAGGTGGCACACAGAGCCTTCTCTGTTGGCACATGTGCCGTCACTCCAGCACAGAGTTTGCCAGAGTTTGTTACTAGAAAGCCAGAGGGACACGGCACTTTGCAATAAATAAGTGGGTCTTGAGTTGCAGTTTGGGCACTTGGCCTCTGAAAGGTTCAGCATCACTGGATCATTATGGTGCATCGTAATGCCTGGGTGGGCAAATAGCAGTAGTAGTGTTGGCAGCCCTTTGGCACTTCTGCTCAAAGGAGTGCCAAAAGAGTAGAAAGAGTCAATGCTTCTTTAAGTTTTCCTGGGACAGACTCAGCTCTCACCTTTTATCATTGTACTCAAAGAAGATGATGGCTCCTTTTATGATGAGAGTTAATACTCTACCTTAACTCTTGACTTTACATCCTTTTTGACATGATGCACACATTTTCTTAGCCTCCATGTATCACACACCCTCCATTTACCATAGTCTCCTCCTCATTCATCCAGCCTTTAAGGAAAGCACAAACAGTTATACCAACTAGAAATTTCTAAGCCCTTTGGCACCATTTCCCCTTTGCTCCATCCTAGTTTGCATCCTTTGCTATAAAACCCCTCAATTTTACCCTCAACATCCATGGGTCATATCAAAACTCATAATTTTGGCCCCCAAACCTGCCCTCGACTTATACACAAGGCAGACTTATACATGAGCATATCTGGTAATAGGAGGATACTGTAGAAAATTGTAATATTTGCATATATTTAAATAGGTTTAAATAAAGCCGCCTGTGGCATACATTCTAAGAAAATCATTAAACATAATACATATTAGTACATGTTAAAAACATTCAATGAAATAAGGCAGACAACAAATTAAAAGGATGTCAGATATAATATTTAATAATTTAATTAATGTAATAATTAAATAATCAAATTAATTTAAGTATAGTTAATTAAATAAAATAATTAAATTAAACAAATTACAGTTAATTAAATTAAATAATTAAATTAACTTAATTATAATTAGTTACATTAAATTAATTAAATCTAAATATTTAATATCCTGCCCCCTCAGCAGCCTTGGTTAGAAAGGAGGGCAAAGTCCCCTCCTCAAGAAGCTCCCTAAGGCTGTCAAAGGGGAGGATAGACTACATTTCCCGGCATGCCCCCGGTGCGCGTCATAGCGCGTCACAGCGCGCTCAGCCAATCAGCGCGCGCCTTTCTTCGGCGCTGCCTGTGTGTGGCGCTGCTTTGTGTGCGTGAGGAGAAAGCGGAGGCGGAGGCCGAAGGCGGCAGCGGGAAGGAACGGGGCCGAGACGGGGGACTCTGCGTGAGGCAGCCAGGCCGCTTTCCTTCCCTCCTTGCGGGGCTCCTTGAGGCCTCTTTCCGGGACGACGGCGGCGGCCGTGCCTGAAGCCGCGCTGGGAGGCCGGGAAGGCGCGGAAATTGAGGCCGGGGATCGAGCGCGGCCTACTGCGGGGCCTGGCCCGCCCCTTCCCGCCGGGCCCAGCCTGGCTCGGCCCTCCTCCTCTTCCTCGGCTCCCGCGTTTTGTGTCTCGGCTGCCATCGGTCCGATACGGCGGGGGGAGTTAGAATGGAACAGACTGAAGGTGAGAGGAGGAGGGGGCGGGAGGAGGGAGGAAGGGGCGGGGCCTCAGGAGGGGTGGGAGGAGCTTGTGAAGAGGGCGGGTTTTGTATAAGGGGCGTGGCTTAGGGAAGTTCAGTCTTTAGGGAAGCTTCCCAATTCATACTTGAATGATTAGTATTACTGTATTATTATTAGTATCTGTCTGTGTTTGTTGTATTTTAAGATACATATTTTTGTTTTCTTATATCGAACACCTCAGGCAGGCTTTTAATTTTTTTAATTTTGTTTTTTATTCTATTATTTTACTATTATTATTATTATATTATTATATATATAGTATTTATATATAGTTAATATATTATAACATAATATATATAATATAGATTATATTAATCTATTATATTATATATTTTGCTATTATATCTCTGTTTGATGTATTTTAAGATAATTTTTAATGGTGTTATTTTTGTTTACTTCGATTGAATACTTTAGGCAGGCTTTTAATTTTTAACTTTGTTTTCATTTCAGTATATACTTGTTTACAGCACTTTATAAATGATTTATTTTTATTTTATTATATTATGTTGTTATTATTATAACATTATTATATATAATTTATATAGGATTATATATATATAATATTATAACATATTATATATACATTATATTAATCTATTATAATATTATTATTATATATTTTATTATTATTACATATCTGTGTTTGTTGTATTTTAAGATTTTACATCTTAGGCAGGTTTTTAATTTTTTTATATTATTTCTGTATATACAGCATTGTGCAAAATTTACAACATTTTATAAATAATATATATAATATATTAAATGTTTATATGTAAATAATATATATAATAATATATTATACATTTATATGTTAACATTATATATGATAATATTTTATACATTTATATTATATATAATATTATGTATAATATTATACTATATATAGTATATACATTATTAATATGTTGTATGATATTATATGTAATATCAAATATAATGTATAATAATATATGATGTATATTATTATTATATTATACATAGACAAGGAGCGAAAAACACTGGATGAAGCTGCTGCAGTTGCAGATCATGATCAGGAGATCTATGGAGATATACACACACACACACACACCCCTCCCATTGTTGCAGATGAGCCTCTCAGAGTTTCTAGTCCTGAGTGGGAGTGGGTTTTTCCTTCGTTTTCCATCTCCAAAGCAGAAATAATCCATTTTGAGACCACTTTAACTGCCCTGGCTCAATGCCAGGGAATCCTGGGAATTGTAGTTTTGTGAGACATTTAGCCTTCTCTTTCAGAGAGCCCTGGAGCCGCAACAAACTACAGTTTCCAGCATTCCATAAACCCTGCAACAGTTAAAGTGGTATCAAACTGGATTTGTTTTTTCTGCAATGCGGAAGCAGCCTCAGCGCATACTGTCCAATCCGCACTGTGGAAATAATCCAGTTTGACACCACTTTTTGACTGGAATTATGGAACTGTAGTTTGTTGTGGCACCAGAGCTCTCTGCAAAGGAAGGCTAAATGTCTCACAGAACTACAGTTCCCAGGATTCCCCAGCATTGAGCCATGGCAATTAAAGCGGTCTCAAACTGGATTATGTCTGCTGTGTCTTTTGAACCCAGGTTCATTGCCATAGAGAGCATTTTTGGAGGGGGCTGGTGTGTGTTATTTTGTTTACTAGAAATGCGTTGGGCATAATTCCAATTTTGTGCTATAATCTCTTCCCTTTTTTAGGTTAAAGAAAGCAAGCCAGTCTTAGGTGATCAGAACAGCATTGTAAGAACATAAAAGTAAAAATGAAATATCATGAAAGTAGAAGTTTAAGTTGAAATGCATTAAGAAATTTTGATTTCTGCAAAGTCCTCCTAAACGAATAATCTCTTCCCCTTTTTTGCTCTTGAATTTGAAGGAAGGAAGGAAGCAAAAAGAGAAGTTTAAGAATGATAATGCAAAGAGTCAGATAGAAAGTTTCCCTTTCATGGAAATTGAGCTCAGTGTAGGCTTATTAAAAGATTGATCTCTTAATTGTTCTGCTGATTTTGGAGGGACTTTTGGTGTGTGTAAAGTTGCTTACTAGAACAAAGCCCCCCCCCCCAAAAAAAAACCATTACCAAGTTAAAACCACAAGATATAAGATTATAACACGAGGTTGTAATTATGACAAATGCATTTCCGAAATGACTTGGAGGCACACAACAACGTCAACAACAACACAAGATGTGGGGAAGCTGGTAAAAAAGAAGAAGGGATACCTAACATTGTAATTATACCCAATAGATGTGTGAAAATTTGAAGACAAAAAGAAATGGGGGACAGTTTGTATTGTAGAAATGTAACTGGGCACAATGACTATCTTGAGTATCTCCTCTTCCTCTCCTTTCGTGTTTCTGCGTGGTGCTTTGCCGCCATTTCTTCATTTGTTAACGGTTTCCCCACATCTATTTGGGCGTAATTGTAATCTTGTGTATCTCCTCTTCCTCTCCTTCCTTCCTTCCTGCTTTGCCTCCAATGCTTCTTCTTTTACTAGTTTGCCTATATCTACTTGGGCATAAGTGTAACTTTGTGTATCTCTCCCTCCCTTCCTTCCTGCTTTGCCTCCATTTCTTCTTTTCTTACTAGCTTTCCCACATTTACTTGTGATCTTGTGTATCTCTTTTGCCTCAAATTCTTCTTTTCTTACCAACTTTCCCACATCTATTTGGGCATAATTATAATTTTGTGTGCCTCTCTTCTCCTCCTTTCTTGTTTCCTGTGTTGCGTCTTGCCTCCATTTCTTCGTTCCTTACTAGGTTCTCCACATCTTTGCTGTTGCTACATGCCTTCAAGACATTTCCAACTTATTTCCAACCCTAAAACGAATCTATCATGGGGTTTTCCTGGCAAGATCTGTTCAGAGAAGATTTGCCATTGCCTTCCCCAGAGGCTGAGAGAGTGTGACTTCTTGCCCAAGGTCGCAAGTGGGTTTCATGGCCAAGCGAGGAATCGAACCTTAGTCTCCAGAGTCATAGTATCTTCTCTTCCTCTCCTTTTTCACTTGCTGCATGGTACTTTGCCTCCATTTGTTCTTTTCTTTCCAGCTTTCCCACATATGCTTGAGATATTTGGGGACTTAAAAGGGGAAAGGAAGAACGATTTAGGAAAGCAGAGCTTTGTCTTTTGAGAAACCAGTTGTACATGTTGTCAACAAGAGCAGCTGTTTGGTTTTGGAGCCTGTTTTAATAGCAACTACAGAGCACTTTCGACTATATATATTATCATAATATTCCAAAGTAAGTAGTCCTCAGTAATCTTGAGCTTTTGTGTTGCTGGGAGATAGGAGTTCAAATCCCTATTGAGCATTAAGCGCACTATGTGACCTCAAGCCAGCCACCATTTCTCAACCTTAACATTCAGAAATCTGTATGAAACTTAAATTGGAAGAAATTTACACGTTGGAGAAGTCTTAAAGTCTTCGGAGAAATTGCAAGATACAAAAATAACCAATAGCACAGGTACTTCTTGAGAGAGGGGGACTTGGTTTAAGATCATGGCAAAGGTGATGTTAGAAATGGGGACTTTTACTCCTATGGAAAGGGAGTTAAAATAGCAAACCCTAGATGTCTTGGGGAATACCTTGGATGATTCCCAGCCAACGTTTACGTTGGCTATGCTGGTTGCAGATAGTACTGTAGTGTTTGCTACATCTAAAGGGCAGCAGGTTGGGGAAGAGAGTCTTATAAGACCATTACATAGGGAAGGATATGTCCTGGGCATTAGTATAAGACAGGAGCATAGTATTTGTACACATTAGATGCTTAAGAGTAGTGGCCTCCAAAACATATGATAAAAATAACATTGCAGAGTGTTTCCGTGAACATAGAATTGGGTAATAATAGTCACCGCAGTTTAGTTCCTGTCAGTATGTGATAAATAGTGTTTTGAGGAGGAAGCAGACATTTTGGGGTAAGTGTGAGCAGTTGAGAATCAGGGAGTGTGAGGACATAACGTTAAGGAAACAGGGAACATAAGGGCTGAGAATAAGTGGAATAGAAGTAGAAAAATGGCAGGAGGATAGGTCTTGTGTGGGTCTTGTAGAGAGCCAGCAAGGTGTAGTGGTTTGAGCATTGCACTATGACTCTGGAGGCCAGGGTTCAAATCCTGGCCTGGCCATGGAAACCCACTGGGTGACCCTGGGCAAGTCACACTCTCTCAGCCTTAGAGGATGGCAATGGCAAACACCCTCTGAATACACTTGCAACAAAAGCCCCATGATAGCTTTGCCTTAGGGTCGTTATAAGTCGGAAATGACTAGAAGACACACAATAACAACAATGATAACAACAACGCAGGCCTTGTATGAAGGGCTGGGCATCAAGATTTTGGGAATACATGAAGCTATGGGTGTCAGGGAGGAGGTTTGAAGCAACCAACCCAGTTTGTGAATTGTTTGGGTGGCTCTGTGATGAAGAGGAACTCCATTGGCATATATGAAGGCTATGGGGGAAATATAGTAAAAGGGTTGTATGTGATGGAAAGACAGATGTTAGGTGATTTGGAGTATTTGAATTTCAACACCAGTGGCTTAAATAATACAAAACAAAAATGGGCAGCGAAGGAAAGGGTTTGCAGAGCACTGTGCTGTGCGTTGACCAGTTTAGTCATAGAAGAGGCATGTGTGGGAGCCTGGAGAGATGGCCTTAAGTTAAAGCAGTATGGAAGAAATGTGAGGTTTTGGATTAGAGAGGCTCGGTGGGTTGTGTGGTTGTGTGACGCCAGTTGCTGTTGTGTGACATTTTGAGTGGAAAGGCGTGAAGAGTCATGGGACTGCGCTGGGCTTGGAGTTGGGCAAGTCTCATCCTGGACTGGTAATGAAGCAGCCTTGTGTGTGTGTGTGTGTGTGTGTGTGTGTGTGTGCACCCAGTGCCTACGTATATACATTTGCATGGATATCCCATTGGAGCTGGGACCTGGGGTTCCAAAATCCTGCTCTCTTGTTGACATAGGAGAGGCTCCCCTTGCTTTTTTGTTTTAAAGAGGGCGAAGGATAATTGTGGATAGACCAGATAATATGATGGAGGAAGAGGAGGGCCATTTGGATTTAAAGGGGCCGAGGCAGCCATGTTTGCTGCCAGATACTGCAGTGTAAATCTCTTTCCCTTCCTGACACCTCCTCCCTCCAAAAGGAAACCAGCCTTGGTTTGGGTTTAAAATGGTGTTTCGGTTCTGACTCCTTGCTCCTTAATTTGTTTTCTGCAATCATACCATTTATTGACATTTATCCTAAGCAAGCGGAGAAAGCAACGTCGTTCCCTCCCTCCCTTTCCTTCTCCGCAGCCAGGACTGCTAAGGGACTGCGGTGCAGGAATTAACCCTTTTCAATACAAATCTGCAGTGGGGTTGTATAGAAACATTTCTTTCCCACCACCCTCTCCGTTTCCACAAAGATTTAAACAGAAATAGGTAGAGAGGGGGCCGCCTCCGCCATAAACGGCTGAAAGAGATGCAACCGTTTCCCCGTGATTTCCTTTTGAGTAAACAAGGAATTTTCCTTGCCAAGGCTGCTGGCAAAAAGCACACTTGTTTGTGCACAGCTCACTGAAACTTATTTGCTGGTTATGTTTAAATATAATACATGGAAGGATCCCCCCCCAACCCCAGGTTTTTCCCCTCAGTGGTCTTTCTTGCCTGTATTCTCATGCAAATGGCTAGATGCGCCTATATTTTAACCGTCATTGAATTGAGCAAACGCTGTTGTTTGAATTTCACATACAGCAGACGACAGATGTGAGACAAATTGCGGTTCAGGTATCTGGTTAGTGGGATGCAGGTATATTTGTGTGTGGTGTTTTGATTAATATTGTTCAGTTTGATAGCATTTCAGAGGTTTTTTTGTGTCTGTGTGCATTGGAAGACTCCATATTCCTTAATATTTTTTCAGTTTGTTCCTTCTCTTTTTACTGCGTTGACACAACTGGAGCATCAAATGTGAATGTCTTGTAAATAAGCTACAATCTTTGTGTGTTTTCTCCATTGTCGGTGTTGATAAAGCCTATGCCCAAACCAACTAGCAGATTTTTGAATGCTCCCTTCGTTCTTATGCCCCTTTCAGGTATTTTTCAGTGATTCTGTTTTTTGCCTTTTAGAAATATATATCTTTTGTTGGTGCAAAATACAATTTATCGTTACAGTTGGCTGAAATAATTTGGTGAAATATACTAATATCTCATTAGCATTTCACAACTCGGTCATGCTCAATGTCGGAACTGTGGTGTTGCTGCATTTCTTTCCAGTGACTGTTTTCCTTTTAAGTGGGTCATAGTAAAAGATGATCAATGGGTGACACAAGATGTTCCTGAACTGCATCGAGTGGTGATGTTTGGCTTCAGTGGAGAGGACAAGATACATGAAGGTTCATATAAACCCTCATAGCAGAAGGGGAAAGGAAGGAAGCTTGCAGCAAAATGCTTTCTAGGAATTATAATTTTTCACTTGAATCGCTTTTATTTTTCAACTTGGCTGCAGCACGTATTTAAAGGTTGAAATGACTCATCGCATTTTATGATGGCTGGTCTGATAAACTGTTTAGCTGTTTATGGAAAGCATAATCTGGATTGTGTTAACTATTTAAACACTTCAGATGTCCATAGTTCTACTGGAATGTGAAACAGTCGCCAATTAAGACAATAGCTATAATGGACCAATCTTGCTTTAAAATACTAGAACTGTGTATTGCATGCTTTCTCATGTTTTGAAAGCCAGTCGATCCATTAAAATCAGTACATTGTGTTTCTCAATGCATAAAAACACTTACGGTTTTATTTCATTTTGCCGAGGAGAAATCAATCCATGAGAAGGTTTTGTAGAGCAAAAGGCTGCTTAGATGCACATGAAAATGGCAGACAGAAGGAAGGCCCTGCTTCTCTCTAGGACTGTGTGGATGCAACATTGATGGTGATGAATCCCTAACACCTACGTCCAAGCACACTTTTGTTGGACTGCCATTGATTTCAGAGAAACCTCCATGTAATTTATTATGTTTGCTATTGAAGTTTAAGACATAAGGTTCGGCCCTTCAATGTGCTTTCCTCCGTGCTGTTTACGTATACTTCCTAAGTACAGGATAGTGTGATGTGTAAAATAAAATTAGTACAAATAGTCAATAAAGCAATACAATTAAAATTAAAACAGAATACCAAGCTGTATGTGAAAAATAGCAATATAACCTTAATTAGAAGGCCTTTTCATGTACAGATGCTTTTCATGGAAGGTATGCCAGGAGGTTACTGGATCCACTGTCCCAGATCATGAAAGCTTCTTTTTCTTGATGGCGAAGAGTGGAATGAGAGAGAAAAGACTGTAGTGTATAAATGCTTGTGAAGAAAAGCTTGTAGAGAAGAAAATAAAGGGGAGTTGAAAGGAAGATGTGAAATCGTATTCCGCATTATCCAATTCTGCCAGTTAACCAGTTTATATTTCAATAAAAAAACCTAAAATTGGGATTAAGTGGCAGGACTTTGGAAGCTATTCCAGGAGGAGGAGAGGGCTGCAGAAGGCAAAAGCGACACAGACGACATGGGAGGGAAATAGGTTTGTACTCAAAGGGGGGGGGGGAGAAGGAAAACAGTACTGAGTAGTAGCAGAAGGAGTGAAAATGGTATTGCCAGCCACCTCCTCCCTGGCTTTCCAATCAGAGCTGCCCTTTCTCAGGGAAGGAAGGGAACGGAAGACACAATGCAGATGCCATTCAAAATTGTAGGGCAAATGGACTCTGCAAAAACCACTCCATCTTTTTAGTAGCCTAGTTTAGGTGCTGTAATTCAGCTATTCCAATCCCTATGAAGATTTGCGCTGGCCATGGTCAAAGACTCCCATGTCCCTGGCCTGTTGAAGAGAAGGTTGGCTGAAGGCTGACCAACACAGCATGTGATTTGGGAAATAATAGTACTGTAATGAAGAAATCAATAATTAAAAGATCAATAATGAAAATAATCATCAAGAAATCAGACAAATACTAGGACGTGGAAGGGCAGCTATGAAGGAGCTAGACCAGATCCTGAAGTGCAAAGTCATATCATTAAATACCGATTAGGCTTTTCCATGCCATCGTATTCCCATTTCTTTGTATGGTTGTAAAAGTTGGACAGTAAAGAAAGCTGATAGAGGGGGGGAAATCAATTCATTTGAGATGTGATGCTGGGGAAGGATTCTGAGAATATTGTGTATTACAGAAAAGACCAATGGATTGGTCCTAGAGAACATCAGGCCTGAACTCTCCCCTAGAAGCAAAAACAACTAAACTGAAGTGGTTGTATGTTGGCCCTCTCATGACAAGGCTATAGTGCTTGGTAAAGTTGAGGGCATTAGTAAAAGACTAAGAATGCATTGCAGGTGGATAGACTCCATCAGAAAAGCCATGGCCATGAGTCTGGAGGAGCTAAGGAGGTTGACTTGGAGGTCTCTCATACAAATAGGGGTAGCCATGGGTTGAAGTCGAATGGAAGGCAGTTAACAACAACAAAACAATTACCACCTTAAACTGGGCTTGGAAACAAGTGGGAAGTTACAATAGATTTTCCAGAACTGGGTCAATATGTTTGACGTCTCCAAAGCTTCATCATCATTTTCTCTGTTTCTGAATACGATTTTTGAGTCCTGGGTAGAAGCACTTCAATTGATCGCGCTTTATATGTGAGGCTGATACCTTACAATTTTCACAGCGTGCATCAAGTTTCTTTTTTTAAAACTAGTTGTTGTACTTTGGTTTCAAAGTTTATAAAACATCAGCAGCCATTTGCTGCTCTTTCACATAGACTTGGAATAACGCGCATGACCTACGAAACATTTTTAGGTCTTGCCGGTTTTTGCCAAAGACCTAAGCGAATGGCGGGACTTCAACATACTTAGTACATGTTGAATAATGGTCATTGATCACAATATTAAAATGTTTAGAGTTGAATTCTATGTTTACTTTATAAAATAAAAACTCTCCTCTGTCGCCGATGGTGACACATCTCCAGGAAATGTAAATGTGAATTTTTTCCTCCCAAGATAAAAACGAGTAGCATATTGTTGATCGCTTTGAGGAAATATCCCATTTCAGCTACATATATTTTAGCAGTGAATTCTGTGTTTATAAATCTAGGGGATAATACAGAATTCTAATTATTCTGGGCCTAAAGCTTCTTACACCTTTTCTAATATATTCACATGCTCAGTCAAACCCAATAATCCATATATAATTCCTAGTGCAAATGTCATTATTTTTCCAGCAAATGTCATGTTTTTTCCCAGCAAAACACTGAAAGTAAAGCCTCTGACATAAAAACAGATTTTGTGGGGTATCAGATTTTATTATGAATTCTTTGAAAAGAACATTTACCATGAAAATGTTGCTGGCTTCCTTTTTTGCAGCCATTTCCCTCAAGTTCCAGTGGGTTTTATGCAAGACGCAAGACATACATAACTGTATGTGTAAAAATACAATATGTGTAAAGTTTCATGCTGCCTCTAGCTGATCTCCATGGTTCGATGTCAGAGGTCAAAAATGCCATAGTGAAAGTAATGTGATCATTCGTTTTAAAAAATGTTTTGTATAACAAAGGCCAACGCATTTAGTTATAACTGCTTTAGTGACAGTGCTATTGATGTTTGTTTTTGCACAACAAACGCTTGCATATTATTTCAGAAGCATTTCTGGCAGGGCTGGCAACCACTGATGGCTGTTTTAAACGACTCCTTTTGTAAAAACAACAGCACAACATTGAGAGTAATGTGTTAATAATACATTACATTGCTTACTACTAATGAGTTATGCAGGACTGGGGGGAATCTAATGAGTAACATATTGCTTTTTCTGTAATGATCTAAGCTCTGCTCTATGTTGCAGTGATATTGAATTAATTCATTTAAAGGCCTTTATTCAGATGAGTGGCTAACACAGGTAAAACACCAAAAAATGATAGATGGATGAATGGATAGATAGAGAGTGCATGAGGATCAATACATCACATTTTCAAACTCTTACCACACTCAGCATCTAAACAGCCAATTATTATTGTTGTTGTTATTATTATTAGTAGTAATATTTTGTTTATTTATATCCCACCATCCTACCAGTACAGGGACTGGTTTCAGACTTGAAACAGGCGCTTTGCATTGTGGCTAGATGTTGTTTTTTAATGGCAACATGCATTTTGTATGCCTACCCCAGTTAGTAATCCGGTTGCTGTGTTAAGTACAGTCAGCTCTCCATATCCACGGATTCAGCCATCCACGGATTGAAAATATTTTAACAATATATAAATTCCAAAAAGCAAACCTTGATTTTGCCTTTTTATGTAAGGGATGCCATTTTACACCATTGTGATTAATGGAGCTTAAGCATCGATGGATGTTCGTCTCCTCAAGGGGTCCTGGAAGCAAACACCAGCGGATAACAACGGCCCATCATATTAACTATAGCTTTCAAGCCATTGTCAGAGCTTTTCCTAGGTACAATGCACTCCATTATGGCAATTGAGATGTTAGAAGAGTCTGAAAGGCTGCTTCTCGGCTATGTACCTGTGCAGGGGAGGTTCTAGCTGGAGCATGAGCCCTGCTTGGTGCCACACATTTTGAGGTCCCTTGATCCTCAAAGGATCAGACTGATCTAATAACAGACCAAACAAACCTGATCCTTTGAGGAGTGTGCAACCCAGTCCAAAATAAGCCCATCACCATCTCTTGGTATGGTTGAGCCACCTACCAACAGCATCTCTGTTTTATTGGAATTAAGCTTGTTTCTTGGCACATAACTATTCCATTACTTATCCTAGGCACACATTTAGTACTGCCACAATTCCAGCAAGGCTTGGTGAAAAGGCGAAGCAAAGTTTGATGTCAGCTGCATACAGATTGACATCCCACTCCCACATCGCAGAAGGCCTCTCTCATGAGGGATAAAGGGAGGCCTTGTAGCACTCCTTGAGGTAAAGCAATAAGTCACTTAGCATTAGCTTTTAAAGATAAGTGGGTTTTAAAAGAATCTTTCATTCTTCCATTACAAAATTGTCCATTAGATTACAAATACAATATCATATGAGAATTCTCTCTTTCCCTCCATAACTACAGGGATGTGTGATGGGTCACAGTTGCATACTGTACTTTGGTTTTGTTTTTCTTCTATAGTATACATTTACAGTATACTTGTATACAGTGTATACACTAGTATACATTTTCTTCTATAGTATACATTCCAGGTGTGATCACACTTCAGAGTTGTAAAAGGCACAAGGATATTACCAGTTTTGTTACTGATTCATTTCCGTATGATCTCCAGTGTGGAATTTGCCTTTTTATTTTGGACCCTACCACTATATATGTGAAGTTAGAATCTGTAGATCACATTATATTGTAACTCATGGCTGGTTTTCCATTTGGTGACCAGCCATTTGATTTGGCTTTTACAATGAGGGTTTTGTGATTGACTTGATTCGTCATCCACCTTTCTCCCAGGGTTGGGAACACAAGACAGCTTCCATCCAACACAATGAAAAAGGACTGAAAGACTAGTTTGTCTGGGTAAATCTGAGGCTGTGCGCAGTGTGTTTGTTTTGAAGAAGTATCTCATTCCCTCCTTCCCTTTTTTTCTTTGGTTTATGCATAATTAAAACCAGACAACTTCTGGGTGTCCACAGGTTTTGATTTAATATCTTCAAAGTCATTGGGCAAATGGGTTGTGAATAAAATCACAATTCCAGAGCAACCTCTGAGAAGCTGGATGCTAGACAGCCACAGAATGAAATGTTGTGCAGTATGTGTGTTTAACTATCAAAAATGACTGGCGTACTGTTTGCGACATACAGAAGCGTATATGCGTTTGGGGTGAATTATTTGTGTCGTACAGCAGATGTATTCTGCTGACGGTGGAGGAAATGAAGTGCATACAGCAGTGTTGCCCATTGTGATTGCACATTATGCATAATATGCATTGCACAGTGGAACTTGGTCATTGCTATGTCTTCTGCAGTGTTGCTGTTCTGCATGGGTGCTGAGTAGTGTTGCCATAGTGTACCTTCACATACAGATATTTTACGCTACGCTGAGGGAATGTTGGATGGCAGCATGCGCATAAGAGAGAATATTTATGCCACACTAAGGGAATGCTGGATGCTAACCATGTGTATGAGAGAGATGCTATAGGAAAGCTGTATATCGCACTTAAACACCTTGCACTCAGTGACATGCATTTTTTCCCCCAGTGCAGCAGTTCATTTTCCACTGTATAAATGAATGGCAGCACAGTAACCATATCCACTGATGCCTTATCCACGGATTCAACCCTCCCCTGTTTGAAAATATTAAAAAACATATAAATTCCAAAACGCAACCCTTGATTTTGCCATTTTATACAAGGGACACCATTTTACTATGCCATTGTATTTAATGGGACTTGAGCATCCATTGGTTTTTGTCATAAGTTAACTTGCAGGATTATGGAAAGAATTTTAATGCCGAATGCCATTTTTTAAAAGTAAAGCCCTGTCTCTTCATATTGCTTTTAAATAGTCAACAGTGTATTTTACTTTTATCTCCAGATGAAATAAGTCTTGTGTATGAAGGGGTATAGCCAACTAAATATGCAGCTTCTTACATATGCTAGGAACACCTTTGAATTTTGGGATTCCAGTTCCTCAGCTACAATAATTAGAGAAGTTCAAAGTAATGCTTAATGAATGCAGAAAGATTTTGGCTTTGCACATTGTGAAAGGATATTTAGAATTAGATTTTGAATTGCGGATATGGTGTGTGTGTTCAAAATAGTTTGTGGGTTGTTGGAGGGCTGTGCTTTCAATTTACTGGATAGGGATCAGCAGTACTGTACCAAAAAACTACATCCCTCCACATTTGCAGCTTTGACTTGTGTGGATTTAATGATTCATGGATTTGATTAATAGGTTCTCTCTAGGAATAGCTAAGTCCTCCAGTGCAACTCTGTGGTCAACTTTAACTAAAAGACTCACTGAAAGACCCAGAGATTCCTACAGAGAACACTCCACTAAGCATTTTGTGGCTCCTCCAGAGCAATTCTCTCTCCAATGTCTGGCAGATGTTGACCACAGAGTTGCACTGGAGGACCTAGAGATTTCTAGAGAGGTATTTTTATTATTTGTGGTTTTTCCACATTAATGGGGGTCCTATGCCCCTAACCCCAGCAAATGTGGAGGTTTGAGTGTAGTGTGTTCAGTGTGGATGGAGATATAGATAGGCAAATATGCCACAAAGCATCTCAAATGGATGAAGGAAACAAATAATTTACAAAACCACATTGTTTGCTTGGTACTTTGGTGTGTGTGTGTGTGTATGTGTGATTTCTTGCTGCCAGGAGTGTTACCACCTGAACCAGTATTATTGCGAGGTGGGACCTTATCCTAGGACCAGAGTTTTGTTGGGATATTACGTTCCTGTAAAAATAGTTTCACCAAGGATTTCATTTTCTCAAAGATAGTCCCTTGTTCAATCAGTCATTTATCAAAATCACATACAGATCCTACCACCTTTTTCACTTTCTCCCACCACCACCGTGAAAAGAGCCTTAGATAAGTGGTTTCTCAATCTTTGTTCCTCCAGATGCTTTGGATTTCAGATCCCAGAATTCCTGACTGCTGGCCAAGCTGGCTAGGGATTCTGGGAGCTGAAGTCCAAAATACTTGGAGGACCAAAGTTTGAGAATCATTTATTTAGATTGAATTATAGAAGCATAGAGGGATTATGTTTGACCTTCTAACACTGCATTTCTGTAGATTAATTAGTTGACTTTTTAACCAAGAGGGGTTGCCAAAATTTGCATGTCAAAACTTTGTTTTTGAAACTTACACATAGGAGATGCATGCTAACATTGTTTGTTGTCTGTGCTGCAAAATGTATTTTATTCTTATACACAATCATCATAATGGAGAATCATCCCCAGGAGGAATACAGTGGGATAATGTATAGGTAGATATCTCTTGACTGATAATACATGGGAAGCACAACAGTTGGGAAACACAACAGTTGACTCAGGGCAATACATTAAGATTCACAGAGATAGTCTGTCGCTACAAGAGCCGTGTAGTCAATGCCTTCAAAAGCAAGCAGATTTATTGTGGGCAAATATGTATGGATATAGGCAGCTACCACGTGGCAAAATGCAAGAAGGTATACTCTGTGATGTTTCTAGGAATGTCAAAGCATCCTTGCATTTCATGGCCTTTTAGCCCCTCTGCTTTCCCCCTCTGTACTGGTGTGTGTCTGAGGTCCAAAACACACTGCAGAAATCATCCAGTGTGAGACCGGTTTAACTGCCCTGAATCAATGCTAGGGACTTCTGGGAACTGGTTTTGTGAGACACTGAACCTTCTCTGTCAGAGAGCTCTGGTGCCACAATAAACTACAGTTCCCAGAATTCCCTAGCATTGAGCCAAGGCAGTTAAAATGGTCTCACACTAGATTATTTCTGCAGTGTGTTTTGGACCTGAGAGAGATACATATAATTATAAACTATAGATAGCACTTCATGAATCTGATGTGAAGTGAATTCTAATGCAACAACGCCCATCTCACAGTAAACCTTTGAGATGTCCCAGGCCCTTTGTATTATTGAAGAGGGGAACTGTTTATAAATCCACTTCCAAGCAGTTTCCTTGGTTTTCTGAACTTCAGCACAGGATTTCCACTGACTGCTTTACCTTCTGTTTCTCATTTTTAGGCCCTATGAGAAAAAGGGAAAGCTAAGGATGCTGGAGCAGAACAATGGATTTCTCCTTCTCTTTCATGCAAGGGATCATGGGAAACACAATTCAGCAACCACCTCAACTCATTGACTCGGCTAACAACCGCCAAGAGGATGCTTTTGACGCCAGCAGTGACATCACTGAAGATGGCAGGCAGACACCATACGAAGCCGCCCTTGCTTTGCAGCAAGGTTTTCAGTATCCTACGCCAACCACAGAGGACCTCCCGCCCCTCATTAATGGATTCCCACCAATCAGCATGTATGAACCCCAAGCCAAATATCAGTCGTACAGTCAGTATCCCAATGGCTCAGCCAATGGCTTCGGCTCAGTTAGAAACTTTAGTCCACCTGAGTATTATCAAATGGAGAACTCTAACTTAAGGGCACATGAAATCCTGGAAAAACAGTCTCCCCCACAGCCTCCGCCTCCTTCCGTATCCCAAACGGTGATCCCAAAGAAGACTGGTTCACCAGAAATCAAATTAAAAATAACCAAAACTATCCAGAACGGCAGGGAATTGTTTGAGTCCTCTCTATGCGGGGACCTTTTAAATGAAGTACAAGCAAGTGAGTATGCGAAGTCAAAGCATGAAGGGAGGAAAGAGAAAAGGAAAAAGAGTAACAAACATGACGCCTCTCACTCAGAAGAGCGCAAATCACATAAAATTCCAAAACTAGAGCCAGAGGAACAAAATGTAAGTGTAATAAGCTTTGTCTTTCCTTTTTGTTTCCTTTTTGTTTTTGTTATTGTTTACATGCTAAAAGATGATCAAAGAAATCAGACACTGCAGTTAGAATCCCACAGTTTACTTTCTTTTTGTGATTTAAACTTATTTTGGTGAATTGCTCTCTATGTAAAGAGACTCCAAACTCTGCCTTCACAATAAAGTATGCAAATGATCAGAGAGGTTTGTCAGAAGCTTGAAATCCTGCCACAGTTAAATTGTACTGTTGATGGGATTAATCTACCTTTCAGTGATTTTTATTACCGCCGGATAAGATGACAGCTATTAAAAACTACATCATATTTTCTCTTGGGGTCTGTAGTTTGTTTAGCTGCTCCTTCTTGCAGTGGGTTGCATGTATTAATATACTGTTTCATTTACACTGAATGAAGGTTCTGGCTTATTGTGAAACCTGAATGTATGCAAACAAGCAAACTCTGTCTAAAGGACGCCTTTTCCAATAGTGTGAAAAGGTTTTTTGTATATATAAGTCCCAGAACAGACTTCAGTTAATGTAGACTGACTACATGTGTTGTAGTTGCATGAAACTGTCAGTGAATGTAATCTACTTTGCTTAGGTCATCAGACTCATATTGTGTAAAGTTTAGACAAAATATAGAGGAGAGGGAGATTTATTGTTATTATGTTTATTTCTATCGTGCCTTTTCCCCAGTTCCTGGCTCAAGGTGGTTTGCAACACATTAAAACACACTTTGGTAAAAATTCACAAGATGCAAAAGTTAAAAGAAGATTGAACTATCAAAAAAATTAAAACCAGATTAAAACACACATCGTAACACATGTGAATCTGTTGAAACAAGAGAGTTGTGCGATCCCTTTCTCTTCAAGAAATTCAAATTCATTTTCTTAAGGCAGAATAATACTATGCATGTTATTTCACATCCCACTATTCACTGAATTTGTTCCCATATAAGTGTACACCAACATTAAACTCTTAGCAGCTAAACTGCTTGTTTAGTGAAATGGGTTGCATACTTTGTAGGGCTGTAGTGTTTCCTTTCTAATGTACAAATTGTTAAGTTGTCCACCTGAAGCACTGAAGTCACAATTTATACCAAGTATCAAGCATTTGTAGGCTGTTTTGTGCTGTCGTTGGGCCTCTACATATCTTCTGCCTCTTCCACATTGTGCTGGCATCTGTTCCTTGGTTCAGGTGATTAGAGAAGTAAGGCTGGAATGAGATAGGATAAGGCTAAGCTTTATGTGAATTGCAGTATGTACTAGAATGGCATTATACAGTACTATGAGGTGGAGTTGGGAAATACATGCCAACATTGAGAGTTCATGGCAGAATGGGGTTGGATTGGATGGCCCTTGTGGTCTCTTCCAACTCTATGGCCTGTTCCAGACTGCCAAAATAAAGTTGCTTCGGGTCTCTTTGGAGGTATGCTGTTTAAATGACGCATGGGTCCTAAGAGTCTGGAGGTCGCGCCAAAGCCACTCTCCGTTCCTAAGCACTGGAGTGCAGCTTTGGTGCAGCTTCCGGATTCTTAGGCTGCATGCATCATTTAAATAGCATACCTCCAAAGAGACCTGAAGCAGCTTTATTTTGGCAGTCTGTAACAGGCCTATGATTCTATGATTTTATGTTCATGCTTAGACCAGTATTTTGAATGCACTGTCTGAGTCCACAGCCAGTTTGATCCTCTCTCTAACATTCCTTGCCTAGGAAATGCTAGAAAGGAGCAAACTGGCAGAATCATGGCCTCAAATTTGTGAATCAGTCATTTCTCTATTTACTGACAGCTGTGAGGGGATTGGTTGGGGAGGCAGAGTTGGCTCTCATCCTGACCCATCTCATTGTTTGGAAAGGCTAGCCTAAAGAAGTTAAATTTGGCTTGTGGGCTGGAGGTTGTCCATCCCTGCTGCAAACTGCCAGGCTGAAAGATCTGCAGTGTTGCCAAACAGAGTTGAAGACTGAAAGAGAGGTTGTAGTGGAATCACGATGAAACCCTTGACTGTTGTCTTTTTCCTGTCTCTAGTTGATCAGCTTGTCTGCTAGTGAAACTGGTCATTGCAGTGCTGTGGGTGTTGGAATGTTTCCTTAGCTCAGAAAATTGGGCTAGACATTAGCCATGTTTAGGGTTGATCCATGGAAATGACAAAATTAGTTATTCCTAACTTACTCTCTTTGATTTTAATGGACCAGAGCAGTCATCTGTTTGTGTTGAACCCATTGCACTGACTGAATTCATACAGAGATAGTCAATTCAGTATTAAACAGGTTTTGTAGCACAAAATATAAATCTAATTAGGGAATAAATGTACTTGAAGAGAAGTACAGTCAGCAATCTTGTTTCAAAGGTAAATATCTTGTGGAAATGTGTCTTTAATATCATGTATCCTCTCTTCCACCTTCATCTGTGTGGCTTGTTAGTGAACTTAGCGCTTTGGACTTCATTACCAGCTAAATAACCTATTGATCTAGATGGGTATTTTTTTTCTGAAGAAGGATCCTTGGGCTGCTAAATGTAAACAGTGCTACATATAACCATTCTACAGTTATAGTTTGCATGTCTTCATTGATTATAATAGCTCTCCCAACCTGTATTTCCCATTGCTATATACCTTGACCTATATCCTGTTAACATAAACCTCCAAAGGAGTTAGCACATGGTTGCTCACTGTGAATATTACTGGGACTCAGGGCAGCACTACTGAGATCATGTATCAGTCTCTGCTGATCTGTTTCTTTTGTAATTCCCCCTCTCTTTGTTCTTGCTTGTTCCATGTTTGATTTTTCCCTTTTTGTTTTGCCTTATTTTATAGAGACCAAATGAGAGACTTAGCACACCGCCTGAAAGACCAAGGGAAGAACCAATAGTGGTGGATGAAACTCCGGTTAGTACATGTGCATTTCTATTTCTACATACTTCATGGTGTTGAAACAAATATGCCTCAAAATGTGATGCTTGATTACCAGAAATGTCATGAGCTTGTTGGGTCAAGGTTTGAGGAGGTCATGACACAGGACAGGTGTCCTAGAGCAGTTTTTCTCAGAGGGGTGGAAGGCAGCTGAGAGAATGTAAAAGCCCAAGACCTTGCTACAGAGAAGGAGTTTATATGATGAATAGACTCCATGTGTGTGCTGAAGCAATCAGTGATTCAAAAATGGAGGCTGCTGCTGACTGATCACATGAATTTCACTTGGTCCACTCATTAAGACTTCATATGTTTGCCTATAACTAAGCCAGTAATATTGCAGCAAAATATTTTCCGCTGGTCCATATACATGTCACAGTCAGCACCATCTCTGAAGACGCATTCTTCCCTACAGAAGATGAAATTCCTGTTTTTGAAATTATGTATGTCATCTGCAACTTAAATCTTTCTTCAACTGTTGCCCAATTAAGTGGGGGACCAATTTTTTAATTATTTTAGAAAAGCTTTTAACTGATATATCTAGCTGATTGATTAAGGATTGTACAGTCCGTCCTTGCCTTACGCGGGGGATCCGTTCCGGATCCTGCCGCGTAAGGCGAATTCCGCCTATGCTCGAGCCCCATTGGAAACAATGGGGCTTGTGCGCGGCGGCGCGGGGCGCAACGGGTGCGCACGCCCATTCAATTGAATGGGACGCGCCGCCCCTTCTGCCCTGCGCGCACACCGCAGCTTGAGCATGTATGCTCAAGGCCGCGTATGGCGCGGGCGTGCTGTAGTCAGCCCAAAAAAGGAAGATATGGATAACTCCATAGAAACAGTTTTTACGTCTTTCTTCCAGCTATACAAAAACTAAATACAAGAGGCCTGAAACATATTATAGTATTTACATTTGCTGGGGTGTTCTTGTGAAAGGTCTCTTTATCCTGGGGTGGACAAAGTGTGACTATTTCCTGGCTTGCAGGGGATCAAAAATTATGTTTGACTGATTTGGTCCCCTACTCTTCCACAGTTACCCACTGCTGGTTTATCCACATGTTCCATAGTTTCATATGTTGTATACACTATGTGCAGAAGGTCTGGTAGGTAACTTCCTTTCTTCCGCTTTATTATTTTTGTGTAGGCACAGCAAGTCTCTCCTTCTCATCCAACACAAGTAGAGAGTGATGTCAATTTTGAGGTTGGCGATCTTGTCTGGTCCAAAGTGGGGACATATCCATGGTGGCCCTGCATGGTTTCAAGAGACCCACAACTTGAGGTTCATACCAAAATTAACACAAGAGGTAAGAAAATAAGAATTCTTAGTAGATGCATTAGAAACCTGTCATGTGTGGCTAACGTAATTTATGATTTTGTTCATAAAACACACACACCCTTTTATTAAAATTTTATTGTCTATGCCGTTGAAAAAAGTGTGGAAGGGTATTTGTTCCAAAACATAAAGGAGGTTTGTGCTAAAAGATTTCTTAGCAGAATGCTTTCTATCAATTTCAGGTGCACGAGAATATCATGTTCAATTCTTTAGTAATCAGCCTGAGAGGGCATGGGTGCATGAAAAGCGGGTACGAGAGTACAAAGGGCGTAAACAGTATGATCAGTTGGTGGCAGAAGCGACTAAGCAAGCCAACCAGTCTGAAAAACTAAAGGTGAGTATGGTTTGAAATTAATGCCGTTGCTGCATATCTTCAAGACATTTCCAACTTGTGGCGATCCTAAGGCAAATTTGTCACAATGCTTTTTGACAAAAATTGATCAGAGGAGATTTGCCATTGCCATCCTCTTAAGGTTGAGAACGTGTGACTTGCCTGTGGTCACTCAGTGGGATTCCATGGTCCAAGGAGGGAATTGAACACTGGTCTCCAGGAGTACTAATCCAGTATTCCCATCACTTTGCCAGTTAGATGAGAGAATAACTGTTCAGATTATTTTCTTGGGTTGCTTATGTAGGTACTTCACCAGCCAGGGTAGGAGATTGCTTCTTAGGCTTACCCCTTTGGGTAAAAGGAGCAGGAAAGTAGTGCCAGCAATCTGAGATGAGGGTCAGCCACATAGCTGCTGTGGTTCTGAATGTACAATTTTCCATTTCAGTCACAATATTTCAATATTGATAAAATCCTGTTTAGACACCTTTGTTTGGAAAGTCTAGAAAAGAGGGAGGAAAAGTGAGTTAAAGACATTTTCAGATCATCTTACTGGTAACGGGACATAAGGGCTAATTAATTTCCTTTGATTTGTTAGGATCGAGTCTAAATCCAAATGTCCAGTCATTAATGATCTCTCTTGTGTGCCTGTTGCTTGTTCTCTGCTTGCACTTACCTTAGTGGCAAAAAGAAGTCTAGAACAGCTTCTGTTTTTCCCCCCAGTGTCATTGTGATTGGTTTGTGTTCTGCATGCAGCCATTTAAAAACCATAAAAGCATCTGCATGCACCATCTATAAATGAATAACTTATTTCTCCCACTGTGGGAGAAAGGCAGGATATAAATCAATCAATAAATAAACTTAATGACAGTGTCTTGAAGCAGCCCTGATTTTGACACTGCACACATTTGAAATGTACCTGCATATCTGAATGCACAAAAGAGGTATTTGGTTAGTTTCAGTCTCCCCAAACTACTTCTTAAACACTTTTTAAAACCCCTGTGCCCTGTCTATCCAGCAGTAATACTATTAATTGGATTTTTACCAAATCTCTTCTGTTCACGAGTTTCCAAGTCCAAATATTATCTAAAGATACAGTGGTTGTTTGCATACTTCAAATTGTCCACTAAGATGGGAATTTGGAGTCTGAATTCTTTATGTTAACTGATGAGAGATGTTGGCAGTATGTTATGGATATCGCCATGTGTACATCCTGAATTCTACTGACTGTTCCTTCCAGTGTTTCATGCTTCTCTTCCATGATTGGCCTTGTGTACATGTGAGCACAGAGAGATTCAGAACATGTATTGTAGTTATATGTTCAGAACAGAGAAAGTTGTGGCTGTATACAAACATTTTGTTATCAACTGGGTATTCTTAGTAAGTGGAAATGAAAACATGCAATAAGCCTATCTTCTTTCTTCCTAAGATTCGCAAACCAAGGCCACAGAGAGAGCGTGCACAGTGGGATATTGGTATTGCCCATGCTGAGAAAGCATTGAAAATGAGCCGGGAAGAGAGGATAGAACAGTACACCTTCATCTATGTAGATAAGGAGCCTGTGGAGGGTTTGACAAAACCCAAGAGAACTGGTGTGCCTAAGGCAGAGATTAAAAAGAATCGTCGATCTAAACCGTCACCTAGTCCACAGCCAGAACAGACCAGTGAGGTTTTGGCAACATCCTCTCCATCCAATACTGAGGTGCGGAGGCATAGTCAGAGAAGGCAGCCTAGTGTGGAAGAAGAGCCGCCTCCCGTGAAAATAGCATGGAAGACTGCTGCAGCCAGAAAATCCTTACCAGCATCCATAACCATGCATCAGGGCACCTTGGACCTTCAGAAATGTAATATGTCTCCAGTTGTTAAAATTGAACAAGTTTTTGCTCTTCAGAATGCAGCTGGGAATGGAAAGTTCATTGATCAGTTTGTTTACTCTACCAAGGTAAAGAGATGTGTATTTCTGTAAAGGGCATAAATGTGTAGTGAATTAAAAGGTTTAAATTCATTAAGAACAGCCTTCCAAGATGAGGCAAGGGTCACTTAGCCTACTCTTGTTCCCAAAGGCTGCATCTTAACAGACAGAGCACTTTTGTATGTAGAAGATCTCGGGTTCAATCGCTGGCATCTTGGCAATCCCTGGATTGGGGGGGGGGGGGGCTCCTGCTTAAATGAAACCTTAGAAGGATGCTGCCAAGGGATGATGAACCTGTTATCCTCAAAAGGACTACACCTACTGCAATGGTGTTGTGTGAACCTAACAAATTAAAACCGTAACTCTATCTGGAGGTCCACAGGTTCCTTATCTCTGATGCAGTCAAAACTAAGCCAAATGGTGTGATTCAGTATAAAGGCAATTTCCTATGCCTTAGGGGAAGGCAAAGGACTTTCTGCTTTTCAATCTGTGGCATCTCCATGTAGGGCAGAGACATTTGTGCCTAAAACCACAGAGAGCTGATGGATGGCAGTCAGACGGCTAAATGGACCAGTGGTCTAACTCAATATAAGGCAGCATTACAATTCCAAAGTATGCCCCATTGAATTGAGACGTATTCTCAGGTAACCAACCATACATGAGATAGGAGCTTCAATCTTGTATGCTTACTTATGTTTCAGAATGTGATCTTTGCAAGCTAAGATACTTGAGTTAATTATTTTGTCTGTAAAATGTCTTCCAATATGAGCATCGCAGTAAGCTTTAATGACACCCCCCCCCCAAAAAAAAAAACCTCCAGAAAGCAAAGGAGGGACGCGCATGGGAGAGTTATGGAGAGGAGTGAGGAACTCTGTGCTATGGTTCTTTTCTGACTCTTCACACCCTGCTTTAGAAAAGCAAGTCTTGGACTCTGTACTAGACTAAGTGACCCTTGCCTCATCTTGGAAGGCTGTTCTTAATGGGCCTAGTTTTCACAAATAGAAAAGAAAATAAGCCTGTGCCTGGACTGTAAAACCTGAGACTTCAGGTGGTGATTCACATGTCCTGCCTCATTTCTATGAGTATAGAAAACTGACATGATTGTAGGGGTTATTTAATTATGTGAGCCACTACCTGCAATCTCGTACGAAACAGTCAAATAAAAGTCTATCATTCTATCTGCTGTTTTATGGGATCATGGGCATAAGTACTTTCAGGAGGGCACATGTTTCAGCAGGGAAACCTGGCACAGGGAGAATCTGTGCCTGGACCATTCTCTCACTCTTCCACCAACAGTGGATGCTCCCCACACCCAATACACTAACAGGTACATATCTCCCCTCATTTTCAGGCACTCCCCGAACATGTGTGCTGTTATGGAGACACCTGTCTTGGTCTCTCACATGCACATAATACATTTTTGTAATGGGCAGGGAACCTGAGTAAAGCAGAAAGGGCATTTCCCATCCTATCTCTGCTCCCTCTCCTTTGGGAGCCCTGTCCCTCTCACTTTTGATCCCCCCCCATCATCCCCATTTCTAATATTGCTTTTAAATTACTTTGTTCTTTTCCTATGCACATTTTTTCTCTATCTTCCTCTCATTTTAACTCATTGTTGCTACCTCACCTTTCTCCTCCCTTAATATATGATGACATTTCTTGGCCAACCTGGCCTTCCTACATTAGTGGCTTAAAAAGTCAGATGAGGCAGACTGGATAGAGAGGTCCTTTGGAACATTGATGGCATGGAGGCTATTAGCTACTTAGTACATGTGTCTGTGCTAGCTTTCATGGCAACATCGCACATGATAAGTAACATAAGTTGCTAAACACCTCACTATCCCAGTATTTTGAGGCAAGGCCTTGCAAGACTCCAGTCTCAGTGAAGATCTACGTTTTCAGCTCTTCCCTCCCAAAGATGCAGAATTATTCTCACACTGTGTGTGTGCGTGTTCTGCTTTATCCACATAATTGTGTATATATGTGCATGCTTACACCACACAGCCAAAATAATTTTAAAGGGCGTTTTTCTAATCAGTATAGTAATTAACCAAAATATTTTTCCAGTTCTTACTGATTTTTTGTTTTCTGTTTTTGATTTGCAACAGGGTTTAGGAAACAAACCAGAAATAATAATCAAGGGACATGACAAACTTACTTCTGTCTCAAGCCAGCGAAATGAGAGAGCCTCTTCACAGAGGTCACCCTCTCCTGAAACGTCTTCTGGGTTGGCAAGTAGGTAAAATTCAAGACTTGTGGGTTAAGTCCAAACAACTGACATAAAATGGTGACTGTGGGTATCTTGAAAATACTCAAGCCATGAGCACCGTTCAGCAGTGCCATATCTGTAGCTAATGTGGAATCCAGAATGATCATGGAGAAAAATATTTTGGGTTAATGGGCTTTTATGACACAGTACTGCAGCAGTCTTTAATACACAAGTTTTAAAATTGCATTTGTTTCAGTTGATTTCAAACTTAGTATATGTGTTTCCTCCAAGGAAGATTAAAATCATATTATTAGAGGGGATGGAGATTTGGGTGGTGTGTGCCCATCTTCGTTCTGATACTTGAAGCAAACGGTATCAGATGTTCAGATTTTAGATATAGCCTCAGGGTTTGGTAGAGGCTAATACAATTTGGAAAGCTCTGGGGACAGTTATAAAGGAAGTACCTTACAATCAGAACAATAGCATGGTTTCTTCTGTGCTGTCAAATTCTGACTAGGGAAGAAGTCTGATGCTGTTCCCTCCAGCAAAGATATGTGGGCGATTGAACTTTGGGCCTCATGTACTTGAAACATTTGTTGGACTGGCCTGTCTTTTCTTCTGTGAGAAGAAGTAACTATTAATCTTGCCGAATCCCTTTGCCCATCCATCCAGAGGAGGAAATAGCCAGTGCTGCAGTAGCAGATGGACTGATACAAGCAACCAAACAGGAGCTGACCTTTTAGGAATGGAAGAACTCCTGCAAATATCCTCCCACTCTGACTGAAATCTGGTCATATGTTTAATGTCATGGCTTAAGTATTCATCAGTGAAGCACATCTGATTTTAATCTGATGTTTCAGCTGCGCAGTACTCAAAGGTTGAATAAGTGTTGATCATTTGAAGCATGCACAACTCTCTCTGAAAAGAATGACAGTGCAGGTGTGCAACTGAGTATGCTTGCAGTTCCTGGTGATTTTAGCTTGAATTATGAAGATTAGTGGCACATCTAATCAGTGGTGTGTTTCCTGTGTGACACAACGTACTTGCAAGTGCTTAGTACTGGATAAAAGAACTCTTTCATATCTTTTGGGGGATCTACAGTGTTGACAGTATTTGGGTGATGGTTGAATACCACTCATTTCCAAGATGCCTTATTTTCCATATTTGTCACAATTTGCTGCTGGGTTGAGCAGTTGTTTGCAAACTGCCTCCACAATTCCTCCCTGGAACCAGCCTTTCTCCTACTTCCACAGCATATGTCAGGGACTACTGTTCCATGAATGGCTAGAAAAAGAGTTCAGGGATAGGCACATTTCCATTTCCATGCATGTCCTGGCAAAACAACTAGAAATAGAGCTCACCTCGTATCATTGTTTTCATTGTAAATGCACAGTCCAGGACGTGCAATGTGAACAATGTCTATGAATATGTATTCAGGACCCAATTCCTGTGTGTGTCTTGGCTGGTGAAGGAGGGGCATGATTTGAAGGTAGTTTTTACTCTGAGGCAGGAATTAAGCTGTGACAATAAACCACTTTGGAGTCTTTCTGTGGCTTGTGTCCACGTTAATGTAGAAGTATTCTCCACTTGCTTTTGTTTGCATCAGACTATTTAAATGGCAGCTGAGCATTTGACTCCTTTTGTGTGAATTGGATGTTTGCATAGCTAAAGACATGTAGAAACACCTCCTGAAGTCTGATACTATGGAAAATAAAGTTCAGATCATATTTGGATCCTAGGTGTCCTTGGTAAACTTATGAAATGTAAACACATTCATTAGTTGATCTGAAAGTTCTGGAGACAACAGACCTCCCTTCTTCATAGTTTGAATACTAGCTTTCCCCTTTATCTTCATATTAAAGCTGATCTTTTCCTGAACTCAGGACTCTCCCTGAAGCGCTGAGATGTATTGCCTGCATCCAGAACGCCAGTTGGCGGATTAAAGTCTGTGCGCTCAAAGAAGAATGTAGAGAAATCAGGACTTTGCTATTGAACATCATCCCTCATTGAGGAAAGAGAAACAGAGACTCCTGTAATGGAAAACCATTCTCTTCCCTCAGGTTCTGTAGAAAAGAAGCAACAGAGAAGATCAATACGAACTCGCTCAGAGTCTGAGAAATCCACAGAAGTTGTGCCAAAGAAGAAGATCAAAAAGGAGCAGGTTGGCTTCCTCCATGTAGAGAGTTAAAATATACTGTATTCATACTTGTTGTGGCTTTTATATTGATGCCTTTATTATTTTTTTCCATTTCTACCCACCCACCCGCCCACCCATCCCTCCATTTTTCTCATTGGGTTTACTTTTGGACTATCTTCCTGAGATCCGCCCCCTCAGTAAACATTGTTGTTAACTGGTATCACTTTACAGCATCAGTCATGCTTTGGATGAATGGGAACACAGTGACACAAGACCCTCTTCATGAAGCTGATGCCTTTGTTTCATTTTTTGCTATTTCTGTTACGGGCAGAGTGATTTTTATGTTTCAGTGTTTTTAATCTCTGGAATTGCTATCAGCTTCCTTCTCGTCTTACCCTTGGTTTAGCTGCTGATCTGTATTGAGGTTTTGTTTTTGTTTGTTTTCTCCCAAAACAAAGTTAGATGGATTTGTTTGGTTACTCTTGAAAATTGGCTCTTCAGCTCGATCGTTCTTTAAAGGCAAAAAGCCTTCTGTGCCAAGAGTAAGCAGGGAAAGTAGGAGCAACCTGCAGATGGCGCTCATTTTGAATACGGACCTAGGAAAACCGGATACTGCTTTTTAAAACAGCCAGTTGCAAGTGAAGAAGAATAGGAAAGCTTCACAGTTGCACCACTCATAAAGATTATGGCTTCTGTAGGTTTCAAGAAGAGCATCATAGGATTTCCCCCTCTTCCTACATCCTCTTCAGTGTGCTCTAATTTTACATTTAAAGGGAATTCACCTTGAGGCATGACACTTTTTAGTAATCGTCCCCTAACAGCTCCTTCAAAAGCCAGATCATGTTGGAGAAGTTAATTTCCTTAAAATTAAGATGGCACTTTTAATAAGGATGGTGCACACAATTTCCTGGTTGAGTTTGAAAGTACACCTTCATTCCTCTACTTAAGTATTTGTTCTGTTCAAGTGACTTTGAGCTGCCCCTGCACAATACTTTTGTGAATGGATCCCACAAAGATGAAGTTGGACGGATTAGACTAAAGCACAACTTTTTTTTTTTGCTCAGATTAAACTTTGAACACTTAGAAATAGCACACACACACATATGCACACATACACATATGTTTTAAAAACCCCTTCACATTGTTGAACTATCCCCTCCTAAAGATAAACCTGTAGTAATTTATATGTTTTTAATTATCTGCAGCACAAGAGCCACATGTCATCTTTTCCCAAGTAGTTTTGCTTGCTTGCTTTATACTATGTAGCTAATTAAAACAACATAGTATATTGTACTGATGTTCTTCAGGAAAAGTGTATGGCAGGAAGCTTTAATGGTCAGAGAAGCACTGTAATGCATAAACTTCGTTATGTTATATGTTCAGAAAGGCGAATTGATATTTGAGAATTCTACAACCATATTTTGTTCCCAGAGGTGAGCTTTGTTTCAGTGAATTTCCAAATTAATTCTGCATCCTTTTGGGTTTAAAATTATAACTGGAATTTTAACGACAAATGAGAGTCAAAATGTTAATTCTGTTACAGTGAGTGGTAGCGAAATACAAGTGATTGTCTAGATTTTATATTTGTATTATCAATTGTATCCTATACAAATCCTTCTATTGTATGTTTTTATCCATTGTACAATGAAATAAAATTATTTTTAAAAAAGTATAGAATAATCCTTAATAAATATATTTATGGCACGTGTTTCTTACATGCATATATAACCACACTCTGGAGAATTTTATTTTTATTTATTTTATTTTATTTTCAAATTACAATTTTTAGCTTAAAAGCAAGACCTTAGCAAAGAAGCTGCTTGCAACTACCAAATTCACAACTTGGGTGTACCCTGGCAGAAAGTCGCCTTCCAATATAGGATCCAAGACACTGATCACAAGGGCTACGAAGTGCTTTCTCAAGGTCACCATCTTGTCTCCCCAAGCACTGTACCGACGTTGCGTTTCCAGCTGTATAGAGGCCTGCAATGCATTTTCTCTCTCTTCTGCTCCCCTCTGCCTTTGCAGCACTCTATACAGAGGAATAGCCCATGGCCTCAGGAGCTCAAGCACTTGCTGGGTGGAAGCACCTTTTAAAAGCGGGGCAGTAAGTTAAGTGTCACGTGGAACTTGAGCGTCCTGCTTCTCTCTCCTTTCCTTAGCTATTGTGAGGTTTTCCTGTAGCCCAAGGCAAAGCTGCTAAAATCCTTCGCCTGCTCTTTGGACCAAAGATAAAGCCATGCTGTATCACCTAATACACAAAATAAATGCTTGAAGTAAACACAGACTTGCCTTGTTCCCTGATTCAGGGAAGGCAGCCTCAGTGAAATCCCTAAGAGATGGAACTGAAGTTTCTAGCTGGGGAGGGGTGGGATGGGTGGGATGGATTGGACTGACAACATGAGTTCCCCTAAATGCTAATTGCTTGCATTGAAATTAATTTCATCTTGCTAATAAACTAGGGAACAGAAAATTCCTTTATTAACTGTTTGTTTTCCTGTCCAAATAGGTAGAAACAGCCCCACAGACAGCAATGAAGACTGGATTACAGAAAGGTGAGCGTTGCTGCTTATAACACAGCACTCTTGGTGACTAGCCAGTTTACTCTTACTCATCTGTCCCTTTCACGTTACGTAAACAAGTATGAAATAATCACCTATCTTTCTAGATTCTTTAACTCCAGATCTGATAACACACTGCCTTCTATACCTTTCAGTGCATACATCACTGCAGGGTAGAGTGTGCCCTGTCATCATACATCATTTGACATTTTGCAGTAGCGAAAGAGTAGTTTTCAAAACAGTGGATTTGCTTGCTTTTGTAAATAATTGGATTACTTGAAGTTTTGAAAACTTTTAATGAGAGTTTTAAGTTTTGTCATTTCCCCTATGCCTCTCCCTTCCTGCTGTCAACATTAATTTTTCCTTGAATGATGAGTACATATGAGAGATCATTGTGATTAATTCCTGTATGTTGCATTAAGGTGCCAGTGAGATTTCAGATTCTTGTAAGCCTTTAAAGAAAAGGAGTCGTGCTTCAACAGATGTGGAACTGACTAGTTCAGCATACAGAGATACGTCTGATTCTGATTCAAGAGGGCTTAATGATCTACAGGTAAAATGTTTCCTATTTTCTCATACACTACAGCTTTGAAATGGATAAATAATTATCCACTTTTATTACTGCTTGATAGGAAAATCTCACAGAATTTTATTTGAGGGTAGTGGAAGAAGAGCCTAAATTGAATGCAAAATTAAATGAATATGATGCGTGAAGCTGTATGAACACTGTGGTTTTTAAAGTGTGTGGAAAATTTGCTGGCTATAGAATTCAACCTTTTAAGAATCTAGCTTGCTGTTTCTATTACTTTCCCTTTTAATAATAAGCAGCTTTCCAGCCCTTATGACTATGAAAAATGTGCTTGGAAAGCATGGGCAGTGCCTGATGAATAAGGGCAAAAGAGATGCAGAAGAAAACTCTTGGTATCAGGCATATTTGTATAACTTACACGTTGCAGAAGTTGGCTTTTCTTACGCCCTTTGGGTCATATTGGTGCAATATCTCTTTTTTAAAATAGCACTGACTATGAGCCTTTCCGTTTTGCACATTGTATTGATTTTTTTGAAAAACATTTCTTCAGCTCTGTCTGGAAACAGCAAAGCGTGCTTTTCTGAATTGACCTAAAATGAGAGCCATAAGATTTCATGGGAAATTGAATATGTATCATATAGAATCATGGATTCTGATTGGGGTTTTCACTTTTGATCAGCCACATTTATATTGCTCTTTCAGAAATTTAGCAGCATGAAATATGGTTGTGATTTCTCTTTTAGGGTAGCTTTGGAAAGCAGTCGGACAGCCCATCAGCTGCAGCAGATGCTGATGCTTCAGATGTACAATCTGTGGACTCCAGTTTATCAAGAAGAGGTTCTGGGACTAGTAAAAAAGACACTATTTGTCAGGTAAATGAGAGGTGTACATCAGTCAGATAGGTCAAGAATACAGTCCCATCACATAGAATCACAGAGTTGGAAGAGACCACAAGGGCCATCCAGTCCAACCCTCTGCCATGCAGGAACTCTCAGTCAAAGCATCCCCGACAGTGTTGCAAGTCCCATTTAAGTAGCTGAAATATTTACTTTACCATAAACATCCATGGAAATGACTGTATTGTTTTCAGAGAAAAAGTGTGGGTAAGACTAGTCTGACACTATGGTTCATATTGTTTAAATGTAACATGGGTTTGATGGGAATTGTAGTCCAACACAGCACCAGATTGGGTAAAGCTTTTCTGTGACTTCGGCATAGTCACCCATTGACTGAGACAATATTCTGGTGCTGGCTGCTACTGCAAATAATAATAATAATAATAATAATAATAATAACAATACAATTTATTGAGTAGCCCAAGGGCCGTTTCAAAATACTAGTAACATAATAAAAAGCAGTATCACACAGCTATATATAAAATGTAAATACAGTGCACTAGGTGCAATAAACCTCCATACAATATAAATACATATGCATAACCTAAGCGTGCACCAGAACCAGAACATGCACTACTTGTCTACAGCTTATATATATATCTAAAAGATATACAATATGTGCTGAAGGATATACTAGTAAACAGATAAAATAAAATAGTTAACAATTAAACAGTAGTATGTAAGATAGTTACCATAGGGAATAAAACAGAATTAAAATTGGAATTGAAATGGGAGGCAGAAGTAACATAAAATATCCGTCGACATACATCAAATCTGTTCATCCCCCTTACAATTAACACCAATCATTCCGACATATCTAGATCTCAACAGCGATGCTTTATGAAGGAACCGAGCTGTGGCAATAGAGATTTTTGAATCTTGTCCACTCATAAAGTATGATGTTCTGATGTGGGTATCCCAGTATATTGTTCGTTTAATATAGGGATGAAGATATTGATCCCTTTCTGCTTGGTACAAATTACATCTAAACAAATTACTGCAAATAAGAATAGGTGATCATACTCTGTGATCGTCTGTCTGTGTTTTTTATAATATGAGAGTTAGGAACATGTAGTTTGTAGGACAGGCTATATTGCCCACCCCAGTGATCACTTTTTTCAGGATCTTTCACAGTGAGGTGAATGCTCACTGCAGCTGCATGGCAGAAATGAAAATTTTTGGCATAGGAGTGGATGGCAGTCATTCAGTTTTATGGAAGAAAATAAAGAGGAGTATAAAATACACCACTGGGATGTGGGCTAACTTCTCCTGGTAGACCTAGTCATTGGTAATCTGTCCTTTCCCTGTCTCCATAGTCTTCATTGGAATAGCCCCATCTGGGATTGAGTCGTGTTTTCTTGGGGGCTTTCAACTTGTGCTACTCTTGATATCTGGGGAAATGGTGCAAGTGGAAAAGCACTATACTCAGGCTGAGGAAAATTCAGTTTTTATGTTCTCTAGTTGGTTACATTTGAAACCTCTGCTAGTTGCTTTGTTCTCTTACAATGATTACTTTCTTTTAAGATTTGTGAAAGCTCTGGCGAGTCCCTAGTACCTTGTGAAGGCGAATGCTACAGAGTCTTCCACACTGAATGCTTGGGACTCAGCTCACAGCCTGATGGGAAGTTCATCTGTTCGGAATGCAAAAATGGTAAATGAGCCAATGATATCTTGTCACACAAAACTCAGCTGGTTGAAGTGCTGAAGACTGCTGCCTGGAGCTTATTCAGCTCAGCCTTCATGTTCCTACCCTGACATATTCATCAACAAATGTAATGGCTTTCCTCTCTGTGTCTTTTCAAAATGCACTAAAGTGTTCAGTTTCCCAGTCTACATCTTATTCACTGGCATGATTATGCATGTAAATTCTGATCGAGTATTCTCTTGTCTGACTTGTTTCCTTTCTGAGTCCCATCCTTTTCCTTTTCACTAAGTATTCAGGAAGATGGCATTGATGTGCCATCAGCTTTGTTGTGGTTATATGCCTTCAAGACGTTTCCATGTTATGGTGACTCTGCTACTGTGGCTTCCTTTTTTGGTCACCTCTGAATGAGGAATTCTACTCTGTCCTAATACACTATTATTTTGGTCTTTGCTTTTTCTTTCTAGTTCAAACTGATATTTTTCATTCCTTTCCCCCCCTAAAGGGCAGCATACATGCTTTTCCTGCAAGGTTCCTGGCAAAGACGTGAAACGCTGCTCTGTCAACACCTGTGGTAAATTTTACCACGAAGCCTGTGTGCGCAAGTTTGCCACAGCTGTCTTTGAGTCCCGAGGATTCCGTTGTCCACAGCATTGCTGTACTGCCTGCTCTGTAGACAAGGATATTCATAAAGCAAGCAAAGGTAAGACAGCTAGATCTTCCCTTTGGGGAAGAGCAAGATGCCGCATGCTCTCCAGAGCATTAAATGAAAGCCCAAGGTATTCAGACTTTCCATTTTCCACACATCTTGTTGAGCTAGAATTACTGCTAAAATAAGGAAGCACACAGGGATTCCAGTAACCTGACCAGAGAAACAGACTTCTAGCTGCCATTAAAGGCAGATTGGGTGGGATTTTCAACTAAAGGCACCTGATAATGCCGAAACAGACACCCATGCATGAGGTTTACCTATGTCACTGCATTACTTTGGAGAATGTGTTAGATTTATTCTTGCACAGTAGTGGGACAACAGGCTACTAGTAGTCTTAAGTAGTATTGCCTGCATTTGCATTTTGCATCTTGCCAGGATGGGAGAATGAATGTACATTTATTTTGAGGAAGCAGAATTTCTTCAGAGTGTTTGTTATCTAGGTGTCGCATTTATAAGATTGGAATAGATATGGTGGGAGGAGATTGTAGACTTTCATGTAATAAATGTGTGAATCTACTCTGGATCATTAGGCTGAACTACAGCAGTTGGAGCTCAGGGTGCCCTTTCATATTGCAGTTGTCAAAAACAAAAATGAAATCATAGTGTCTGATTGTGTGTTTGCCTGATGTTCAGGCATCAGATACAGAGGTATGCTTAAATTAGTCCCAGGCTCTCCATTAATCTGTATGGCTCTTAATCAGGTACATACATGTAGATTACTGACTTCCTCTACTAATTTCACTCCCAAGAGCTGGAGTGTCATTTATTGTTCTAACACAATTTGTTTATCTTTAATGCTGTTTGCACTGTAGATACAGTTTTAGGCTATCAACCAATAAAGCAAAGTTTGTTCTTTTATTTTCACTTATCTTATAGAGTTTTCTCTTATAGAGTTCTTTGGTGCAGTGAACACTGAGGCTGTGCTGCGTGAAGGGGGCAAGAAGATGTGTGTAGCATTAAGCAGTGTTATGTTTTGCATGGTTTCTGTGCACAGTGCAAGCAGACAAGTGGAACTTTCATTTAAAGTAGTGTAGGTAGCTACAGACATTCTGCATTAGATTGTTAAGCATTCACAAAGAATTCCATTACTGTTTGATATCTTGGTTGGGTAATAGTTTTTAAGAAGGTTAGGGGTTATATGACCCCCATATATGGCTGTTTCAGTCAGTCAGCACTGAGAAAATCACAGGTTTTCCAGCCCTACTGTGTGCCTATTAATGCTGCAGCTTTCAAAGTTGAGGAAGAGAACAGAAAGATTTGGGCATTCAGATTTTGACCTAGTCTAATTCTGTTAATCCAAAGGGAAGCAAGCAGCATATTTGAACTTTGGCAATCTAGTGACGAAAATGAAAAGGAAAGGGTGTAGGTGGCACTCACCATTCATGTATTGTAGTGATGTATAAACTGAAAGGGTGTCACTGATCTAGAACCAAGGGTGTTTTTGGAAATAAGGACAGAAGAATCTCTCTCCGTCTCTCTCCCTCAATCTTCTTAAGCAGCTATGTTCTGAAACTCTGTTCCCCTGGAGTAATCCCCAGCATACATGTAGCTGTTAGATTTATCCACAACATCTCTGTATCGTGTGAGGTGTTGAAATGTTAGGGAAGCTAAAATGTCATTCCTTTTTGAAAACTGTTACATCTATGATTGGATATATCAAACTAAAATCAAACCATGTTCTAAATTGACTATCGTATGATACATTTTATGTTGAACAGGTCGCATGGTGAGATGTTTGAAATGCCCCATTGCCTATCACTCGGGAGATGGCTGTATTGCTGCAGGAAGTTTGTTTGTGTCATCTCACATTCTCATCTGTAGTAACCATCCCAAAAGGAGCAATCACTCTTCATCAGCTGTAAATGTAGGCTTTTGTTTCGTTTGTGCAAGAGGTGAGCCCTGTTTTTTGTCTTCCTCTGTTTATATCTTTGATGTTGAGTCCTTGATTTTATTAAAAAACTGAACTGTACATTCACAAACATCCATACATACCAAGCCTTGGGGGATTATTTTGTTCTCAAGCTTCCCCCGTGGCTTTTACAGATAGTCTCAGCTCTGAATTTTCCCATAGCCTTGTAGTTGTCCATGCCCATTCTTAAGATGCCTAGTGCCTCAGGCCAGCCATTGGACTTTTAAGCATGTTGTGATATTGATTTCCTCAGTCATCCACTGCAAGCATGAATATCTTGAGGACATATAAATGGAACCTGCTGGGTCATCTTGAAGCTAGGTGGATTGGGCCATTTATAGATTAGAAAACAGCCACTTTTTCATATAGTATGAACTAATCGCTTTTATATGAAATAATTTTCAACATAACTAACATGACTTAGAAAAAGTACTTTTTATTAAATTGGATTTAAGAAGGGGTTCTCTAGTTAATTTTTACCAGTATTTCAGTAATCTTTCACCTTCCATTTTTTTCTGTTTTAAAGGAAAGAGACTTGATAGTTAATTTGCCTTTGTCTATATGAACTTAGTTATATTACATCTGATAGTAAAAGATGGTTATGACTTTGTAGAAATTAAACAAAGCAGTGCAGGATAGGGATTCTTGGCGATATCTCATCCACAGGGTCGCCATGGGTCAAGATTGACTCGAGGGTGGTTAGCAACAACAACACAGTAAAAGATAACTACATATATAATGGAATCTGTTATATAGATTCTATTCTTAAAATGTAGTGGCAAAGTTCATAGAAGCATTTATGGAAGAAAGTGCTAAGGAGTGGGAATAACTGGGTGCTGGGGCTATTAGTTTATATTCTGTGGATACAAGCAGTGATTTGGGGTGGCACTAGTACTCCAATGCCAGGACAGGTACTGATGTTCCATAATGACAGTTCATGGTACCTACCTTTCTTGTGCTGAAATGGAAAAATATGAGCAAGTATGGAGCCCAATGGATGTCTCTGCCAGTAAATGGATAGTTTGTTATTCTGTTTGGTTCATGAAAGTATCATCAATAGAAATTGGTCCAGTAAAATTATTTTTATATGTACAATGCATATAGATGGTTCTAGATCAATGATACCCAAATTTGGATCTCAAGATGTTGTTTTTGGCATCCAGAAGCCCCAGCCAGTATGAACAGTAGTGAGAGATTTGGGGAACCTTATCACCCTCTGAGAGTGCTGAGTTTGAGGAGGGGTTCTTGAAACGGTATGAAAGCAAGTATTTCCAATATACTGTACTTTAGAGGAAATTTTGAAGAGAAGGGTGGTCTGAATCCCTTTATGTGCCTTGAGGCAGTCTGAAACCTGTAAGGATGGCAGCAGTGACACAGGGAATGGTACAAAGTATTCACTTCTGCTTGTAGACATCCAGGTAGTATTGTGTGCTTCAGTAGCCTTTACCAGTTAAGATTTAGATTGCTTGTAGCTGCCTTTTCCTCTCACTTTAATCTTGACATCATCTTCATTTTTAAAAAGTATGGCTTTTCTTTTTAAAGTCTTCAGATTTCTGAATTTAAGTTAGTTATAGATATCTAAGGGCCCAAAGAGACAGGCTAAAATTAAGCTGCTTCGTGTCACTTTGGAGGTATGCTGTTTAAATAATGCATGCATCCTAAGAGGTCGGAAGCTGTGCAAAACCCACGCTCCAGTCCTAAGGACTGGAGCACAGCAGACTCATAATGTTGCCCGGTAGCCTTACTTATAGATTGCCCCACATGCATGGAATGCCTTTATACCAAGCTACTCTTCATTTTTGATGCAAAGATAAGCTACACAGTTGGGCCAAAGTCCTCTAGGAATGGTAACAAGAAAATTTCCACCAAAGAGTTAGATTTCAGAGGTGTCAAAATTGGCTCTGTCACACTGTGTATGTACAAAAGAGATGGCTTGCTGATTTCTTCCTGTTGGCTTGCAGCATTTTAAAATCTGTGTACACTCTTCTTGAGAAGCATTGTTTGGTTGTGAAGCCAGTGATAAGATATGCAGAAGAAAGTTGTGTTCAGCAGTGTTAGAAAAGACAGAAAAGTGTATTTTATAGAAATACATGTTATGAAACGTTTGCACTTCTTGAGTTTGTTGCTGAGATTTCTTGGGTTATAGAATTTGTACAAGGGTTCTGTAGCTAGTTACTTGCCTATAAAAATATATGATTCTTTCTAGAGAAATAATTTGTCAAGCATTTTCTACGAAATCGAGCGGAGGGGGGGCACTTTATATGCTGACACATTTTTTCCTCGCCTTTATACTTTCAAAGATTCCCCAGCACACACAGCCAGAGCGTTTGGTGTTGAGCATTATTCTTCTAAAAGCACAGTAATGCCTGCTGCTGATCAAAAAGTCGTGCTTGCTCATTAGATGTGCTATTAATCATCTTCTAAAGATAAATGGAAGAAGTTCAAAGCAAATGAAAGGGTTGAGGGAGAGAAGTGTGGCTTTTTCGCAGGAATTATTTATAGTAAGAATGGGATTGTAAAATTGGCTTGACTTAGGGCTTTTTCACATGGGTCCTTTTTAGCAGTGGGCAATCTCTTCCTTTGCTCTTTGTCTTTGCTCATTGTTCTCCACCATGAGCTGTAATTTTGAAACAATAGTCAAGTTTTGCATTTCCACCTTGCTGTACACCTGTGCTCCATTTCCTTGTCAAACTAGGAGCATGTGGGCGGGTTTTTTTGACTATCCTAATCATATTTGGAGACACCGCTGACCTTTACTCAAACTTTTGCTGACCCTTGGAGAAAGAACAGCTGTTTTTCACCCCCCTTTTAAAATTAGAAGCATCAGTAACTGTTCCCTGCTGCTGTTGCAGCCACAATAGCACAATCCCCGTTTCAATCATCCACCTGGAAATATAAGTTAAAGCAAAGAGTCACACAATAAAAGGCATTTGTTTCATCATAAAGACAAGAAGAAGAGGCTCTGCCTCCTGCCAGAACATACTTTGCTCTTTTCCTTTGGTGCTGAAAAAAAGTTCCCTGCTTCAGTAAAGCTGAATCAGACTTTATTTGTTGCTGGCATATGAAAACAAGCAGCTCCTTTAGTCTGTTTCAGCTTTTCCTAAAGTGAGAAACTTTTCTCTCCACACCAGGAGAAAAGGCAAAGTACGTTCTGGCACAGAGGTCTCCCCTCTCTCGCCATTATTTGATAAATGCCTTCTAAAATATGAGACTCTTTCCCCCATGTATTTCCAGTTGTATGTGTGTAAGACAGCGTGGTATGGTTTGAGCGTTGGACTAGGACTTTGAGAGACCAGGGTTTGAATCCCTGCTCAGCCATGGAAGCCCACTGGGTGACTTGAAGCAAGTCACACTCCCTGAGCTTTACAAGAAGGCAATAGCAAACTTCCTTTGAATAAATCGTGTGAGTAACACTCTCCGAAATGGTTCCCATAAGTCAGTTGACTTAAAGGCACAACAACAAATGTGTGATTGCAGTACTCCAGCTGCAAAGGAAGATGGGGAGAGGGAGAAAGATTTTTCCTTCTCTGCATCCCTATGAGGCTTCTAGCAATTAAATCCTGTTAGAGTAAAGGAGTATCAGTTCTCTGCTAGATGCAATTGGTAAATAATTACTTCAGCAACTGCTGAATGTATGAACCTAAGAAGAACTCCCCAGGAACCAAAGCCCTGTCTTATCCAACATTCTGTATTCAGAAAATCCAACCAGATATGAAGCTCACAAGTAGGAGACAAGTGTGATAGCACCCTCAAGGTTATGTTCTCCAGTCACTGATATTCAGAGTCATATTGCCTCTGGAACTGGAGGGAATAAGTAGCCTTTGTGACTTTACTGATAATGGCACTACTTCCACATAGTTAATATTGGGTGCCCAGGTATTCACTTCAGGTCCTATGTGATTGGTGTTTGTATGTACTTTGAAATGTACACACAAAATGCAAGCATTGTTAAACCATTTTTATGTCAAAAAGGCAATATAGTTTGATTTGTAGCAGTTTGCCGTGGTAGGATTCTGTTGGTGTTGGGGAAGAAGACAAGCTATAGCTGGAGATATCCAAGAACCTTGCTGCCAGCCCTTTCCATCTATTTACTTCCTGTTCAGCATTGAGCATGTTCAAATTTTATACTCTGGACCACAGAAGTTTCCTTTTCTAAAGTAGAAAGATAGTGTATTTGTGCATTCTGATTCCATGCAGTGTTTGTGGGCTGGCTATTTATACGGACCATACTTTGAACTGGGGGTAGTGGTTTGAATGCTGGACTGTGACTGTGGGAGGCCAGGGTTCAAATCCCCACTCAGTCATGGAAACCATTTGGGTGATCTTGGGCAAATCATTCTTTCTCAGCCTCAGAGAGAGGCACTAGTAAAGATCCTCTGAATAAATCTCGCCAAGAAAATCCTGTGATAGGTTCACCTTAGGGCCTTGTCACAAGAAGTGACTTGAAAGGCACACAACAACGAGAAGAAGAAAGTGGAGGAAAGGTTTGTAGCATCAGGAGGGTGGGGTAGGACACCTTTTCAATACATGTTAACTAAGCCTTAGAACACACACACACACAAAAAAAAACATCACACTAAAATATGAACTACTGAGCAATATCAAATACTGTGTCTCTGCAGGTAGAACAGTGAAATCAACCAGAAATGGGAAGGGTAATTTCTCTCTTCACTGCAGCTTCCTGCACACCCTCAAAAGTCACTTTATTCCTTTAAAACATTTGTATTTGAAGGCTTTCCCCCTTGATTGCTGGAGACTGGTAAAAATTGAATGAGAAAACCTGCATTCCAGTGCTAACTGAAGTAAATGCTCAACTTGATGAGAGGCTAGGGTCAGAGGCCTTGCCTACATTGTGGGCAGAAGATAATTTCTGATGCCGGTTTACTTTTATGTGTTTGATCATGATATCGTCCTGACATGCCATTTCCCCTACCCCAGTTCTTGTAGTAATGAGTCAGGAATAGACATGTTCAAATAAACACAGCGCAGTCTCAATCAGATGGTTTCTTCCATCGGTAAAAGAAGGCAGGTTGAAGTTTTTCCCCATTATGTAGCAGATGAACACACCGATGTTTCAGGAGTTGCATTGCACAACAGAAAAACCAACCAACAAGTCATGTGAAGTTCTCTCTAGGTGATACATACCCTTTCTTTGGCATATGCAATAGTCAGGATGTAGTTTTAAGTTCCTAATTCCTGTTGTTGATGTTCCACATTTAGATACCTCTCCTTTTTTCCGTAATGAAAGCTAATAGGGAAACTTTCACAGATGCCTTTTAATCAAGTGTGCTATATTTATAATAAGAGTACCAGTGAAATCAGGTTTTGGATCTAGCTCTTTTGTTTTGTTTTTACTCTTCTATACTTAGGCATGGATACCATCTTGCTCAACATAACCTCTCAGTAGACATAGAAACTTTTTTCTCTCACCTTTTGTTTCTCTTCATCACATCACTTTTCTTTTTATACTTAAGCCATAAGTAAAATATGCATAGTAGGTGTTTAATTTAGTTTTATTTTAATTTTTTCCTTACGGAATCATGGGTAGTTTCATTGCAACTCATTTCTTTCTGTTTGTTTCGTATAGGGCTGATAGTGCAGGATCATTCAGACCCCCTGTTCAGTTCATATGCCAATAAGTCCCACTACCTACTGAATGAATCAAATCGTGCTGAGTTGATGAAATTACCTATGATTCCTCCTTCTTCGTCAGCTTCCAAAAAGAAATGTGAGAAAGGTAACCAAAATAGCTTCTTTCTCTTTTTTAATTTTCTTTCACTTTTCCTGCTTTTACTTTCTTTTTGTTTGCTTCTTAATAAATCAAGCTCTGTATGCTCATCTAGCACCTCCTTGTTGCACTTCGTAAGCTTCACTCATTGCTTTTTTTGTGAGTGTATATTCATGTTGGCAAAAAATAATGCAAAAGGGCTTAAAATAATTGCTAAATTCCACTCAAGTATTTAGTCATACTTTGTCAGCCAGTCCCATAGGCTTCCCTAACTTGTGAGGTACAGCTACATCTTTACAGACTATGTTGTGTTTCTGTGTTGCATGTATGTATAATACCTATTAACCATGCTAAAAAAGTTCAATATCCATTTCAACTGATTTAAGATTCCCTTTATGTGGAATCCCTACCCTGTTTTGGAGCCAGAATGGGATTGTCTGTGGGTTCCAAGTATGGGAACCAGTGACTCTAGCAGGAAACTACCCAGATAGCATCCATGGTATGTGTGATTGCAGGGGCAACTTTACAAGAAGGCTGTCATATATATAAAGTGAGCCTTGATGTTTCATTTCAGTAGTAGTCCCTACCTGGCAAGAGTTCATATTTCTCAGCTGTCTTTCTCTGTAGACCAGCTTTAGCTCCTGTTTTTGTATATCTTAGTCTCCAGGCTTCCCAATGGGAAGACTACATTTTAATGTTGTATTGTAGGGGTGATAAAAGTGTGGTCATCAACCCCCTTCTATAGCACCTTTAATCTCCCTAGCACCTGAACATTGTTTTTAAAAAGCAAAAGAGTGCAAAATGCCTCTAGACAGAAAATTGCATCTCCTGGAGTGGTGAGTTACCTTGAAACCCTCCTGATCCTCCCCCAACAGAAAATCAACCTCCCCAAAATGTTATAAGTAAATTTAAGGGCCCTCCTAGGCACTCAATTCCTCTGATGATTAGTTGAAATGGCATGGTATGGCCCACTGTGGGTCTACAAGGGCAAAACTGTGGCTCTTTGCATCTACCACAGTTGCCCACCCCTGTTTTATTGCTGTGTTGGTTCTTCCTGAGACAGATGCCCTTTGGCTATTGAACTGTTAAATCCCCAGGGATTTCCTTCCAATGGCTTGTAGCCCCACACTGGTCTTAATGGATATGGCATAACAGAATGTGTATATTCCACATGCCTGATTCCTTTGTCTCCTCCTTCCATGAAACCCTGCCTCTTGTAGGAGTAACCTGAGTCAGTAGATTGTGAACTTTGGCCTTCCAGACATTTTGAATTTCAGTTTGCATAAACCCCAGGCAGCATGGCCAGTGCTCAGGGATTCTGGTGCTGAAGTCCAAAATATCTGGAAACTGAAGATTCAGAACAGCTGTACTAAGGAGTCATTTGCAGAAAGCAGTTAGGTAGCAAGAAAACGATGCATATAGAAAGGAAAGCTTTGGAAGAAACCTGGTCTTCTATGACACCATTAGATAGCACTGTAGAGTCATCACTGCTGGTTGTGTGTGTGTATGTGTGGATGCTTGTGGAACTGACTGTCGTTCCTTGCAGATGTAAATTTCTGCAAATTCAGAATGGCTTTTTCCTTAATTTTTGAGGCTCAACAAAGACGATAAAAGTGCCATTTCAGAACTGTTCATAAGACAGCATTGTACGACAGTCTTTAAACTCAAATGATTCCCAGAAAGTTACTCCAGCTTTGGAACTATTAAGGGTTGAGTGAGCGGTTGTGGGAAGCCTAGGAAGAATGGGAACCTATCTGTCATCACCCCATTGAGTGCAGCTGCCTTCACTTCCACTTGATGGAAAGCGTCAGCATCTGTTTAAGACAGATTTGATGACAATGAAGACTATCTGACAAAGGGAAACTCATGTACAGTTTCTATATTCGTTTTTGGAGAGGGTCCAGTTTACTGCATGATGCATGTAGATGTTAAGCATACATGACATCTGTTGTGAGAACCTCTGGTGGTGTTGCTTTCCCAAGTCCCTGTGGGCTTTACACTTATGGAGCCTTAACCAAGCTAGACATTTTTTATCTATTCAGTTTGGAAAGGAAGCATATCCTCACTTGAGTATTTTGAACTCTCAAAATGTGTGTAGAACTGGTACCCTTACTAGTCTACATGAAGTGGATTATTTACCATGTTGCTTTACTTAGGTGGGTCTCCGTCATTTGAGACAAACAGAATTATTTTGAGCCCTCTTTCCTGCTTAGTTTCAGCGAATCTCACTAATGCATTGTAAGAGTCACGTTTCCTTGCTTAGCACTGAATTTTTTGTGTGATTATGTTTATTTGGTTTTTTTTGCTTTAGTTTTCACATCTTCTGGCATTTTACCATGTTTGGGCTTTGTTTCAATGACTGGGGCTGTATTTCCTCTGAAGTAGTGTTTATGCTTTCAAGAATTAATTGTCGGATTTTGAAATGAAAGGGAAATTCAATCATTAAGCCTTTATTGCATTTCACAACAGAGGAAATATGGTAATGGTTTTGTTGTTGTTGTATTAAACGTTTTGAACTCTGTTACAACCAGTTTTTAAAGTCTATAGGTAGACAAGATTTTCTGATGGCTATTTGGAAAAATAATAATCCAAATTTCTTTTAGATTTTAAAAAAAAAGAATTTAAAGGCTGTTTTAAGTGATTTTCCCTGCAGGAGTTAAATGCTCTAATCTTTTTATATGTAATTTTGCTAAGATGCTTTCAATGCACAATACAGATATTCGAAGGAAAGTGAAATAATAGTCCCCACACCCAGCTACAAGTTAACCTTTCATATAAAGATTTAACAATTGTGAAATCACTGTCTTGATGCAAAAGGCAGATATAATGTTCCTCATCTCTTAACTCCACTTGCACACTCTGGTTTGAAGTTTACTGTAGTTATCAGTGTAACATTAAAATGTGATTCACTCTGAAAAAGAAACTACTGTACTGCATGTGTGTCAGGAGTGTACAAGTGACCATAGCCTGATCTATGTTTAAGAGATTGGGAACTGTTGCATCTGTTTAGACCACTTGAGAGTAGGAAAACTCTATTTTAAACAGTTGACAAAGATTTGGGACCTTAAAATTCTGGAACTCCTTTTTCTTGTTCCATTATTTTTGAAGCAGAAAAAAATTGATCAACCTATAGGCTGCATTTACCTACTAACTGACTGCTAAGGGATCTGATCACGGCAATGCAGGGTTAAAACAGATTTGATGACATTCAAGACTATCTGAGAAAGGGAAAATCTTGTGCAATTTTTGTAACCACTTTTTTGGGGGGGAAACTGGGTTCAATTTACCAACTTGACTATCTTACCCAAAATTCTTAAATTCACATCATTAATTGGCTTAGGAGTTGTGTCTGACTAGTCTTGTACATATTCGTGTGTGTTCTAATCCAGCATTGCAACTTTGACTAGATCCTTTATGCTATTTGTACTTGGTAATCCTGAAAATACTACAGTTTTTAAAAAAGGAGAGACAAAGAAACATGTATTCCACCAGATGCCTTTAACTATAAAGTGAGCAATGTTGTTTGTTTAAAGGTGGGAAACTGTTGTGCTGTGAATCATGTCCTGCATCCTTCCATCCGGAATGTCTTAACATAGAGATGCCAAATGGCTCCAGCTCCTGGAATTGCAATGACTGTAAAGCTGGCAAGAAGCTACGATACAAGCAGATTGTTTGGGTCAAACTTGGAAATTACAGGCAAGTTGCAGCTAAGAACAAAAATAATGTTAGTTATCACACATGTATCTGTTACTACTATTGGAGTTGGATCCTCAGTCCTCTTCCATGGATAGAAGAGACCTTTCAGTGTGCAAAAGGGATTCTAATCCACTTGAAGCTTCCACTGGAGGGAGGAAGCAATCCTGACTGCTTCTTTCTTCCTTTAGGGAGAGATGCAGAGGATATTCTTCCTTGTAGCAGTTTTAGTATACCTTTTACCCCAGAACACTCAGTGGGACACAGAAAGAGGTTCCCTCTGCCATTTTATCTTCACAGTAACCTTTAGGGGTAGAGGTTATGCTCTGAGAAAATGAGATTGACCCAAGAACATAGAGGAGGCAGCATGACTGGTTACAAATCAGAATTAAGTTCTCGGTATCCTTTTCATACTTGCCCACTATGCAGGCATTAAGTGATTGTAAAACACAAAGTCCTTCTTAACTGGCCAGTGAATGGCTAGAATTGTACAGGAAAAGGGGTTCCTTTAAGATAAGCTTCCCAAGCTATTTAGGAATTTGAACTGTGTTTGGAAATGGATCAAATACCAATTAAGTTGCTATAAAATACAATACGAGCAAGAAGTGACCAGAATAATAAGTAAAACTTCTTCCAGTGATTACTAACTTCTGTCGACTTACTGGGTGATTCAAAAAGAAGGGTGCAAAAAGTAATGCTCTTTTTAATTTAGCACCATTCATTTTGAATCACCCTATATTTGCAAGACTGAGTTACAGCCTTCTATCTGTATTTGCTGAGGTTCACTGTAGGTTGCCTCAGTTGGGTAGAGTCCTCTACAGGCCCATCAAAATGAATGGAACTTTTAACCACCAAAGCTTGGTGGCTACCTCCTGAGTGGTAAGTAGTTTCTTTGTGCAAGGAATATACTCAAGGCATTACCTATATTTAAACACACCCCCCCCCCCAAAGAGCATCTTCTACCAAGCAACTTTACTAGCATGGAGATAGATTAAGAGCTGAAAATTTAAACAAGTTGATTTTAATCCACAAATTTCTGTCTGATGTTCTGCTTCTCTTGGTTTCTTTCCATTATTTTTAGGTGGTGGCCAGCTGAGATCTGCAATCCCAGGTCTGTTCCTCTCAACATACAGGGCCTCAAACATGATATCGGGGACTTCCCAGTTTTTTTTCTTTGGTTCACATGACTACTATTGGGTACACCAGGGCAGAGTATTCCCTTATGTTGAAGGAGACAAAAGCTTTGCTGAGGGGCAAACTAATATTAACAAGACCTTCAAGAAAGGTAAAATTGAACACAATTTCTAGTGGTTTCATGACAAAAGCTCCACATTTTTCTTGTGCCTCCGTGACTGAATAATTGCATGGAAATGATGTTTTGTGTCCTGTGTGAAGCTCCATTTAATCTGACTCTCTATCAGTTAAAATGTTTCCATCTCTTAAATATTTCCAATATTTTCCATGTGAGCAATATCTTTCAGGTAGCAATCTAGTAGAACACATGGTGAAATGTTATACTTCATGCCACAACATTTAATTGATGCGATCATTAATTAGCTCAATTATTTAAAAGTTTTCCCCCCGTAATTGTCAGGCAGCAGATTTTTTTAAAAACAATTTAAATACAGAGATCCTTGAAAAAAGTTGTGAATGTTAGGTCCTATCTGTGGTAAATGTATACTTCTTACATGTTCCATGATAGGTGCTTCAGGTTAAAAATACCTTTCCTTTAAAACTAGTTTATATTTGTACAGTTTTATGTGCATCAATACAATGAAATAATAGATTATAAATCACTAAGGCCTGTTCCAGACTGCCAAAATAAAGCTGCTCCGGGTCTCTTTGGAGATATGCTATTTAAGTGATGCATGGGTTCTAAGAGTCCGGAGGTCGCGCCAAAGCCACACTCCGTTCCTAAGCACTGGAGTGCAGCTTTGGTGCAGCTTCCGAATTCTTAGGATGCATGCATCATTTAAACAGCATACCTCCAAAGAGACCCCAGAGCAGCTTTATTTTGGCAGTCTGTAACAAGCCTAAGATTTCTTTAATGGGGTGACATTCCTAGTTACAAGATTGCTTAAAACTGTTTTGTTGTACCTCACCGGGTCTTATCTGTATGTCAAGTACTCCGACAGGTTCTAACACTAACTCCTTCACCTATTTTGGACTCCTTTCATGCAGCACTTGAAGAAGCAGCAAAACGCTTCCAGGAACTGAAAGCACAAAGAGAAAGCAAAGAAGCACTTGAAATTGAGAGGAATTCCAGAAAGCCACCACCCTATAAACATATTAAGGTGAGTCCTCCTCTCTGGCTCTTTTTTTTTTCATGCTGGATGTTTTAAGCACACAGTGCAGAATCCTTTCTGCAGTGGGGTGCTTTTTGCCATTCTTGGTAAAATACCTGACAAAGGGATCCAGACTGTTACGCTCCCATAGTGCTAAATGCTATATAATACTAAACAAGGTCATCAGAACTGACTATTAATCTGCCTTTTCTTAGCAGTTCCAAAATCGTATATTATCCATCTTGGATCCTGGGACAAAAGCAGGATATAAATTCAATAAATAAAAAATGGTCTCATGTGGATTTTAAAAGAAGTACTACTCACATGTCAGAATGACTTTATTTTAAAACATGCTTGTTCAGCAAAATCAGATGCATAGGGTTCTGTTTTAAAATTGGAAGTCGTGCTTCCTTGTTTTCTATCTTAATTCCTTAAAGTAAGATCATCTAGTTGAACCCTTCTCATAACAAAATCTGTGACTCCTTTTATTGATCTGTCAGTGACAGCAACATCAACTGATGGTTTACATATGTGAAAGAGACTTTATTGGAAAATAGGAAGCTCCTTTATTCATTTTTGGTTGTCCATCTAGCCTGGTATTGTCTGTTCTAAGTGGATGCATCTCTCTGACAGATGTGCAGGCATGCATTAAGAGCAAAACAGGGTGAAATGAGGGAAAATTGATTGATCTGCCTCAACAGTTCCCTCCAGCATGTTAAAAAACTACAATCCTATAAGTCTGCCAAAATGGAAATTAGAACAAAAGCAGAGACTGGCAAAAAGAAGCTTTCAGGTGGTCTCTAGAATGTTCAACATGTTTTGATTATTTACACAAGGCTTACCTGATACGGTTGTTTCGTGTCAGGTATGCATATTGTTAGTTCAGTAAAAAGGTTGTTGAAATATGTTGAGCTATTTTTCCCTTTCTTTAGTACTATACCTATACTTTCCATGCTATTTTTGCCTCTGGTATCAGATTTTCTGTTAAAGAAGGAACACCCAGGAACACACCTACTTTCTTAACTGAGGAATACCTGTATTTCCTAGTACCTGTTTCTTTTGACAGTTTATTGATACTTCCCATAAGTGCCTCTTAGTAAAGCCAGTGGGGCTATGGAATTGTAGTCCAAAACATATGAAGAGCTAAAATGTCCCCATCCTTGCTTTCGATGTTCTCTGTGCAAGGCGTATCCTGACCATACAAAAGCCATAGTTTCATGTCACCTTAAAGATAGTATTTGTCAATGGAGGGTTGAGGGAAGTGGTGGTGTCGGTGCCTCTGTTAGCAAACCCTGCTCATTTGGAAATACAGATTTTTAATCATTTCTTTGTCCTCTCTTCCACAGTCCAATAAAGTAGTAGGGAAGGTTCAGATTCAAGTGGCGGACTTATCAGAAATCCCTCGGTGTAACTGTAAGCCAACCGATGAGAATCCTTGCGGCCTGGAATCCGAGTGTCTAAATCGAATGCTGCAGTATGAGTGCCATCCGCAAGTTTGTCCCGCGGGAGAACGGTGTCAAAACCAGTCTTTCACCAAAAGACTCTATCCAGAAGCAGAAATTATAAAAACTGACCGGCGTGGTTGGGGCCTCAGGACAAAGCGGAACATTAAAAAGGTACAATTTAGGATACTGTACATAATGGGTATTTTTTAAAAAAATATAGTGCTTGTTTTTAAATGGTCAGCAAGAAGCAAAATAGCAATTTACATTTCTTTCTGTTTCTTTCAGGGTGAATTTGTCAATGAATATGTGGGTGAATTAATTGATGAAGAAGAATGCAGATTGCGAATCAAACGTGCCCATGAGAACAGCGTGACTAATTTTTATATGTTAACTGTTACAAAGGTAAAAGGAGAACATTCTACTAAGGGCAGACAAAGCAGCCTGTTTTGATTTCTCTGATCAGTGTCTAGTTTTCCAACATTAACTTTGGGAAAGTGTGTGAAAGTTTAATTCAGTTCATTCTAATTTTAAGCATATTTATAACCTTGTATTTGGTTCATCTTAAATTCAATTTGTCTTGACCACTAAGTGTTTTTAAAGCACCAGATTTCATATGGTAGAAGAAAACAGCTACAGTATGTATTTCATCTGTTGAGCAAATTCCTTCTGTAAATACTGACTCAAACTGTTTTCTCCTTAAACTCTGTTTCCAGACAAAACGAATGTTATCTACAATTAATTTATTTAATTTATGTACAGTGCGCTCACGCCATACGCGGGCGCGCCATACGCAGACTTGAGCGTATGCACTTAAGCTGCGGCGCGCGCGCGGGGCGGAAGGGGTGGCGCATCCCATTCAATTGAATGGGCGCATGCACTCGTTGCGCCCTGTGCGCGCCTGCACCGCCGCGCACAAGCCCCATTGTTTCCAATGGGGCTCGAGCATAGGCGGAATTCGCCTTACGCGGCTGGATCCGGAACAGATCCCCAGTGTAAGGCGAGGACGCACTGTACATGATAATTTAACTACATTGTAAAAGAGTCAGTGTGGTGTAGTGGGTTGCACATTAAACTGTGGCTCATGAGAACTGAGTTCAAATCCCAGCTCAGCCAGGGAAACCCACTGGGTGCCCTTAGGCAAGTCACTCTTTCAGCTTCAGAAGAAGGCAAAGGCAAAACCCCTCTGAATAAATAGTGCCAAGAAGATCCTGGGATAGATTCACTTTAGGATTGTCACAAGTCAGAAACAACTTGATGTCTCACAATAACAACAACAGTACTGTATAGTGAAATACTATGTAAAGGGATCCTGTAGCACCTTTACGACTGAGAGAAAATTGGTAGCATAAGTTTTCATAGACTTAAGTCTCCTTTATCAGATGCAAAGTAGACTTAAGTCTACCAAGTTTATGCTACCAACTTTGTCTCAAAGATGCTACATGATCGCTTTGCATACTGATCCAGACTAACACAGCTATGTCTGAATGGTGAAATAGATTTGCATAAACTTAAGTGTCTAGTAACATAGAATTTGTCAGAAATATTGTAACACTAGACTCTTGTTAACACTGCAGTAAAGTAAGTATTGTCGCTCTATAAGAGCAGCACTTCTCTTCTAGATATTGGATAAGTCACTAACTGTATTCTCTTTGATCTTATTGAAGGACCGCATAATAGACGCTGGCCCAAAAGGGAATTATTCTCGCTTTATGAACCACAGCTGCAACCCCAACTGTGAAACCCAGAAATGGACAGTGAACGGAGACGTCCGGGTTGGGCTTTTTGCTGTGCGTGATATTCCTGCAGGTAAAAGTGTCTTCTGTGTTTCCTCTTTTCTTTTCCAAGTCTGGTCTGTATTGTCATCCTTCTTTGATGTACTGCGTATTTGAAGTCTTTTTCTTTATAAATGGGTGCCCATAATGTTAAAACAAATTTATAGATTCTGTCTGAAGCATAAGTACTATATTGTTCTTCTTTCTTAAGTTTGCACTTAAATTAATTTGGTTATGCAGGTTATGAGTACAAGAATGTACAAAAACTATGGGTGCCTATTAGCAACTTTGAGAAATACATTCCTTCTGTATGAGAAGGAAGAGTGAATAGTTCATTCAAGTGCCTACCATAATATAGACATACTTTGTCTACAAACAAGGAATTTTGTTTGCTTGTTCATTAAACAATTTCAAACACACCTTGTATCAACAGATAAGAGAGCGGGATTCCTTCAGCAATTCAAAAGATTCCAAAACAAATACTGTAAAACAAAGAAAGCACTTTAGAAACAGTTTAACAATTGAAACTGTTAAACAATTGTTCCTGCTAGTTACTGAACATTTAGGAGAGCAGCCATTTAATCTGAGGCTGTGGAGCTAGTCTCTGGTTTCTATAACATGAAGTATGTGCAGGACAATATATTCCAGGGAAAACCCAATGTGTTACATGCCTCAGAATCACATTATTGGTTGAGAGGCTTGGAGGAGAGACAGCTTCTGATGCTGCTGTAGAAATGAAGGCAGGGAATGGAAAAGCCAACATCTGGATCTCACAAGCCACTAGACCAAATCTGTTAGGAAGAAGCCTGTGACCGAAGCACTTTTCTTGACCTTGGCAAGCAAGGTTGTAGGCATGTATTTTGAATTTTTCGCATACTGGACCATTCTTTTCAAGATTTGACCTAAGTTAGGGCACCGGACATTTCTGAAATATAAAAGCAAACGTGCTTGGTACCCTTTCACCAAACATCTGATGTGTAAACTATTTCTTTTGAACTTCCAGGGATGGAGTTAACATTTAACTATAATTTGGATTGCCTGGGGAATGGCAGGACAGAATGCCATTGTGGAGCAGATAACTGCAGTGGGTTCCTTGGAGTGCGGCCAAAGGTTAGTTGTGGAAGCGAAGCAGGGGGAGACTTTCTGGGACTCTGTCAGCAGATGAATGTAATGTTGCATCTGACTCTCCAGACAGTTCCATACATATGCAGTGAGGCTTATTTTGGCAGTTAAATGAGGCCATTCCTCCCTATTATGCTTTGGTGTTAACTTCCCCACACTCTTACATGGGTAGAACTAAACGCATGATGTCTGACTAAAGCAATTTGGGTAATGTACCGTTCCCAATTATTGGATGCCTTTGTCATCAGGCCCAATGCATGAGTCCTTCAAACAGGTGGGGAAGGTATGGCCTCCTGAGCCAGTTAGATTGCAGTTCCCATCAGCCCCTGCCAGCACAACATTAGCCCCTGCCATCCACTTCTACTTTAGGAACAGCAAGAGGAATGGTAGGAGTGGGGGTTGCCATTGGCTTTTCTTTTTCTTAATAGGGTACCTCTAATCTTGTACTGCTGTGACTTTTCCCTCCTATCTACTAGACGGCGTGTGCAACAGCAAATGAAGAGAAAGCAAAAAATGCAAAATTGAAGCAGAAGAAACGGAAGATCAAAACAGAGCAGAAGCAAATGCACGAGGACAACTGTTTCCAGTGTGGAGATGGGGGTGAATTGGTCATGTGTGACAAGAAAGACTGTCCCAAAGCGTACCACCTCCTCTGCCTTAACTTGACACAGCCGCCCTTTGGTAGGTGCAAGAGGCAGTCATTTACAGATTGTTTTAGCAGCCATGAAATTATTTAGGGCATACTTGTTCTAGCTGTTTCTGGTTGAATTTCATTGTGGTCTGGTTGGAAGAAATTAGCTAGGAAACAGTCTGATATTTCTAAAACAAGATATATATGCAGAACCTGCAATATATTGTTACAACGTAGAGGATCCTCTTTAGAGTTTTGACCAACCAGCCCTGTGCTCTTCTGGGATCCTCAGCCCTTCCCTCCAATGTATTTACTATCAGACACTCAACATTTTGCAATGATTGATTATACTAAATTCTCATTGCATTGTTTTTGGTGCCCCCTCCCTCCCCCCAAAAAACACAGTTCAGGCTTTTTTTCCCCCTAAGAATTCTGCAGAGCACAATTGAACAATTGACTTGGAATCTGTGAGGTGGAGTGAGAAGCGCATGAGTCTAAGTAGGTTTGGTCCATCACTTGGCAAGCTATTTGCTTCCTAATACCTGAGCTAACATATTTTCCTCTTTTTGTGTTTGCTGGCTTTAGGGAAATGGGAATGTCCATGGCACCAGTGTGACATCTGTGGCAGCCCTGCTACTTCATTCTGTGAGTTCTGCCCCCATTCTTATTGCAGAGATCATGAAAAGGGAGCCCTCGTGTCCTCAGCATTGGATGGTCGTCCATGCTGCTCTGAACACAATCCCAAGGCGCCGGTGGCACCAGAATATTGGTGTAAGATCAAACGCCGATTGGAACAGCAGAAGCCTGAGGAAGAGGCGAAAGAATGAACTTTCTTCCCTAACCCCCCCAAAACGCAAAACAAAACGAAACACCCCAATCATTGTGAATTGAGATAATGTGCCATGGGACCCTCAGACTTTGTCTTTAGAACTGCCTTCACATAGCTCAAACAGGGACCACCTGATCTGGAGTGGCAGTTAGCAGCCTGTGGTATCAGTGGCCAGATCCATATTAGCCCGCGACCATGTCCTTTGGGCTCCTGAAGAACAGAAAGAAGTGTCTTAGCAACATTTTGTTGTTAGAAGAAGAAACCTTTCTGACATTGGGGAAAAAAAGAGACATCAAGTTTAAAATACGTTCTTTGAGTGTAGAAACCAAACATAGCAAAATATTTATTTATTTAATTTTTAACGGACTTCTGAGAGTTTCTGGTCCTATTACAGTCAGTGTGTTTAAAAGGAAGAGGAGCACCAGCCTGGTATCTATCTGTGTATGTATCTATATCTCCCTCCCCTCAACCGGTCTAGTTTGGAATGAGGAAAAAAGCTGCTCTGCTCACCAGGAGCCTTTCAGATAAAGCATTTTTTTTTGGGGGGGGGGGGGTGAATCAAAAGTGTATTGTGGCACTTGTTAGTGAGATGCCTTCATTCCAGTAACCTTTCTGTGACAAGAATTTTGAGACGGGAAGATGATGTATGTCACTTTACTTTCCAGAGCATGAATGGTGATCTTGATACCAGAAGTTCTCCCACAGGAAACTAGATGCCATCCACTTAAATGTTGAAGTGAATTCTATTTGACACTACATTTCCAGCAACTTCAAAAAGCACCATCCACAGGGAACTTCCTATGTGCAATGTTTGTAATCCCACTTTATTTCAAAGGGGTTTGTGCAGGAGGGACTTTCAGTAGGCTTTGCCCATAATAATGGTAGTGTGAAAAGGCTGTGGAGCAGCATGGGGTTGTCTTGTGTTTTGCTCAGTGTCCTGTTTAATTATGCATATGTCACTTTCCTGCTGCTGTTGAATTTTAGGTTGGTGAAGCAGAGAGGATTAGGAACAGTGCTTTTCTTGCCTGCACAAGCCTTGACCATGCTAAAGGAATCAAAGTGGGGAACTCCTGACTTCACAGCTTGTTTAATTTTTTCCCAATCCTTCCCATAGCTGGGGTTTAGTGAAAACGTACTCATTTGATCATGTGCTGGACAGGATTTTTAACTTTGTCCTGTGGGATCATTCGCCAATATAGGCCCTGGTTATGCTTTATCTTTTAAATTTTAGCAGCTAAAATTGGCCGCCAGTATGTGAGCTTATTTCATGCCACATTTGTCAGTGATTCAATAGCCTTGTATATCCCTGCTCCAAGTTTCTTCTCCCAGAAGAACTGGGATGCTGAGGACGCTGTGCGATCGGCATTTTCATTCTAGGGTCCTATAATTGGTTTGTTGTGCAGTTTTGTCAAATGGAATCTCTTTGTTGAATAAGACCGGTCGGTCTTAGAAAAGAGCGTGCATGTATCGCAGAAACGCTTTTGTTAGTACTTCTTCCCAATGCAACAGTATAGCACTGAAGTGACCGATTTAATTTACACTTACTCCTAATGGGTACTTTTAATCTTGAAACTTTTTTGTATGTGGCTGATTAATAATATCATTGATCTGTGAGACAGTGTACAGACATAGATTTGTCTGTACCAGAAAACATAGTAAGCAGGTATCCTCTTAACCATAGATTTCCTTGCTTAGCTCTTCTGACAAGGCTCTTTTTTCTTGCTTTAAAAATGCTTGTAATCTAAGGGAAAAGAAAATGCAGCTTCTTTTTACCTCATTTGTTTACAAGTTAAAAGAATTACACTACATTTCTTTGAAGCACCTGAAAATGTCCTTTAGTTTCAGTTCAGGGTGGCAATCCCTTTTTGCAACCCACTGAATATTTTGTGGTTTTGTTGCATTTTTCTGACAATATATGTTAGTTGAATGGTACTGAGCCTAAAGGAAGATGCCAAGTACTTGATTAAACTAATGAAGGGGGGGGGATGAAACACTACATTTTTTTAATGTATATTAAAAACTTAGATTTTAGTTTTCTGGTTGTATTGTTTGACAGCTTTTCTCTCTTTAATTCATTTTTTTTTTTGAAAAACACTTTCTTTGTAAAAGAGTTTTGCTCCAATCTAAAATCCCAGAGTGCTCCAAACAGAGCGCAACAGAGTTTATAGAGCTGCTCTGTCTTCTTAAAGCTGGTGGGTATAGGATTGTGCAAATGCTATACACTCCCACACACACACACACACCGGGGAGAGGGGCACTCTTGTGCTTTCTTCCATACACTCCCTTGTCATTTGACAAATCAGAATAGCAAAGCTGTGCCCCATTTTTCTGATGGTGCCATTTTAGATGGCAGAAAGTCAGTTCCAAAAGGCTTGACCGCAGTAGGCAACGGGTACCGTTTAAAGTTATGATGGCATTTTGAATTGTAGCTACTAAATTAACTGTGGATAGAACTAACTGTAAACAAAACAAAACAAAAAAACACCACCCCATCCAATATCAGGTGTATCACATAACCCACACTACTTTAGTACCTTACATTGTATCTTCATCTTCTCAGATTTCCCTACCTTTCTTGACAGAGGTGTACGCTTTCAGCCCCTGCCTTTTTATAGAAGAATAAAGAGATGCCTGTTGTAGTTGATTGGAGCAGCCCTGATGCTTTACAAGAGTGGTACTCAGAAGCATCATCATTACTTACATGTCAGTTGGGTACAAATTTGGAGGGAATTGTGGTGACAAATAATCTGTAAATACATAGAATTAACTGTGGTTCTGATCACTGGGTAGTTGTCCCGCAAAAGGCGAAAGTCCCACCTTGCCAAAGGACAGGCTAATCCTATCCACAGACTAAAATGGACCACATCGCTTTGGACAGTATATATTATTGTTTTGAACTTTGTCCACTTTAAATGTGAAAAGTGGAAGGTTATTCATCAGGCTAAGACATTGCAGAAAATCATGTTTATTTTTTTAAAAAAATATTCATTCATGATGTGAGTTTTATAGCACTTGGTTTAGAAAAATTGATAACAAAATGGAGCAGGAAGGTATATATTTTCCTATTCCAAATGCAGTCACCAATGTGACCGTTTTTGCCCTTTTTCCAATAATCATGGAAAAGACAGTGTTTCATTATAAGCAGTGGCACTTTCTGTTATCTAATATTCCTTGATCTCCCCACCTCCAAATTCTAATGCTTTAGTTGACTTCTCTCTTTAAAACAGACAGTTGAATCAATGGCATTTAGGACAGATGGAAATGAGCCAGTTGAAACCCAGCAGGTCTGAAGACTGGCTTTCAGCACTTGCTTGCAAACGGCCACCCCATCCCCAGCCATGCTCCAGCTCTTCAGCAGAACATATTTTCCTTTCCTTGCTGCTGCTGCTGCTTTCAAAATAAGGTGTAAGATTTTCTTCAACCAGGAAAAGTTTAGAAAATGAAAAACAATCCAGCCACACTTAACTCTAAGTGTAAGTCTCCACTAAAAGTTGCAATCCTCTATACACTGGGGAGTGTGCACTGTTTACCCTAAAGATATGTCTTTGTAAGAAAACATGGATTTAGTGGGACTTGCCTCTGAGTAGGGCTAGTGTTGCAGTGTGTATACACAATACATTTTGTGTACAGCCACTTGGGGCTTGCTTTATCCCCTAGAAACAGCATGTAGCTTGACTGGGAGTAGTCCACTAAACTACAGTACTGCAGCTTGCTATTCTGCTTACCTTTGAATGCTTTCCGTTTAGGATTTCTTCCTTTAGGGCAGTGCTACTCAGAAGTCATGGTGCATGGACCATCAGATTATCAGCTATTAGCTACTGGTTTGCAGAGAGTTTCTAGCAAAGAAAATGGCTGTAACCATTGGGTACAAATGTGGTACTGATCCCTGGCACATGGGTCCCAAACATCTGATAGCATGACGAACACTGCTTTACAGTACAGAAGTCTCTTGGCTGTATTGCTGTGTTACCGTTCACTAGGAGCAAGTGTGGCATAGTGGTTTGAGCATTGGACTATGATTCTGAAGTCCAGGGAATCCCACTGGGTGAATTTGGGCAAGTCACACAGAGAGCCTCAAAAAACCACATGATAGGGTCACCTCATAAATGACTTGAAGGCACTCAACAACAAAGAAGCTCTTGACTGCTTCATAGAAACGTCCACAAGGGTCATCCAGTCCAACCGCCTGCCATGCAGGAATAAATCATTCCTGAAAATTGCACATCCAACCTCTGTTTAGAGACCTCCAAAGGTGGAGAGTCTACCACCCTTTGAGGCAGTCTGTTCCACTGTTGAACAGCCCTGTTGAACCGTAAAGAAGTTCTTTATCATGTTTAAGTGGAATCTTTTTTCCTGTACTTTGAATCCGTTGGTTCATGTTCTAGTCTCTGCAGCAGCAGAAAACAAGCTTCCTCCCTTTTCTTTATGACATCCCTTCAGATATCTAAAGGTAGATATCATGTCTCCTCTCACACTGTAGTTTTGGTCATGACAACAATTTTTATCTGCAGTGTGAAAGCTGAAATAATATGTTTCCGTTTCCAAAAAGACTAGAGAATAATAAAGACCACAATTTTGGTCCTTTAGATTTGTTGCCTGGGTGTCTGCTAAGTGTCTCATGATGAACATTGTCCTGTTTGAAGAGGGATCAAACTGCTTCTGCTACGTATTTCTAGGCCTGCAGCTTTCTTGTGGCATATGGTTTTCACAGTATGTGCGAGCAGTAGAGACTAGAAACACTGCTGGTGTTGAAGGTAGCTCACAAAAGCCACAACCAAGTCTTGGGGAGCATGAGAGGAAGCATAACATCTTATTTATTGGGTTTGTCTCAGGGACAGCCACTTGCGCTGCCACCTGTGCATTGCTTCTTCATTCCTCTCCAGACATGGTTGTGAGTTCAAGCCGTATTATATGAAGACATGAATGTGCTACTATAGGAAATGCCAGAACTTCTGGCAGTTTGCACCAAGTGAAGAATTACGTTTTGTAAAACTAGCGTGTGTGCTGTTGGGTGTGGGAAGGTTAGTTTTCTTAAGTACACACAACAGAAGGTGCACACTTCATACATTATGGCCTGTTCCAGACTGCCAAAATAAAGCTGCTTCGGGTCTCTTTGGAGGTATGCTGTTTAAATGATGCATGGATCCTAAGAGTCCGGAGGTCGCACCAAAGCCATACTCCATTCCTAAGCACTGGAGGGCAGCTTTGGTGCAGCTTCCAGATTCTTCGGATGCATGCATCATTTAAACAGCATACCTCCAAAGAGACCCGAAGCAGCTTTATTTTGGCAGTCTGTAACAGGCCAATATTATAGCAGCCCTTACGTGTGCACCTGTGTACTTAAAAAGGCAGTGTGAGCAACAACACTTTTAAAACTTGTATTAACATGAAGTATAAGGGTTGTATTCTTGGACTCCCTAACATGTACAGGAGGCTTTGGTAACATGTACATTATTAGTATATCATTGGCAATGACCTTCTAAACCATAGGTGACTGTATATACTGAGACGTTATGGGTAAGGTTGGAAGGGGGAGAATGTTTGCCACTGGTACGAATTTAGTCACTTTAACATTGGAACTTCTGCCTCATTGAATTCAGGGTTTAATGTACTTGAAGTACTTTCCATTCTTACTTTACAGCTTGTGTTTTATTTATGCCTTTTATACCACATTCTGAGCGTCTCTTTTTCCCCACCTTACCATGAACTCTGAAATTGATTTCCATTTCTGTCGCACGGTGTGGATGCAAGGTAGATTGAAAGGACTTGGAAAGAGTGTGTGTGTGTTTGTGTGTATGTTTGCTAAAAAGAGCAGTTATAGGATACATCCATAGCACTATGACTTCCCAACATTCTTCTGCTCCCTTCGCACAATTCATGAAGAAATGTTTAGACTTCTCAAAACACTCCCGGATGTCTTGCAGGTAGCTTTAGGGCTAAAGTTGACCAAGTCAGTATCTTATTCCATCCTGCTGTGTGTCAAATATAATGGGCTGAGGTTTTCTGGGTTTTTCTTTCTGGGTTTTGGAGAGGACAAGAGGAGACGAAGCATGAGCAGATGTATAGAAACACCATCAGCTCTGTATGCCATTTCTGTAAGAGGCTTGTGTAGCAACCTCACAGGCTTTATTGACTTGAGTGGAAGATGCCCGGAAGCAGTGCGTGGCGGATTGCATCCTTACATATGCTTTCCATATGTAACTTCTTCAAATCGAGGGGGGGGGAAATAAACTGCCACTTTGCCAAAGCTGTTCCCCAATCCACTGCTTCCATTAGTGGTATTAATGTCAGTTGTACGCGGGAACTGAAGGTGATTTTGTTTCTACCGAGTTCTCCGTCTGCCGTTGGAAAGGTCAGAGCATCTTCAGAACGCCACAGCCGCTGCACCAGACATCCTTAAAAAAACAATTTCACCACCAGAACTGGATGAAAACGTTATATTTGCTTAACATTTGTTCTTGTTGACCTGTATCTAGTTAGTGTCATTCCCCTGTTTTCTGAAGCGAATAACTTGTGTTGCCATTGAAAACCCGAGACCGTAAAATAGCTACGACGACTGGCTAGTAACAAGACTGTGTCTTTTTATTGTTTATAAGGATATGTGCTTATTCTGAGGTTGCTGTTGGGGGGGAAAGAAAAAGGAAAATGAAATCCATTTGTACCCACACATGTGATAATTGCACAAAGGACACCAGTACCAACAATTTGTCTCCATTCCTGTGTACTCTTTATCTGTAACAATGACTTTGTAGAATCGTTATTTCTGTAGACCTTGTTACTATGTACCAAACTTTGTAGATTCTGTGAAATGTTATTTTAACAGATCTCACCAGAGTCTTTAATAGCGAAATCATTGATATTCACTTTAAAAAAACAAATCAATATCTTAGGAGTTTCTCAAATGCAAATAGAAGCTCTCGACACTAACAAGTAGTGTTACTATTCCCGGGGGTGTTCCATGGGGACGTTACTGTATTATGACTCTTGATGTTGCTGCGTAGACTTTGAGACTTAACAACATTTTGGAGGGTTTTGTTGTTTAGCCTATGTTCTCTTGCATAGTGTGAACTCTATAAAGCTTGGTTAACCTGTATATAGATAGCTCATTGTTTACTAGTCATATGGTGTATCTAGAAATTGCCTGTAATATTTTAGCTTCTTATCGAATGTGAGTGATAGTAGGAACATATAATTTTTGTACATTATATTTACTGAGATGTTGCCTTTTTTATTTTACAAATACTTTGGAATTCAGATGTGTTTTTGCTTCTGTGAGAATTAATTTGGAAAGGTTTTTAAAATGACATTCCACTGATTTAAATCTTTGCTTGAGGTCGACTTCAATAAATTGTTCTGAATGTTCCAGTTAAGTATGCGGCTTTATTTCCTTTCTTTCTCTCTTGCTCATTGCAAGCATTAAGGGTGCTTAATATATAAGAATATCTGTGACTGTTTTTCATATTGCAGGTAAGAAACGGAGGAAATCCATACGGGTAAAATGTCAGAACGGTGCCTGTTGTGTCTCAGTCTCTGAAAGTGCAAAGGATATAGTTGTGAACAGTGTAAGTATTGTGAAAAGAAATTAGGGAGACCTTTCACAATACACTTTAACTGCCATGGTGACATCCTATGGGTTTGTTTGGAGTTGCACTAGAGCTCTCTGGTTGTGAAATCTAAATGCCCTTCCATCAATTTCATGTACAGCCCATGTGCTACTCTTCGCTTAATCCTCAGTAGACCAAAAACCTCATTATTTAGAATCAGAAGAAAACATGGGAAGGGAAATTGAAATAGTTAAAAGAGTTCACATACCTTGGCTCAAGCATTGATCAGAATGGAGACCGCAGTCAAGAAATCAGAAGAAGACTGGGAATGGCAAGGGCAACTATGAAAGAGCTAGAAAAGAGCCTAAAGATATACAGCTGAATACTGACGTTAGAATCATCCAAGCCATTATATTCCCCATCGCCATGTATGGATGCAAGAGCTGGACAGCGAAGAAAGCAGGTAAAAGGAAAATCAACTCTAGATGCGGATACTGGAGAAGAGTGCTGAGGATATCATGGGCAGCCAAAAAGACAAATGAGTTTTTGAGCAGATGGAGCCAGAAATCTCCCTGGAAGCCACGATGATCAAATTAATCATGTTGAATACCTGGGCAGGAAAATGGAGGCAGTGATGCACCAAGAGGAATTGGGGTTTGACGGATCCAAATAAGACATTTGTATACGTTTGGCAGCTTTTCTGTTTTAAAATCAGGCAAAGGGACCACATTAAAGGTAATCGCTGCTAACCTAGTTGCCATTTTCTTTGCCTTTTCATCCTTTTGTCCTGTGTGTTTTCTCCTGTGCCTGATCGCCTCCCTGCCCACATTGCAAAAGCACCATTCGCCATAGTTTCCTTCTCATCCACCCATCTTTTAAGGTGAGCACAAACAGTTGTGCCTGCAGGAATTTGGTATGTTCTTTGGAATCGTTTTCCTTCGCTTCATCCTTCACATCCTTTGTTATGTCCCTCTTACCCTCGATTTACTCACAGGTCATATCAAAATCCTTAATTTTGGCCCCAAAACCAGCCCTCCACTTATACATGAGGTCAGCAGTGGATTTTGGATGTTATTGTACCATCCTTTGTTGTGTTTATGTTAGAAATTCTTGAAATGACAGGAGAAGGGGAAAAGAATATCTCAAAAACACTGTTTCCCAGAGGCAACGTGGCCAAAGAGAGAAATGGCCATTGCCTGCAGTGTTGTTGTATGTTGCTGTGTGCCTTCAAGTCCTTTCCAACTCATGGCAACCCTAAGACATCCAGTTCATCTTAACTGACAGCCAAAATATTGGCCTGTGACTCTTAACATCATTATTTTCTTCTCCTCCTCCATGATTTTTAATACCTTTGCATGTTGAAGAACAATCCATTTGAGTTTGCATGGCATGTTTTGTACATTTTCAGTTGGCCCAATAAAGCTGTTTCATGGATTTTGGGTGTTGTATAGCGTTTTGAGTGTTGGTTTATGACTGGGGTTCGAATCCCGGCTCAGCCATGGAACCCACTGAGCAGGTCGCATGCTCTCAGCCTCAGAGGCAAACCTCTGAACAAATCTTGCCAAGAAAACCTCGTGATAGGTTTGCTTTACGGTCACAACGAGTCGGAAAGGACTTGAAGACACACAACAACAAACAACAATTTTGCTGTGTGGCCAACACAGCTACACCGGCTATGTTTGCTAAAGTGACAGAGTCTGACCTGTAGGTGTCACCCACAGTCAAGATGCAATTCAAAAATTCAGTGTGGCAATATCCCTTCCCATGCAAACAAGGACCACTTTTGTACCTAATGCAGCATGTGAAAAGTGCATTTATCTCTCCCTTTTGCTTTCTTTCTGATATTCCTGTTCATCACAACCTTCTCCTTTGGACTACCTGGTTGCTTTCTGGATAAGAAATCTTGCTTCCTTTAAGAACTGAAAAAGAGAAGCATAGGGAGAAGTTTGCAGATGGGGTTATTCCTCCCGCACAGCTTTAGTAAATAGGTCCAACTTGTCCTTTCACGTGCACCTCCTAAATCTTTATTTTCTGCTACAAACCCTGCATCTGTCTTCCAGCTATTTAAAGGAATTTGCTTTGCGATAAGAGAGGAGTGAGGAATGATGCATGGCTTTCCCAACTCCTGGCAACTCAAGCCAACGGGAGCAAGCCAAATCTGTGTAAAGGTGCAAGGTTTAGAATTACATTGAACTCTTCCTCGGAGAGCATTAACGCATCTCTTGTCAGCTTGGATTTGTGAGCAAATGTACTTTTATTAGCACAAACTAATCAAACATATGGTTTATTGGCATTCAGGTATATATGCTTTCAACTCACCTGTTGACCTATGGTGATGCCATTAAGGCAAGAAATACTCTAGAGGCGGTTTTGCCAGTTCCTTCCTCTGAAATACAGCCTGCAGTGTCTGGTATAGTCACCAAACATCATTACTCCAAATGCTTGATTTAGAATGGTCCAAAACACACTGCAAAAATAATCCAGTTTGGCACTGCTTTCACTGCCCTGGCTCAATGCTAGGAAATTCTGGCATCTATAGTTTTGTGAGCTATGTAGTCTTCTCTACCAGAAAGCTCTGGGGCCACAACAAACTATAATTCCCAGGATTCCCTAGGACCAAGCCAGGGCAAAGTGGTGCCAACCTGGATTATTACTGCAGTGTGCATTGGACCAGTGTAATCCTAACTGAAAAAACAGGCACACTGGAGTGGGTTAGCATGAGGCATAAGGCACTTGCAATGGCTCTATGGGCTTTTTGTGCATTAATATTTTTGTGGGTGTGTGATATTTGGGGTTATTGGTCCGTTTGGGTTATATAAGGTAAGCTAAAGTTGATACTATAGTAGAAGTATAACCGGGGTATGTTTATTTGTAAGTTGACTACAGTTTGAATTAAATGTTTTCAGTTGGGGGACGCAAGTTTTATATGTATTGTATGTGTGTGTGCGTTGTGCGTTTTATGTTGGAAGGGTTGTTTTCTGTAGTTGCTTTTATTTTCGTGGGGGCCAACTTTATTTTGGCTAGTCTTAAAAGTGCTACAAGGTCTCTCCATATACTTATTTTCATTGTGTTTTCTTTCTGAGTCTCAAGTGACTCAGGGCTTGTGATGCCTTTTGTTAACCCAAACACACAACACACCATAATAATACAGCAGCAGCAAAGCCAACTCCAAGTGCACAGTTCTCTTTAGCAATGCAAAATTTCATCCATAGCACAGAAAAGGTTTGTTTTTAGGAGGATCAAACCTAGAGAGCACTTTGGCTTGGAAAGCCAAGCTTCCTTCCCTTCACATTTTTGCCTTCTGGAAAGAAAGAAAGAAAGACTCCCTGTTGCCCCCCAGGACTTGCAAAGCCCCTTCCTTCTCCCCTAGAATTGCAGCCCTCTCCTCCCTTTGCTTTCCTTGCTTGCAATGGGAGATCTCTTCCTTTTGGATGATTTGTTTGCAAAGGCTGAGCCTCCTCTTCCTTTCTCCTATTTTCCTGAAAAGGTTCCAGGCTGAGAAGGGAAAGCTTCAGCTCTGTCCTAGAATGCCCTCGCCTTCCTCCTCGCTCGCTGCCTTCCTTTCCTCCTTCCCACCCCCTGGAAGGGTTTCCCAGGATTGCTCTAGATAAACCCACACCAGAAAGAGAAGGAGAAGGACGAGAAGGAGAAGAGATCCAGGCCGATGCGCCCTGCGCTTGCTTGGCAGCCTTTGGAGGAGAGGCTCCTGTTTTTGGACTGGCTGCAAACTTTGCAGGGGAGGGGAGGGGGGGCAAAGCACCTCTCTCTCCCCCCTATTTTCCCCAACCTCCCCCCTCAATGCTTTGCATGCATCTATGCAGCCACCCTAGACACCCCACCTCTCTCCAATATATATATAGACACTGGATGTTCGTTTTTGGAGGGAGGGAGTGGAGAGCATCTTTTGGATAGAGCCAAAAAGTAGGATTCTTTCCTCTGTCTGTCTCTGTCTCTCTCCCTTGCTAGCCCTCCCCACTTCTGGCTGGCCCCCCCCCCTCTCTCCTTTCTTTTGCTAGCCCTCCCCATTTGGCCCCCTATCTATCTATCTATCTATCCATCCATCCATCCATCCATCCATCCATCCATCCATCCATCCATCTCTCCTTTCTTTTGCTAGCCCTCTCCACTTGGCCCCCTATCTATCTATCTATCTATCTATCTATCTATCTATCTATCTATCTATCTATCTGTCATCCCTCTCTCCTTTCTCTTGCCAGCCCCCCACTTCTGACTCTCTCTCTCTCTCTCTCCCTTCTTTCTTTTGCCAATCCTCCTCACTTCTGTCTATCTATCTATTCTCTCTCTCTCCCCCTTCTTCTCCCTTCTTTCTTTTGCCAATCCTCCTCACTTCTGTCTGTCTGTCTCTATCATCTATCTATCTATCTATCTATCTATCTATCTATCTATCTATCTATCTATCTATCTTCGATCTCTCTCTCTCTCTCTTTCCTTCTCTCTCTTTCTCTCTCTCTCTTGCCATCCCTCCCCACTCCTTCCCTCCCCGGGCTCTCCTCCTGGGATCCAGCTTGGAGGGGGCTGAGCTCTGGGGCTTGAACCCGCCTCCGCCAGATCTCATTTCCCTACGAGCCAAAGAAGAAGAAGAGGAGGAGGAGGAAGAAGAGGAGGGGGAGGAAAAGGGGGGAAAGAAAAAGAAGGGGAAAAGAAGAAGAGAGGGAGGGAGGGAGGGAGAGAGAGAGAGAGAGAGAGAGAGGAGTAAGGGGGGGAACCCTCCCACCTCTTTCCATTCCTCTCTTTTCCCCCTCCCCTCCCCTCCCTCTCCCCCTCTCCTGTGGGTGTTTTTCCTTCTTTTCTTTTCTTCTCCCCCCTTTCCTTTCCTTCCTTCCTTCCTTCCCGTCCCTTCCCCTCCCCTCCCTCCCTCCCCTTCCCTTCCGTGGATCTTGCGTGGAGCAGCATTGCCCAGGACCTGCCAGCATGCCTGCCTCCCGAGGGGGGCTCCTCCTGGGCTGCTTCTCTGCCTTGCTGCTCCTGGGACAAGGCATGGATCTCAGCGACTACAGCTACGTCCTGGAAGAGGAGGAAGAGCCCGAGCCCCTGGACTACAAGGACCCCTGCAAGGCTGGTGAGTCTCTCTTGGCTTTCTCTGGGGGTCTCTGGCAGATGGCCTCCCCCTGGCTGCCCCTGTGCCCACCTCTCCATGCCAAGGCTGGCACCAGGAGGAGGAGGAGGAGGGGGGCATTCCTGGAAGGCCTTTTGTGTCTCTAGAGAAAGTCACTGCTGAGGGGAAGAAGGAGAGGAAAAGGCTAGACTGGGGGGGAGGCTGGGTTGAACTTGGGTCAGGCGGGCTGCTTAGCTGGCAAGGCAAGGCAAGGCTGCCAGACAAAAGGCAAGAGAAGTCTCCCTTGTCTCCAAAAACAAGATCATACCAACACAAATCCCACCTCCCTCCAAACCCTTTTCTCTCCTCCTCTGATGCAAAACTTGGACTTTGAAAGTTCAGATCCAGAGAAGAAACTCTGGGGCTTTGGAAGGAAGGGTTTGCCAGTTTTCTCTACACACACACACACACACACACACACACACACATATATGCACCTCTTCGATGCAGGACATGAAGCTGTTTTCCATCTGCCCCCTGAATGTCTGTTTCTTCCCATCTCTTTCTCAGTCCCCTAACAATGACTTGTGTGACAGGAGTCCTTTGTGCGACGATGGCAAGGGATGGAGGCCTTGAATGTATTTGGGGGCCCAAAGGAGGGGGGTGTTTGTGGATCCCAGGGAAGTAAACAGATGCTCCGCTGAGGATGATGGCAAGGAAATAGACAGAGGCGTCCGGAAAGGCCATAGGACTTCAGATGGACCCTCTTTGCCTTTTCCTCCTCCTCCTCTTTCCAAAACTTCCTTCCAAACAGACAGTTGACATAAGGGTTAGCTGTCAAAGGAGAGGACCAGTGTGATGTAGTGGATGAAGTGTGGGGCGAGTTGTGGTTGTGTGTCTCCAAGTCATTTGTGACTTACGGTGACCCTAAGGCAACCCTAAAGGTCTCTTCAGAAGGGTTTTTGCCATTGCCATCCTCCAAGGCAGAGAAAGTATGGCTTGCCCAAGATCACCCAATGGGTTTTTTTAATGCTTGAGTAGGGATTTGAACCCAGGTCTCCAGAGTCCTAGCCCAACGCTCAAACCACTACCCCACACTGACCCCCTGGATGGCCCTCTCTCAGCCTCAGGGGAAAGCAATGGCAAACCCCTTGTAGCAGATCTTGCCCAGAAAATGCCACGATAGGTTTGTCACCGCAAGTTGGAAATGACTTGTAGGTACGCCGCCACCATCACAACTGTCAAAGAGGCAAGTTTCTTGAGGTTGTTGTTGTTGTTATTATTATTATTGGACCTTGGAAAGGTACAAGATCCTGCCTAGGGGTAATACAGACTTTGTCAAATATCTCAGCCAATAAACTGATGAACCCTCTGGACTTCTCTCAAGAAAGGGCCTAGGTCTCCTTTCCCATCCCAAAGGGTTGTAATTCCATTGAACTTGAACTCTGCTGAGCATTGTATTTTAACCCTCCTCCCAATACAATCAATGGGGGAAACTCTCATTGACTTTTGACAGTCCCAGCTTGGCGGCTGATGGGGCAAGAATAGGCTGAAAGGCTTTCATGTTTCGCATCCTCCTCCTTGCTTTCCGCCCCCCTTCATTCGGACAAACAGCCAAAGAGAGAAGAATGTGGGGAGGATGGGGTTGCATGGTTGGACAGCAGTGGTAGTAGTGCTCAGTTTTGTGGCTGTTGGTTGTGAATGCACATTGAGTAGAGAATGGGCAATGCAGAGCCACTGTCCCAAGGATGCTCTAGAGTGAAACAGAGTCATTAAAGCAAAGAAGTCCCAAGTCAGTCAATCAATCAATCTTCTATTGATCCAGAGGTTACACTGTTTTAAAAAATTGTCATTACACAGCCCATTTGATTGACATTTTCATTGACCACATGACAGTTTGGCTCTCTGGTTCTCTCACTAGCCAAACCCTCATTGCCAGAACAGAACTCCAAGAACGTTTTGTGACAAATGCTACCCAGCCTTGGCCTTTGCCTTTGCCCTCTTCGGACTGCATTGACAGTAGGCTAGTTTACTCAAAGGTGCTCTTCCTAACTCATGCGAAGTCCCTGCCGGACCTTGCAGTTTCCCTCCTTCTTTTAGTGGAAATGAAAGTCGTCCCACTTAGCTGAGGAACACATCTGTAGGGGACATGTACACTCCGATTTACAGCTCTGTGTTTTAATCCCTGCTAAATTTCACATGACATCTGGCTCTATGCCCTTCTAGAGTTCTTTGCCTTTCCAAAGTTGGGGGCAGTGGGAGCGTTGGGTGCATTCATGAAATAGTTCCTTTATAGCTGTAATATGCCACTTAATAATGTTTGTCCTAGAAAGCAGCTGGAGCAGGTAACTGTGGTTTATATACAGTACAAGAGTGAAAAAGATAGGGTAATGTCCATTAAAATTTAAGAAACCATGCATTAAAGCCATCACATAGTGGCTTAGTCAGTATAGCTTTCTTTGATCCAGTATTTATTATCCTTGTTTTTGAACTATTGGGACTCTATTTCCAAATAGAGACAGGGTGGTGTAGTGGTTTGAGCATAGGACTAAGACTTTGTAGATCTGGGTTCGATTCTTCGCTCGCACATGGAAACCTGTTGGGTGACCTTAGGTGAGTCACACTCTCTCGGCCCCAGAAAACCCCATGATACAGTCACCTTGGGTCACCATAACTCAGAAATGACTTGGAGACACACAACGAAAACATCAGCTATTTCGAAATAGCTGGATTTATTGTTGAGCTTAAGGTTATCTGTTTGCCATTTTTCTCCTTTTAGACAGAAGAGTGCTTTATTGTGTTAAGTCTACAGTTGTTGAGATGGAGTAGATATAGATACCATTCTGCCTGTTGTCTGTTTCATCAATACAATCCGACATGTATCCAAATCCTTTTTATGCAACCCGCAATTTAATACTAGAAACATAGGGTTCTTTAAGAAGGAAACTTCCACTCCTCACCAGGCTACTCCTAAGTTTACAGCTCTCATAGTTCTGAGATATAAAAAGCCATTATATTGTTTGTTTCCAAGTCTTGCTAAACAGAAGCTAAATATGAGTTCTGCACCGATCTTCAGGTTTTCCAATCCCATTCCTAGGAAGCTCATCTCCTTATTTCAGAGGTCTGAGTCATGATTTATGTAAACTGTGTGAACGTGGCACTTTCCTGGGTGACCCTAATTGCAGGACAGGTTGCCAACTGACATCGCAGGCACAGGGCTTTTTAAAGAAGACTTTTTAAAGGACAAGGGTCACCTTAACTGAGTTGAAATCAGATTCACATTTTTATAACTTTATCGTTGAGTCAAAACGAAGTTGCCTGGGAGCGTTCATCGTTTCCATCCGGTCAGGAAACATCTGAAAGGTCGGTTCAAAATCAGAATTGTTGTAAAGATATCAAGTGATAGCATAAATGTGATGTCCTGAAACATCCAGGCTTATGGCAGCACAGATGCTTTTAGCAGTTCATAAAACTCTTCTCCATCACTATGTTTCACAGGATTTTCTTCTTGTCCGCTTTCTTCACCATCCAGCTTTCACAACCCTACGTCGAAATTTGAAATACAGTCGACCCTCCAGATTTGTGGCTTTGATTATTTGCGGATTTGAGTAATATGTTATCTCTGGGGATATCTAGGTCCTCCAGTGCAACTTGGAGGTTGGCTTAGAGTTGTACTAGAGGACCTAGAGACTCCTGGAGAAAACACTTCTCTAGGTATTTCTAGGTATCTGTCACTCAGGGTTCCTCTTTGTATTTTGCACATAAATACATTCACACTTCTAGATATGCAATTGTGCAAATTTCTCTCTCTCTCTCTCTCGAGGAATCATGGCATCTTAACAGAATCAGAGGAAGCCTGAAAAATCAGGGTTATTTAATATAGATCCTACTCACTTCACTTCTGCCCTTCTTAGAGAACAGTCAAGTTCATTGGGAATGAATGATTTTCCTCACCCTGGAGAGTATGTCTGTGTGCGTGATATGGATTTCAGTCTTCCTTAGGGGCTGTGACATTTATTTCATGTTGAAAGGACGTGGTCTTCATTTTAAAATGTATGGTGAAGTGTGGGACACAAGGTCAGATGGGGCTGCATCTGCACTGCAGAATTGATGAAGTTTGACCCTGCTTTTACTGCCATGGCTCAGTGCTATGGCATTTTGGGATTTGTAGTTTGGTGAGCTATTTAGCCTTCTCTGTCAGAGAGCTCTGGTGCCATCATAAACTACAAATCTAGGATTCCATAACACTGAGCCATAACAGTGGTATCAAACAGTGCAGATACAGACAAAAGTACCTATCTTTTCTCACCTCCAAACCACAACTTTCAGCTGTATCCATCCCCTCCCAACATGGCCATTGCCTCTGTAGTAGAGGCAGGGGATGATGGTGGAGAAGGCCTAGCTTGTTGCAGGATGGTCCTCTGCACACTTCCACCAGCAAGTCAGTAACCTGGGTACTCATTTTACTGACCTACAAAAGGATGGAAGGCTGAGTGTACCTTGGAGTCCTGGGATCGGACTCACAATGCTGTGGCTGCAGTGGCAGCATTTAACCACTGCACCACTAGGGAATTGTACTTGTACAATGTATGTTTGTTGTATTTCTGACTTACGGTGACCCTATGGCAAAAACCTATCATGGGTTTACTTGGCAAGATTTGTTCAGAGGAGGTTTGCCATTGTCTTCCTCTGAGGCTGAGAGCTTGTGACTTTCCCAGGGTCATCCAGTGGGTTTCGTAGTCAAGCTGGGAATCAAATTCCGGTCTCCAAAGTCATAGTCCAACACTTGAACCGCTACACCATGCTGCCTAGGAATCTTTTAAAGATGCCACAGTGGTCCCTCTGAGATTTTTGCAGCATCAGAGTAACAGAGCACTTCTTCAGAAGAGTTGAAACCATTTTGTTTTGTAATTTATTCTCAGCACAAAAGAGCTGTTGTGCCCCAAAACCTTTCTGGCTGCCATTCCTTCAAACCCTTTGCACAGAGGCCTGAGGGAGTGGGTGAGGTTTCTTTCCTGCCCACCAGCCTGGCATGACCTTTCCTGCTTCTGGTAGGCCTGAAGTGGGCTACCCAGCGGGCATAAATCATTCACAGTCAAAGGCTGCCCCGATTTTCCACAGCAGCTGTGGAGCTCTGCCTTCCCACTTCCGCTGGCCTCAGACCTACACATCTGTTGCGGCAGTGGCCATAGGCGTTTTCTCCAGATCTGCAACCCAGCTTGAGGTCCTGCCAGCTTTGCCATTAGAAATCCCACAATCTAGCCTTGCCCTTTCCCTGGATGGAAGCAGGGGTGGGATGGGGAAGGAAAGCGAGGTTGCCTTGGGTCAGCAAAACTGTGTGGCTCTCCAAATAAACCTCCCTGTCCCTGGGTGGGAGCCAAGGCTGTTTCCATAGCAGCCCACATGCCATGATGACCCAGCAAGGTCCCCTATACGAACCCACTTGCGCCGCTGTGGAGGAAGCGGCTGGAATCTGCTGAAGAGCTCAAAACAAACTCCATGGGAGGCTCGGCTACTTGTTCTGAGGCTCTTGCATCATGAATCGTCTAACACTGTACTTTGGAAAGATGGACCCAGACCCAACTCTCCAACAGTACCTATATAAAATATATTCCTTCAGACACTGGTTTGCCTTGTTTGCTCTTCGTTCTTTTAAGTATTTGTTTTACTGTTGTGTGCCTTCATGTTGGTTCCGACTTATGGTGACCCTAACATGGAGTTTTCTGGGTCTAAGAGTCGGTGACTCTATTTACCCAAGATCATCCAGTGGGTTTCCATGGCCAAGCGGGGAATCGAACCCTGAGCTCCAGGGTTGTAGTCCAGCACTCAGATGACTACACTACACTGGTGGTTCCTTTAGGCATGCATGTTCTGAAATCATTTTTTAACAATGTGATTTCATGTAGTAGATTCCCAGAACCAGAGTTGGAAAGGACCCCAAAGGTCACTTTGTTCAACCTCCTTCCACTGTAGGGAGCCATCCCCGAAGCACCTTTGCGAAATGGGAACAGACCGCATGAGACCCCTAGCCTTTTTGGTCCCAGATTGGCCCCAAATGTCCTCTCCAAAGTATGAAGATTATCTCCACCATATTTTGCCCCACTCAAACCACTGTGCCATGCTGAATCCATATTATAGTCCAAAGATCCATCTATGTAATGCATATTGGAATAGACAGGCTTTAGGTTTTATGGTCCCTTGTTGCTTAGAGTTGAGAAGAACCAATTTGTTATATTGACAGGGTTTGGAAAACTGTGTGTGTGTTACTCTTTGCTCATGTATTACATGAAATGCTATAGACAAATATCATACTAATGACACTATGCTACATTGTGTTATATTATAGTATTACTGATATGGCTAAAAATTGATTTACATACATAATCAGCATTGGCGATTTAAATGGGAGCCAGAATTAAACCATGTTTTTTCTTTGTTTAAAATGAAATGTAAATTTAATCCATACAAACATGTTAAGGCCTACACATATAGGCTTCCATCCAGCACAGAATTAAGCCTGATTAAGCACATTGATTTCATTGGTCTTAAGCGCACATAATCCTGTGTTGGGCTGTGGTCATAATCTCTTAAAACTGATCAAGTGTGTCTGTCCAATGCACTAAATTTAAGGCCGCTTTTCTATATTTCTTTTATAAAAATGCCACTGTGAAAAGGAATATCTGACTTTTGTCAGGTAAGCAATGGACATGACATTATGTTATGCTTTGCACATATTGGCTGGACTGCAGAAATAGTGCAATTGGAGACCATTTTAACTGCCATGGATCCATGCTATGGAATCTTTGGATTTATAGTTTTGCAATATATATAGCCTTCTCTCTGGTGCCACAACAACTACAAATCCCAGGATTCTGTAGCACTGAGCCGTGGCAGTTAAAGCAGTGTCAAACTGCATTATTTTTACAGTGCAGATTTAGCCATTGCTTTGGGTATCTTACTTGATCCAGGAACCGGCAAAGTGGTCATCACAAATGCTGGGAACCAAATGGCGCCATCCTCTGTCTTACCAAATTCATGTTTAAAGTCAAGGGGTGATCTTGTACTCCTCTACCTGAACTATGCACTGGGTTCATTTAATGGTTATCTCTATATTTGGCTCTAAAAACAAAAATGTTTCAAGCAATTACTTTGCATCTCTAGGAGAAACTATGACCCAGTTCAGAGAATCATGCCATGACCTGTGAAACCACTGGGTTTTTTGGGCAATGTGGCCATGTTCTCAAAGAGTCTGTTCCTGATGTTTCACCAGCATCTGTGGCTGGCATCAACACTTTTCATTATGTCACCCACTTTAATGCAAAGATCCAACCCTGTATTAAGCCAGCATTGATTCCTGGCCAAAGCAAAGGTGGATAAAAGAAAGAATGTTTAGTCTCAATGCTCATTCTCATCTTAATAAACTAGGGTTTATGACATCTCAAAAAGACCATTCAAGCCCGGCCGCTGCTTACTAAGTAAACCTCCAGCTGTTGATTCCAGAAAGTTTTGTATATTTCTGAGTAAACATGCCATGAGATCCGGATGTGCGTCTTCCTTTGTCCAATGCTGGACTTGCTTCCAGGCAACTGTGCTCAGAATTGTAGGCTCAGTCTACAATACGTAAGCTTGCTTTCGTGGCTGTATGTGGGCACACTGAGGATAAGACGTACGTCTGTCTTTTGTCTCTAAGCAGCTATCATTCCGAGTGGGTGTAGGTTGTGAGACCACAAGGGTTTTAGTTTACATTTCTGTGTTGTATATATTCTCTCTCTAGTTGCAGACCAATGAGTTTTGAATGTCACATAATACAATTATTTATTGGTGCTTGTTTGGGGATTAGATTAATTTCAAAACAAGAAACATGATGTCCTGGACCTGTGGCGGGCAGGGAATCTTGCAAGAAATTTTTTCCTCCTATTGGGAAACAACATCACAATCTTTCCTATCTTTGTGGCTCCATGCTGTAGTGCTTACATAGGTTGTATAGTCACATGAATAGTTCTGTGGTCCTGGCCTACGTTAGACCTGACTCTGAGAACTTGTTTGTGCGAGAACTGTAAAGAAAGGAAGCCAGGTGTAAATCAAAACTGGTTTTGATGGAAGATCACTTTGAGAAAGGCAGTGGTGATGATGATATTGTAGTTCATGCCATATCATATCATGGTTCATATCGTGTAGTTCATTATATTGTAATTCATGCCATGTCATATCTTAGTTCATATCATGTAGTTCATGATATTGTAGTTCATGCCATATCATAGTTCATATCATGTAATCCATGATATTGTAGTTCATGCCAAGCTTGCCAAGAACCCTCTATGATAGGGTCGCCTTCGGGTTGCCATAAGTTGGAAATGACTTTGAGCTGCATGACAACAACAAAGCTGGAGTCAACTTGAAGGCGCATAATAACAGCAAGAAGTTACATCCATGTTCTGGGTTAAGGAGCAGTGGGGACAAAGGTGGCAAAGATACAAGGAGGCAGTTCAGACATAACACCAAAATCTGATTTGACACTAGGGGAATGAGCAATCCAGCTTTATGCAATCCTTCCTTCCTTCTCTTCTTTCCATGCATGCATCAAAATTCCTCCTCCTCCTCTTTTTTCCAATATTTTGCTGAGTGTGTTAAAGTTATAGCAGATGTAGCCATAACAACAAAAAGATAAGCTGAAAGCAGGCCCCAAGTTTCCATCTCTCCTTGATTTGAAGCAAAGCACAATTCAGTCAAGATGGGAGGGAGATGCCTTGAGTAAGGAAAAGGAGGATTGTACAACCCCAAAGAGGCTCTTTGGAGGCTCCGTTTATTGGGGGCCAAACCATGGTCTGTCATTACAGCCCAAACGTCTCTGTGTCTTGTTTCCGTCCGCCTAGTAATTTCAGCAAAGAAGTGAGATACAGACTTGGAATTAGAAGTAGGAATAAATCAGCTAGCAGTGCGGAGAAGCATTTCCTGAGTTTTATTGACCTTACACAGTTGCAGCATGAGAACAAGGAGGCCAGAGGCGATTGTAGGTGTGGTAAGAATAAGCATTCCCTGGGGCTTCTTCTTCCTTTCTCCACTTGTGGAGCTGAGACAAGAAATAATCCACTCTGCTCTGAAGAGCCGAGGAAAAGAATTCAAGTTGGGGAGAGAGGTGAGGTGTCATTCGTAAATGGTGCATTTGAGTGGCCTAAGTATTATTACCTGCCTTTTCCAGGGATCCTTCCAGTAATACAGTACACTCCCATGCCAAACTGAAAGCTTGGGCATGTGCCATGTGTGCGTCTGCCCAAAGCATGCTCCAGGCCTTTGCAAGGAATTGGAGTTGTTAGCAGAGGCACAAATTGGAAGCAGCCATTCCAGGAGGCAACATCTGGGAACAACTGCAGCAATGCTTAATGCACTTGGGGCTTTGTGAAAACACAGCAGGTTGAGTGGGAGTGTATGTGAATAGATCTGACCTGTTTGGAGGAAGGGTATCTGTGCAAATGCACAGAATTGTTCTTGCATAGGTCCTGCGCATTATACAAGAAGGTTTCCACTGCATTGCGTGCTATTTGTTAGAAAGAGGCACCTCCTCAACAGCTTCAAGATTCAAATCACAAACTGCTGGGAAGTGGTCTTTTCCAAGTATTTTTGCTCTGTGTCCTCTGATCGTTTCCAATGTAAGTCAACCCTGCAAAAATAAAGCAGTTTGACACCACTTTAGCTTCCATGGCTCAATGCTGTGGAATCCTGGGATTTCTAGTTTGTTGTGGCACCAGAGCTTTCAGACAGATATGTTGCATATAAATACACAGCTTGGCTCCTCTGCCACTTCATGCTTTTCTCGGCTTCGGGATCAGTTGGTGACGTTGGGTTTGCAATGCCATATGTATCTGGCTGTCTCCTCCGTTTGCTGCAGAAGAAGAAAGGGGTCAAAGCGACTTCCAAAACAGGATTGTGTGCACGAGAAGGGAGAGGAGGGATCACTTTGTAGTAGGATCTGATAATAAGAAAGCGCTGCAGATTCTGGGGCTGATCACTATAGAAACAGTGGAATGTCAGAGTGAGTTGCATCATATAGTTCTATTATTGTCTGTACAAACTATAAACAACAACAACACATCCTTTAAAACCTGGAGATCAAGGCTGTGTATTGTACTTTATGCATTTGCTCTGTCATAGACAGCCAGTGTGGTATAGTGCTTTGAGTATTGGACTATGACTCTGGAGACCAGGGTTTGCTTCCCATGAAACCCACTGGTTGACTTAGGCATGTCACATGCTCTCAGCCTCATGAAAAGGCAACGGCAAACCTCCTCTGAACAAATCTTGCCAAGAAAACCCCATTATAGGTTCACCTTAGGGTCGCCCTAAGTCGGAAACGACCTGAAGGCACGCAACATGCCTGTGATAGTTCAACTACTCTTCTTATAGCTTTAGCATTAGCACAAGAATGTGAAGTTCCTTATGTATATTTTGCATTCTGCAGGTGCTTCTCCTATATAGTTGATGCTCCTGATCTGCAAGTAGAATTTGTCTTTATACATTAGTGGATGATCTTGTGAAGCACATTCTTGAGGCTGCTTGGGCTTTTAAATTTTTTACTCCTTTTGTGACTGTTTTTCCAGCACTATCCTTTAAAAATGGAATTGAAAACATCTATGATCTAAGGGCCAAACCAAGTTCTGGGCAAAGCACCATGCCAGCAGCAGAGGATGGGCCAACTCTCAAAGTGTCAGGAGCTTCTCCAGTGCTGGCATGCAGCTTTTGTCACATTGCCCAGAACCCATTTATTATCACATGCTCACGAATGTACACTCATTTATGCATGTGCAGTATATACAAAGAGAGAGAGTCCCTCTTCTACTGCAACCAGGCTTTCAAACAGTCTCCATTGGTACCAACTGAGGCTTCATCCGGACTGCCCACACCAGAACCAGGGTTTGGGTCGTATGCCATCCAAATCATGCCAAAATGGGGGACATGCTTTTGGCTATGCCAAAAAGGCCATATATTCTTCCACCCCAGGCCTGTATATGGCTTGCAGAACAGAGATTTGCCATTCTTGCTTCCAAAAGTATAAGTGTAATTCTATAGAAAAATGCAAGGCTGTACTCAAATGTGTCATGTTTGTGAACCACAAAGGAAATTAGCCAGCGCATTGATTTCTCTAGAACCAGGCAGTAAAAAATGCTCTTCTTTCCAGATACAGAAGAGAAGGATTGAGAAGATGTTTAAGCAGTTCAGCTCAGAACAATGATGGTTAACTTTTTGGGTCATCTCTGAATTTCTGCTTTCCTTTTGCTTTCTATCTATCTTTCCTTTTTGTGGTTTGTGTGCATAGCATTCGGTTTGAACAGGGCCCTTTTCTAAAGCTGTGCATTTTGGACTTTGTAAAGACTTATTTCCATTGGCAGCTAAACCAATTGCCAGATGTTCCGAGTGCAAGTATAGCCAGCTGCTGAAATCAAATTAAACTTTGCACTCGCTTGCACTAAAGTTGTGCCCAGTTTCGTTGGAATTCTGGAGCCAAGTCCGTTTTGAGGCCGGGTTTTCATATCTCTATAATGGTTTTGACAATGCTAGATGATTTCTCAGAGTTATTTGGCAAGTTCTGGGCTGTATTTCTCAATTTTTGAACCACCCTTCTTTAGAAAAACAACAGTCTATACTTACTCTTTCGGAACCCCTGTGTTGAAATTGACTAAGATGACCTGCTTGGAGAGAAGTCTAATTTAAAATATGTTCAAAGTTGGCCAGGGAGACAGAGAGAATCCAAATAAACCTTGCCAATAATTTATCATTCTTTCCTAATCACTCTTTTAGCAAGTGCCCTGTCAGTTTTGCCCGCTGGCTAAAATGTGTTTCCATAGTTGGCTTGAAGTCACAAATGAAATCTGAGTTCTTTCAATGAGAGTTTGGTATTGTCCCTGCCCCATTCTCCTTTTGAAATAATACAGCCCTTTTCCTTTGCAAAGTATACTTTCATGAGAAATGTTTATATATATATAAATTGCAACCACTGTTTCATGATGCCACACATCCCTCCCTATTTCTCATTGTACGACTGTTAACATGTGAGCTCTTCTATATATATTATGTTGGGTGCCTTCAAGTTTCTTCTGACTTAATGGAAACCCTAAGCCAAACCTATCATGGGGTTTTCTTGTTCAGTTTCTTCAGAAGTGCCTTGCCATTGCCATCCTCTGAGGCTGAGAGTATGTGACTTGCTCAAAGTCACCCAGTAGGTTTCCATGGCTAAGATGGGATTTGAACCCTGGTCTCCAGAGTCATAATGCAATGCTCATACCACTATGCCACACTGGCTCTATGTGCCGCTTTTTTAATATAGGAGTGTCACATCTCATCTCTGTATCTCTATTGTACAATGATCTCTATAGATCGATCGATGTATCTGTCTGTCCGTCCATCCATCCATCTTTATATAAAGATAAGCTGTTAGCTATGGCTCTTCCATTACTTTTAAGAACACATTTCTTCAAAAGAAAATAGCATGCATACATTACGGCTTCAGGCAGAAAGTAGTTTGGAAGAGAGCAGAAAAAGCCTTGGCTTCCCAATGATATGTAGTTAGACTTATTGTATCCCACATTGAACTTTGGCCAAACAGACATTGCAGGGATATTGGACCTATATGAAGACATGGCAAAACAGTTTGTCCAGAAGCAAACGTCAGCTGAGCAGCCATCCCACTTTCCCAACAACTTTCACTTCTCCAAACTGAAGTGGAATACAGTAATGTGTTTCAGGCCTGGATCATTTAAAATTTATATCCACATTTTAAAGGGTTTTACACAGTGGTAGTGCTCTGCATTACGTGTTTTAGATATTTGCAGGTTTAAAATGGAGATGCATTAGAGACGGGAAAAGATGCTCGTTGTATGGGAACCCACAGGGCAACCTTGGGCAAGTCACACTCTCTTAAGAAAGCAATGGCAAACTCAGTCTGAACCAATCTTGTTAAGGAAACTCCATGATAGGTTCACTTTAAGGTTTCCATAAATTGGAGGCAACTCAGGCTCATTTTTAAAAGCCATCTCCCATTCATCCATGGCTTTATTAGTATCCGGCCTTTCTCAAAGTAGCTTGCAAAAAGGCAGAAGGTTACAATTAAAAACATATATTGTTGTTAAAGAAATGCAAATTGTGATTAAAACAGCACAGTCGGCTCTCCATATCCATGGATTCTGCATCCTTGGCTTCAACCATTTTGGGGGGATTTTTTTTTAAAATTCCTAAATGTAAACCTTGATTTTGCCATTTTATATAAAGTAAAGGACATCATTTTGCTTGTATATAATGGGACTTGAGTGTCCACTGATTTTGGTATCAATGCGGAGTCCTGGACCAAACCCCAGCAAATGCCAAGGGCCCACTGTATCCAACAACAACAACAGAGTTAAACTTAATTAAAATCTTAGTTTGGAAAAAATATATATAGAACCAGTTCAGCACCATATGAAGCCCTTCTCTTGTAACAAATCAGTTCCCAAAGGTTTGCTGGTAAAGAAATGCTTAACCTGTCACTGAAAAGGCAATAGAGAAGGAGCTGTGATAGCTTCCCTAGAGAAGATGTTCACAAGTGTGGGACCAGCCATGAAGAACGTCTTCTCCAATGTTCCCACCAACCATGTCTGTGAAGATGGTGGAATAAAGAGATGTGTGGCTCCTCTGCAAACCTTAGAGATCGAACAGACCCATGTGAGAAGTTATGGCCTTCAACCCTATTTCTTAACCCTTTATCTTGTAGGCTAATTCTATATTATTGCAAAGCCATGGACTGGCTTTACATAGAATCTATCTCAATGCACAACGCAAGAGGTACAATCTAGACTGCAGATGAACATGGCTATAAAAAAGGAGGAATGTAGCGAATGTGTTGACCTGGAGATGTCTGTGTTTGGATGGGCTTATCTAGGGTCCACCTCTCTTTACCAAGATATCATTCCATGAGCAGCATAATGTTATGTTTGTGGACATGAATAAACCATTACAACATAAATATTCCACCATGCGTGTGGCTATAGATTGCATACAACTGAAACCCTGGAATGTGATGCGAAGATTGGCCATTTTGCCATTAGCCTGTTTCCATTGGATGTGGAAAGTGTATTGTGATTTGGTGAGCAGTTTGGATAGCGGCATCATTTGTACACAAATGATAACTTCAAATGCAGATCATAGCACAGTACAAATTGAATGTGGTTTAGAGGAGACTGGCAATGAATATCAGGTGCTGTAGGTTGTATTTTAGAGGAAGGAACTGGCAAAACCACCTCTGAGGATCCCTTGCCTAAGAAAACGCTATAAATTCATGGGGTCATCATAAGTTGACAGGCAACGCTTAACAATAAACAGATCTTAACCATGGTCAATGAGAGCTTGTATGGAGAGTGCTTGGGAACCCATTATAAGCTGCTCCAATCTTTCTGGCTGAAATGTGAGACTGGGGTCATAAACAAGCTGCTTACAAAAATGAAGGTACTATTCATGAAGCGATGGCAGAAAGTCAACTTAACAGTGCAAAAAGCCTATCGTCCGGGAACGGAAATGATGCCTGAACAAATGGGATTAATTCTTCATGCCGGAATGGCATTCGCTTGCTCATGTATCTTCGGGCTTGTCAACACGCTGCAACATAATGCAAGTCAAATTTGTGTTGGTTTGCAGAGCTGGTATCATGTTTCTGCTTGACCATCAGCTCCATCTGCTGCCAAATGAGAAGGAAGCCCTGTATTGACACAGCAGTGGATTGTCCAGAGTTCGAAGGATGGGAATTTCTTCCATAACACTTCTTAAACTGAACACCTGCCACTTCTTGTGGGGATATTTGGCCATTTCCTCACACGCTCCATGTAATCTTCTCCAGCAGAGAGTCAACATTGGTGATGATCTGCAGGACATCTGGTCTTATGGAGTCTGTTATTATCCATACAAGCTGGAGGAGGAGGGAACCAAAGAGTTATGGTGGCGCCTGCAAACATGGCTATAACTCAGAGTTTGCACATCTACTCCCCAAATGCCCTTCCAGCTTTTCACACAGACTCACCTTATTTATTTATTCATAGTATTTATACCCTGCCCGTCGACCACAAATGTTCCCGTAGTGGTTTACAATTAGTTAATTTAATCTAAAAGAGACACAATGCACAAGGAAAAGGGGGTGGTGGAGTGGAACTGAGTTCAGTTTCCTGGCTGTTTTCCTCCCTCAGAGGCCAAAGCAGTAGTAGTTGGAACATGGACGGAGTGGCTCTCAGAAAATGCTGGGGCCCAGATACAGTGGAGCTGTGCCTGGCTACTCCTTGGTTAGAATCACAAGTGAAACAGGACTGTAGATGTTGCCGTTGTAAATCCTTTGGCTGTAAATTTTAAGTAGTGATGAGTCAAAATGGAAATTGTGTAGCGCATCAGAATCCAACTCCATTAAAGAACCGGCAGCTGGAGGCTGTGCCTCATGTAACAATAAGCGGTAATTTTCAGAAGTGGTTCTGTGAATGCATAAAGATGGTGCTTACGTTAATTATCCAATTGCTTATTCCTGGAACAGTTCCATATGCAGGGTTTAACAGGGATCTAGGGTCCTAAATATGGAATCGATCCCTCCCAAAGAAACACGCATAAGCAATTCCATGTTCATCTGTTGAAAAAGTGACTCTTCTCATCTGAACTGGTTGCTCCATTGTATGTATATTGGTTGCACCAACAATGCAACTAACTGTGAGGCATGCTAAGAAATAGGGCCGTGTGTTGACATTGCCATGCCTTTTCCTGAAGCGACAGAGTTGGATATAGCCCTGAGAAACCAGAAGAGCCAGGGAATTTGGCTTTGACCTCCTTGCTGTGGAATCCCAGCAACCTATACAAGGCAAATAGGGCATTGGCCCTAAATTGGCCTCCTAAATGTTGGCTTTCACATAGCAATGGGAAACATGGGCCCTATATAGATAGCATCTTTTCTTCTGTGGTTCTCAGGGTCATACTGATAGGATGTTTCCAGGGTGTGGGCTTGTGTTCATATTCCAATATGTAACAGGATAGGACTCTATTATTCCTTATTGTTTCAACCTCTCCTTGGGTTACTGCTCAGTGAAATAACTCCTTGCTGCTTTGGGCCATTGGCTCATCCGACCCAGCCTCCCGTTTCCAGCATCATTCAATACCGGATGCATGAAAGGAAGCCATGGAGCAATTAAGGAATGATCCAGAGGTTGCCATCTGGCCAACTCATTGCGCAGCTTTCAGATGTATTGCCAATTGTGCAGGATTTGAAAATGGCTCATGTTTGTCCTTAACGCTCTCTAGTTGTTCATTACGTAAATGCGATGTGTTTACACTTACAGGAACAAACACTTCTCCTTGATACGAACAGTCCCTTGCCCAGTTGTTCATGCTCAAATTCTGGCAGAGTCGAGAGCGTCCTCTTAATAAGGGGTTGCGTGCGGCTCATCACAGCCAAACCCAAATGGACCCATCCTCCACCAAAACAGTCCATTTGTGTTTTGAATCTTGTTTGTACTGCTGGCTGTTGCGGCATCCTGTAGCAGCACCATTAACTTTGTGTACTTCCAAGTCTTTGTTTAAAACCTAACCCTTTGGGTTTAATCAGGTCTCTTAATTCCTGTATAATGAGAGAGAACAAACGCCTTTCAGACCGCTAGAGGCAGTTTGTTGTCAATTGACTTCAAGTTGACTTTGACTTATGGTAACCTTATGAATGAGAGACTTCCAAGTCACCTTGCTATCAGCAACCCTGCCCAGGTTTTGCAAACTCAGAGCCCTGAAATCTTTCATTAAATCTATCCACCTGTAGTATTATTGTCTTTTCTAATGAGTCCTGTCTTCTCATGATATGTCCAAAGTAAAACAATCTCAGTTGAATCATCTTCAAGTTTGATTTACTCTTAGACCCATTTCTTTCTCTTTTGCAGAACTCTCTTCTAGGTTTCAAATGAGTTGATTCTCTTCCTATCGGCTTTCTTCACTGTCCAGCTTTTACTACCATACATAGAAAACAGAGATACAATGACATTTAGAAGATTCAAAGTTCTTCACACATGTCTCATCTAGTGATGAACAGATCAATCTGTTTTCTCACTGGGCCATTTTAAAACCATGGTCTGATCCATCTGGTTTTCTGCAGTTAAAACACACATACAGTCACACGTCAGCTGTAACATTTTTTGAGCGTATAATATGTATTTTATCTGCACTTTTCTATAGATTAAGCATTTTGTATTCACTCCACAGAAAAAGACACAATCTTGAATGCATTTTTAAAATCAAACAAATTTTGGGTGGCATTTTTTGAACGGAGAGCTGAACTCCAAACTGCAACATTTGCTGCGCAGTCCAACAAAAAGCTGCGATCTGATCGGTGTGTAAGTCCAGGAAGCAGAGAATTGGGTTTATTCTCTTTAAATTGCAGACAGAAATAAATTCTCTAGTTCCCTAATATCAGTAAAGCATAGAGCTGTGATCAGTCCCTTCTTTTACATCTCTTAGGTAAGTAGTGCAGTCATCCTTGTTCCAGAAGGCTTTTAGTGGGTTTTAATCTTGAGAGCTACGGATGGATCTGTTTGGAGGTTTTTCTAGCCTTTGTTTTCATGTAATTGTGTGATTGTGGTGAGGCTCCAGTTATTGCAGGTTACCCAAGAACTCTTTTGAGGACTGGAAAGAGGATGTTATGAGTTGTTTATAAATATGTGCCCATGCTTTGAGCATTGGACTACAGATCTAGATACCAGGGTTCGAATCTTGGCTTGGCCATGTAAACCTACTGGGTCACATTGGGCAAGTCACACTTTCTCAGCCTCAGACTCCCTCTAAAGAAATTTGAAAAGGAAAGCCCATGATAGGGTCGCCATAAGTCAGAAATGACTTGAAGTCATACAACAACAACAACAACAACAACAACAACAACAACAACAACAACAGGGGCACTAAGGCTGAGAAAGGGCTTACCTAGGGCTAAGGTGAGATTTAAAGTGTAGGCATATTGATTCATGCCAAGAAGGTTTGAGTTTCTTTGCTGCACTAGCCATCCCAGCAAGTGCCTCTGATCCCCAACTGAGTGAAGGCCATGAATGTATGTTCCAGTATCTCACTGCAAGAGTAAAGAGCGTCTTCCCATATTTTTGCATTTGAGCGTCTGTGCCTTGTTGCTATTCTCAGAGTCTCTTCACACAGCCAAAGCTGCTGCCAGGCAAACATCCCAAGAACTGGAGCCTGCTTGTGCAAACACTGGAGAGATCATGCATCCAGCAGAGGAAGGAGAAGGGAAAAAACACAACCCTTCACCAGCTAGTGAGACGGCTGCTAGGTAACTGGCCACAGCGGTCCATGGAATCTCTGACTGTGCTGCTGTCCAAGAGACCTTTAATAGACAGTTTCGTTCCTCCTCCTCTTCCCTTTCCAATACCCAAAACAAATTTGGAAATTTTCACCCTGCTATTACACAGTGAATTCGGAGGATCGTAACCTTAGCAGGGCAGCTGCAGAAGAGTTGGTTTCATCTGACAAGTTGTTACTCTCCTGGATCTGCATTACTTTCTTCTTTTGCAGCATATAGAATAGTGATCTACATAGTTTGTGGATTTAAACTGCTTACCGTGCATTGTTAGTCCAGGCTCCTTTGTTAAAATTTAAATGGACATCTATGCCAAGTATGGAGCCAGCATGACATAGTGGTTTGAGCATTGGACTATGACCCTGGAGACCAGGGTTCGATTCCATGTTCAGCCATGAAACTCACTGGGTGACCTTGGGCATATCACACACTCTCAGCCTCAGAGGAGGCCAACTCTGAACAACTCTTGCCAAGAAGATTTTGGCTTTGGCATGAGAGGGTCTAATTGGATTTTAACTGTCTTGAATAACCTGATATCATCTCCAGACTTTAGCTGGAATCTTGTTAGTGCTCAATGCACCTGGCGGAGGTGTTGCGGTGGTAACATCAAGAGAGAAAGTGCCATGACTACAAGGGAAGGCAGACAAAAGCCATTGTTGTCATTGTCAAGAAAAGACCTAAACATGGATGAGAGACCACCAAGGAATACCAGGTACTGTAGGCTATAGTCTAGCTGCGGAAGGAACTGGCAAAACCACCTCTGAAGTATTCCTTGCCTAAGAAAACCCTATGAAATACATGGAATCGCCATAAGTCAAACAGGCGACTTGGTGGCACACAAACAAGAAAAGAAGGATGCCAACGCTGAGCAGCCTGTTTCTCCAATATCTGGCATCTGGGCAGACCCCTGGAGCAAGGCTTTTTTGGAAGGGCTGTCTTGGAAAATCACCTGGACATAACAGTTTTACAAGGCAGCCTTGCCAGAATGCCCTGCCTCAGGTGATTTTCCAGGGCAGTTTTCCCAGAACACCTTGGCTCTGAGGACCCACCTGGAAACCAGGCATTGAAGAAAAGGAGCTCTCAGTCTGCTCAACACCAGAAAGGCAGAAGTGGCTTTGCCTGTCTTTTCTCAAAGCAGCTGCACAGCCAAAGTGCACTGCATTGGCACAATGGACTGTGACTCTGGCAGAGGGTTCTTGGTTTAGTTCTCTTACTTTTGTTGCTGTGTGTCTTCAAGTCAATTCTGATTTATGGTGATTCTAAGGTGACCTATCATGTGGTTTTCTTGGCATGATTTGTTCAGAGGAGGCTTGCCATTGCCTTCCCCTAATGCCGAGAGTGTGTGACTTGCACATGGTCACCCAGTGGGTTTTATGGCCGAGCTGGGACTCAAACATTGATCTCCAAAGTCATAGTCCAACTCTTAAACCACTATGCTAGGGCCCTATGCGCAGACGTTTTGTGGCAACTTGTTGGAAAAGCAGCATCTTAATTTTGAAGCAAACAAATCCAGAGGTCATACATATTCAAAGACAAGGCTTTGGGTGCTTGTGGTAAATTGAAGTGCAAACAGTCAGGGATCCCACAAATAATGACTTGGCTTCTTTATTGACCATGATTTCTGGTCTCCACTAACTCCTTCCAAGAAGTGTGAGTTGCTGCTCCAAATCTCAGTGGAGTAAGCAATTTCCCTGGACAGGAAAAATTCTCTATATCTAACACAGCAAGGCTGGAGGAACTTTGGAGTAACACAACAGGAATCCTTCGGAGCAGGCGGTTAATTGAACCCCTTCCCATATGTACTGAGATGGGAGGGGGATTTTATTTTTTAATCCTGTTGTATCCATGGGGCTTTGCTATGGCAGTCAGGGAGCTGATTTATGGAGGCCTGAGTAAGATTTAGCAACTGGTGCCGACACACCCTCCGATGCCCATTCATTCTGTGGCTTTGCATTCCACATCTGCTGAGTTCATAATGCAGGAAGTATGCATGGAAAACAAGCTCAGCAGATGGGATGAGCTGCAGAAAATAGCCCCTTCCACCTTATTTTCAGCAAACTAACTCTCCATGATGACCCTTACAGCTGTGTCTTATCATGCATTTGCTGTTTTATATGAAATGGCTGCAGTCTTATCCTGCGACCGCAACACCTGTTAGTAGAAGGAAGTATATTGAGTGATCTATTTTACATGACAGATTGCAGCATTAAAGCTCCCAGAATCTTCTAACTGGCTGGGGGATTCTGGGAGCTATAGCCCCAAATGATAACTTGTCCAAACTCTGGATCACCATACCACAAATTCAGCGTGGTGCAGGGGTTTCAATGCAACCAGGGTTTGAATCCGGTCATGGAAACCCACTAGGTGACCTTGGGTAAGTCACACACTTTCAGCCTCAGGGGAAGGCAATGGCAACCTTCCTCTGAACAAAACATGCCAAGAAAACCCCATGATCTGTTTGCCTTAGGGCCACCATAAATCACAACTGACTCAAAGGCACATGATGCTCATAGACACAACAGTGTAGTGCGATACTGGAAGATCAACTGAAGCCTCAATGTTGTGGCAGTATTAGGAGGCGCCTATGTTATATTTGCAGTATTTGCAGTTAAAGATAAATAAATGAAAGAACTTGGTTACTACATAGCTGTCCAGTCCTTCCTTCATGTTTGGGCTCCAGGTCAGCCAGCTCCTCTTGAAGTGGAGCCTCTGTTCTTTTGTCTGAACTTGGCACATTCATCCCCTCCGCAGTTCCATTTATTTATTCTTTACAGCCAGCAGCGTGCTTTGTTATATATGGAGCAGCTGGGCTGGCATGAGCCATGAGGGGGAGAGCGAGCGAGGGACATTCCTCACATATTTAACGACTTTGGGAAGTAAGTCGAAACTGCTGATCTCCTGGTTCTATGCTTGCCTTGTTATTGTCATTATTAGTATTTCCCCCCAATGAGCAGCTGGCAGAAAGATATTTTCTCTAAGCACATCCACTTTGCAGTGCGGAATAAACGGGGGGCTTGATACGTCTGGGAATCATGCCCAGCTATGGCAACTCCTGGGCTTTTCTGCTTGCTTTCCATTCTGTAAAATGGTCAGATTTTATTGTATTCTTATTATTACTTTTCCATAGTCATAAAAATATATATCAGAAAGTCCATCACATACATACCACATATTAGTACCATAGGCTTGGTGCAACTCCCAAAGATGAGGTGGATGGAAGATAGCTTTCCCAGGGTTATAGAAACAGGACTCCAAAGTTGGAAACGGTTGAGCCCAATTGGAAGGTTAGCCCTTCCTAAGAGTTTATCTAGTGTGTTTACCAATTTAATTTTTAAAAAAGCTGATCCTTGGCCCCATTAGTCTCTTTTTTCTTTATAATATTATGAACAGAGAGTGGCTTTTTGCTTGCCGCAAGGGCCAGCCATTAGACCCTCTGAAGAGCCAGGTGGGAGAGGTGAGAAGCAATTGCTTTCCTAACTGGGTTTCCCTTATAGCAATCAGCATTTGAAATAATTGGCTTTTCTTGGCTAGGGATAGAACCAGTTAATGTTCAAGGCAGGTCAGTTTGGACATTTGGGTATGCATCCAAAAAAGAACCAGGTATGAATGACAGTGTGCCTTCTACCCAAGCTACATGTATCATTTGTCATCCTGCATGCACTCTATAGAAATGTCAGTAGTTTTCCTGTTTGTTGTTGTGTGCCTTCAAGTCATTTCCAATTTATGGCAACTCTAAAGTGAACCTATCATGAGGTTTTCTTGGCGAGATTTGTTCAGGGGAAGTTTGCCTTTGTCTTCCTCTGAGGAGTTTATCACATGAAGAAGATCAGGAGTTTATCCTGTTCATATCCCAGAAAAATCGCATAATTACATGAAACGATTGCACACAACGTTACACAAAACTCACCATTAAAGTGGTCACAAAGAAGCATTAACACACATCTTTTTACTTTCCGGATTTCAGCGACAATGCATTTCAGATATCACTTCATTTGCGCAATTGCATGTGATAATCATCTGGGCAATTACTCACCATTTTCTCTTTATTTGCGGGATGCTTTAAATGCGCTTTAATCTCCCTTTAATGCTGAAATTTGACCTGTTTGAAAAATTAAAGAAAGAAGAGAGAGAGACTTGTGTGAAATCATTGCTTGTAGGCGAAATTGCTGTGAGCCCCGTCTGAGTGTGTACATTCATTTCCAAGTGTAAAATGTGACTGCTGTTCATCATTCCTGTATCTGAAGCGGCCCATAGATGACTTTTCAGCTGGGCAGACAACTTCAGTTTGGAGTCTTTTCCTCTTAGGAACATTTCTTGGGTTAGGCACGTAGGTCTCGTCCAAAATGTATTAGAGGCCGGGGAAAGAAATACTTGCTGTTCTGCCTGGCGGAGGGTGTCAGGCAATGTGTATTGCAAAAACCAACCGACCCACATTTGTCCATTAAAAACAACATGTCTGCAATGCACACGACTGCTAGGGTCTCCTGGGTCAAGGGTGCGTTTCAACCTTTCCAAACTGGGATGCACCCAAGAGCAGCCCTTGATGTTTTAGGAAAGAATGGAAGCCATTCGCTCCCATGGGGGAAACTTCCAAAGGGTGAACCTGGGAAGTGGGTCTAAAATGGGTTCGCCACAAAGGCCGACCAATCCGCACTTTGCACAGCCAGATGGAGAGGTTGGAAGGAATTACCCAGGGAGGAAAACAAAGAGGATTGAGCCCCTTGCCTTTTGTGATCGCCCCCAGCTGCTCTTTTTCGAAAGCCTCAGGATGGAGGGCATCTTTCTGCCCAAAATTGGCAGGTATCCAAGAGGGCCGAATGCATGGAGGAGAAAGCCAATGCTTTACCTGTTGTACAACTGCCCAAAGTGTGGTTTTCGCAAAGCAAATGAGAGGTGTCGCCTCGTTGTTGCTTTTACTATATTTTCCAGGGCTGACAAGTAAATTGCCACTCATTGAATTGGAGTAGATCTGCCCTGCCTTCGAGATGCAGGATGTGAGATTTCCCTGCAACATGCAAGGGAGCCGTTGGAGCGTTTCCATCCTTTTGCAGGTCTAGTGGCCTCTCTTCTTCGGTTCAAGTTTTGTGACTTTCTGGATCGTAAAAACTGTCTCCTCTCTGTCCCCCCAAGGAGCTTCTTTTGATGCTTTTGTGTGGCTGTGTTAGTTCCCCAACAGATGTCTGAAAGGACACTTATTTAGATGTAAATCATAGGTCACTATCCCAGACAGAAAACAAATACAAACCAGCCCTTGTAGTTACAGTGATTACCCTTAAAAACCTTCCTATAAAAAGCCAGCCGGCCAGCCATAGACCATAAAACAGCCGAGCTCAGGGTAAAAACAACCTAGTACTGTTATGTGCTTTCGGTGTATGTGTGTTTTGCAAACATGGCAAAATTAGTAATGTATGTGTGTATGTGCTTTGAAGTCTGTGCCTGTTGACTTATGGCAACCCCATGAATTTCCTAGGGTTTTCTTAGGCAACGAATACTCAGAGGTGGTTTTGCCAGTTCCTTCCTCGGAAATGTAGCCGACGTAGCTTCTGTTTATCTGTATATTTTCCTTTCACTTTTTGAGCAACTGTGGAGGCAGCATTTCATTACGTATCGGCTTGTTCATTCAGTCCATCTGCAGGAAAGTTTGGCCTTTTCTATTATGAACAAGTCCAATGTTCTTTAATGCTCTTCACACTATGGAGAGCACTAAGGCACCACCTTGGTATACACCTGACCTAAGAACAAGATTGCAGGATTAGAGGTAGATAAAGACTTTTGCTAGGTGCAACGGCACACAAGGGGAGCACATTATTGATCCAATTCTGTGATGGCGATGGAAGCAAAGAAAAAGTTATTTTCCACCCATTTGCATCTTCTCAGGCATTTACCCCATGAAAATAATGCAGTTTTGATGGTCCATTTTAATCCTGGGATCTGTAGCCTCACAAGGCATTCAGCCTTCTCCATCAAAGAGTGCTGGGGCCTCACCGAACTTCAAATCCCAGGATGAAGCTATGGCAGTTTAAAGTGGTGCCAAAGTGCATTATTTCTGCTTTGTAGATGCACTGCAGGGTCATCCAGCGGAGATTTTCTAAGTGGCAACAGGCTTGTTGAATTCTGTCTCAGAGAGATCTAAGTTTGGACGTTCACCTACAGTGAACAAGTGAGACACTTGAAGGTAACACTGCACACATCTGTCTCAGTTTTAACTCCACAATTAATACAGTTCTGTTAGTGAAGGTGACCCAAGCACCATCTGGCCCAGTTTTGTTGGATGATTTGTAGTTACTGAGGATGTGGACAATGGTACTTGGCCAAGCCCAGCCGACCGCTTGTATTCTTGACCCTTGCGTGTCTTGGCTTATTACATTAATGGTGAGGGTAGACTAGTCCAGCTGGGTCCAGGAAGTTATAAATTCCTGCTTTGCCATCTGCTCTGACTTCCAGTCTGTTTCTGGGGTGAATTTAAAGTGCTGGTATTAACCTTTAAAGCCCTAAATGGCTTGGGGCCAGGTGAATTGAAGGGCTGCCTTTCCATCCATCCATCCATCTATCTATCTATCTATCTATCTATCTATCTATCTATCTATCTATCTATCT